>NW_024496525.1:2255741-2724881 GCF_017590055.1 Onychostruthus taczanowskii | reverse complement strand
CGGGGGGCGGGCGGGAGCGTGCGGCCGCAGTGAGCCCGGCCGGCCGAGCGCGGGGGGCGGCCGAGCCCCGGCGCCGCGGGCACCATGGACAGTATCCTGGAGCCCTTCCCCGCCGAGCGGCTCTTCCCCGCCGCCGGCACAGGCTTCCTCGACTTCGGCGACTTCAGCGAGGCGGACTTTCTCAGCAATGTGGTAAGGGACCGCCGGCAGCACCGCCGCTCCGGCGGGCTGGCCCCGGCAGCGGCGACGGGACACGGCGGCGGGCTCTCCTCGGTCCCCGCCCGGCCCCGGGGTGCCCCGGAGATGCAGGTAGCCGGGTGCCCGCCGTCGCACACGACCAGCTCCCCGCTAGACTGGCCCGGCCGCTGTTACCCCGAGGAGACCCCGCCGGGGAATCTCAGGGCTGTTGTACACTATGGTTTCATGAGCCTGATGGCGGGGGAGAAGTGTGCGGTGCCAGGCGGGGAACGTGCGACCTGCCGTGTATGAGGTCGAGCAGCACCGGAGGCACGGCCGGTTGCCGTCGGGAGAGCTTTGGGCTCAGCGCCTCCTCTCTCCTTTGCCTGTAACTTTTCCTCAGAGTGGCATTTGGGATGAAGCATCTACCGCTTGGCGCTTTGGCTGGACTGATTTACTTTGGAGAGAAGGGTGAGGGGGAAGAGTGACTAGGGAGGAAAATGTGTTGCCAGTCTCAGGGAACCAAAGGGGCATTGTTCACCTCTAGGGAAACTGCCCAGTTTCTCCCAGGAGTCAGGCGAGCTCTCAGTCCAGCAGCTCTCCCTGAGAACACGCACAGACTCTTTGCTGTAGAGCCCGAGCTCTCCATGGGAGTTTCCATGGGATCCTGCAGCCCCTCTGCCAGGCAGGACCCAGCCCTGAGGCAGAAGTGGGAAGGACCCCACCCCAGAAGTGGTTTGGAGCGAGGGTGTCCTGCGCTGGGCAGCAGAGCACTCCCTAAACGCGAGGCTCCGCCAGCCTCTGAGCGGCTGCAGCCGTGGGACAGTGTGCCTGCCCCGGACAGAGATCTGAGCAATGGCTTGTCACTCCTCTTTCACAGTACTGGCACCTCCCGTGCTCCCGGTGCAGCACTGAGCGTCCCTGAGGGCTACCCTTGCAGTGGGAGCAGGGAACAGGGAGAGGGCGAATCCTCTGATGAATCCACTTCTGCTTTGCTACACAAGAGATATTTAAAGCCTTTTATGTTGCCTCCTTTATAAGGGAGGCGGTAGAGATGCAGAATTTGCATAAATATTAAATGCACTGCACCAAGCAGAGGCACACAAGGTCTGGGAAAGAGATTATGGAGGCAGTCCCATCCCTCAGAGATCTTGCCAGCTCCTAATTTCCGAGATTGCACTGTGCCTTGAGGACTGATTCCACTGGGCTCTACCAGAGGCAGCAGACTCCACAGTGTTCAGGCAGACCTTCCAATGGCACTCCACCCCAAGACTGAGTGCTTGCCTTGCCTGCTCGTATCTGAGAGACCTGTTGTTAGGAGTTTTGTGCTTTCCATAATTCTTTACACATCCAGCATGGATGAAGCGATGGTGATAGGAAGTGCTTTATGCAAAGACCATTTATTCCTTTACCAAAATGAAAATAGTATGTATTGGCAGCAGCCCTTTTACCAGATGCAACATGGGCTGTGGTCATAAGTCAGGGAACCCCTAACCAATATAGGTGGTACCTTTTCATAGTTAAACACAACTTCTGCCTTCTCAAGCAGACCCTGTGGAAAGAAGCATTTGTGTAAGAGTGCCATCTGGTGCCACCTGCCAGGACAGAGTGTTTAAAGTGTGTGGTGGCCGTGGGCAGGCTGCTCTGTCCTGCCTCATTTAAATGGCTTTTCTGCTTGGAGAACTGCTTCTGGAAGCAGCTTGCCGTTGTCTTCTCATTAACTATGTTGCAGTGACTCAGGCATCGTTGTGCTCGGCTGACAGCAGAAAGGCACTTTTTTAAAGGCTTTTTATTTTCCTGTGGATTTTTTCCCAACTGCCAGCACCACAAACTTCTGCTGGAGTGAGAGAGTCAAGCTGAAACCTTCTCTTCCTGCAGATGATACATACAAGAGATTCTGTAGCCACTTCTCACCTACCAAGTCTGTTGGTGATACAACAGCCAGAACATAATACATCAGCCTCTTTGTTCTCACTCTGCATGACAATGGGAAGGATGGAATAAATACACTTGGATTTTCTTACTAAATCCAGCAAATCTCCTGGGATCTTGCAATGTGTTGAGAAGTTCTTTTGACATAGAACTGTGCAAAACATCACCGTGCACAATAGGCACAAAGTTGCCAGTGCCTTTGCTTCAAAGATGGGCAAACTTTTCCAGATATTGTTCAGCAGGCATTTTTCTTAAAACAGGCCAGGAATTTCAGCCATAAAATGTCAGTATGAAATTTTCATGAGTATGATTTCCTCTTTTCAGAAAGGAAGCAGAAAGAAAAGATGGATGAACCTTACTACAGAGTCTGTGCTCCTTTGGGGCAAGAATTGCATGTGTCTAAACTACACTCTTTTCCACAAACTTGGCAGTCCTAATGAGTCATTCTGGTCTTTAAAAAATGGTTCTCTGTATTGTTCATCTGAAGCTGTGACAAAGAATTAATTAAGGCACATCTGTAGATGCATCTTCAGAAAGATCTGTGTGCTTGCAACAGAAAAAAAAATTTGAATGTGTAGGAGCTGCCTTTCAGAGACATCTGCCCAGGCTGTAAGAAACCTTATGAAATTCAGCATGAACAAACCCCAACTCCTGCCCCTGGAGTGGATGGATGGATGGATGGATGGATGGATGGATGGATGGATGGACGGACTGACCCACCCAGGGTCATGGAGCATTGGTGTGCCCCTGTAGCAAAGGCAGCTAGGAGCAGGAGTGACATGGTAGATAGACACAGGGAAGTGATTATCCCCTTTTTCTTGAGAATCATAAAACTGAGTCTCAAATACAGTGTCCAGTTTTGGGCTGCCTGATAGCAGAAAGACATGGATAAATCTGAGTGCATCAAGGGGGTTGTCACCAAGATAACTAGGAGATGGAGAATTTCTCCTGTGAGGAGTAGCTGAAGGAGCTGGACTTCCTTAGCTGGAGAAGAGACAGCTCCAGGAGGATCTAGCAGAAGCCTACTTGCACAGCTGAGGAAGTTACTGAGAAGATGGAGCCAAGCTCTTTCTTAAGTTCATGACAGGAGGACGAGTGGTCATAAACTGGAATGGGGAAGGTTCAGACTGGGTTTAAGGAACCGATTTATCGCTGTGAAGATTTTGGGGTTTTTTTCAAAAATCATGTGGAGAGTGGTATCTGCTTCATTGGAGGGGAAATCTCCAAAGGACAAAAAATGCATCTCTTCACTAGCTTTTGCTAACCAGACTTACACAGGATGGCTACTAACAGCACTGTTAGTCTCCTTTTGCTCTAGAGGCCACATACTGCTCTTGAACTTAGGCAACTTTGCTCTTCTTTTTCTCCCAGAAGGACCTACCGTAAATAAAGCTAGTCCTTCATGCAGTGCCTGTTTATCAGTTTCACCCATTTGTGTCCTGCCCAGTCCAGCATATATGATCATTTCTACAAGCAACCATCTATTTGCTTAAGATCTATTACAATTGCACTCAGAGAACTCTTACTGTCTTGTTCAGCTCTTATCAGTGCTGTGAAACTCTTCAATAGACTTATCTCTTGAGTCAGATTCACCACTGTGCTTCACTGGGTTTGTGACACTTGTGTCAGAAGGAAGCCAGAATAAACCAACCAAATGGGAGTCATGTGCTTCTTTTTATCCCAGTACCCCATTGGGTTTGTTTCTTCCCTCTGCTTCTGTGTTTTATAGTGCAAAAAAACACCTTCAAAGATGACTTTGGATATTTATGTAAACACAGCTTTATTTTGACTCCATGCTTTTCAAAGCATATACTTTACCTCCTTCAAGAGACATCAAGGCAAGAAAACAGCCTGTATGCTTACTCGGGTCTCCACAGTTAGAAGCTGCAGAATGGCTGTTCAGGCTGTCTCAGGAGTGCCAACCCTGCTCCTCTGGGGATTGCACACTAATGCACTCTTTCACTGTGTGGTCCTGTATGCCCAGGCAACGTGACAAATGGCATTTTCTGGAGCCTGCAAAGGGACAGCAGAATAGGAAAAGACCTGCCTGTCTCTGTGGGTTTGCTCCTTGAGTGCAAACTGGGTGTTGGGCTTGCTGTGTGCTCTTTCCTTTAATATTGTCCTGGTCTGCAGGAGGAGAGTGGCAGGACTGTCCATAGTGAGCAGGCTGAAAGTGATGCTGGTGCAACTCATAGGGGAAGCTTCCCCTGAAGATGAAGAGAGGCTATTCACCAGTGAATGACTGTCACTCTCATAGGAAGCCTGTACACACTTTTATTCCTCTTATGCCTACTACAGGGACATAAATAGCACTTAAGTGGTGCTTAGGTGTTGGACTGACCTTTGGTCTGAGCGAGTTTCATGCTCTGTAAACTGCCTCTCACCGTCTCAGTGCACAGTGAGGATGGAGAGCGTGGGCAGATTTGGTCACCCACTTCATATCCTTTGCAGTTGCTAGACAGGGGAGCTCTGCTGTAACAGGTGGCTGGGTCTCCAGGACTGATGGAGACCCATCTCTTGTGGGGACACATGAAGCAAGCATTTTGGCCCTCTAGTCCTGTGCCTGGTAAAATTTGGTCAGTAACATTTACGATTGGTCTGCCAAATACTGGATATGGGAAGGCTATTTTCTTTAATTTTTTCTTGGAACTTGCCGACCAGATTCCTGTAGGATCTGGAGCACAGATACAGAGACCTGATGGAGCCATCAGACCTGGCCTGATGGAAATTAATCCAAAGATAATAGTTCCTATATCCTTCTGTTTCATTAGTCTCTTTGGGTCCATCTCATGGTTTCTACACTTTGTGGCCCTGCTGCTCCTTACTATCTCATGGTAAGACTTATACTTGCAGAAGTGCTAGCAGCAGGATGAAACCAGAGCTGAACATGCGTCCATGGATCTGTGAGTCTGGGTCTCTGAGCATCATCACTGTAGAGTCACTACCAGGAAAAATGTTTCCCTTTTGATGAAGAAGAGGGGAAGAAACTTGAACTTCATTTGGAAGTAAATACTTATTTAGGTAAATACTTATTCCAGAGACTGTGGATCATTTGTGTGTCCTATCTGCCAGGAAATTGTTAAACATTTGGGATACTCTTCCTAAATAAACACATTCATTTGTTGGACAACAACAAATGTGCTGCCTGCATGTGCTGGGAACCCATTGTCCTAAATTATCATCTCTGCCAAAGTGGGAGAACCCATTAACTGTGCTCTTGGGCCAGAACTAGGAGAGAGGCTGCAACTTAGAGCAGGAGTGCAGGAAGGCATATGTCCAAAACAGGGTTAAACAGTGGAGACAGAGCCATCATCTTGGTGGGGAGAAGCAGGAAGGTCTTTGTTGAAGTACTTGCAGAGTAAACAAAGGGAGGGTTTGGCAGGAGGTGGAAGTACATCTGTGCACACAGTCCACTCCCACCAAGGGATCAGCACCAGCTGGGAGATGCTGGAGTTGTGTACTGCTCAGTCCATATCTGCCAGGTGATCCTCATCCTTGTGATGGCAGCCATTCAATGCCACCACCACCACTTTCAGAGAGGGACAAACCTGAGGTCTCATTTGTGTAAATCAGACTGTAGAAAACCTCTAAAACTGGCCCACTGTACCTTCTCTTGGTACAAGTCAGCAAGCTTGTACTGTATGGTGGCTTCAGAAGCCACCATAGTGTGTGGTAGCTTCTGAATTTAATGAAATGTGTTGTGTTCATTGATGCAAAATGTCTTCTGCTGCTCAGGAGCTCATCTGGCATTGCACTGGTCCCATCCTGTGCTGCTCTGGTCTCATCCATGACTGGTGCTGTGCTGGTCCCATTGGTGCTGCACTGTTCTTGCTGAAGCCTGGAATGGAGCTGTCTCTGGTAGAGCAGGGATTAGGAAAGAAGAGCATTTTCTGAAGCAACTCCTTGAAGGGGAATTTAGAACTAGGGATTTCATAGCCACAGTTGTAGCTGCACTATTTAAATTATGGTCAGGCTGACACCTCTGTGATTTACTGCTGTGTGTTTCCTCAGAGTTTTTCCTCAGCATTTCTCCACAGGTTTTAAGGTAGTATTTGAATAGCATTTAATAATCACTTATTTACTATTTAAAGAATTCTCAGTGTTAAGGGAAGCAAATGAAAATGCTTAGCTCTCTGGAGTTGTCTTTGGGACGGCCACATGGCAGATCCTCTGCACATAACCACAGGCAGGACTGTTCTTGATACAGCAATTTGATTCTCAAGACTCACTTGTTCCATTGCATTTCAAGGAAGAGATGAGTCAACCCACTAAAGCTTGTGCATCCTTGTCCTGTTGTGGAAGTCCACTGTAAGAAACCAGATGGCTCACAAAAGCCACTTGGTGACTCTCCTTGCTGCAGAGTTACAGGAAAACAGGTGGGGCGCCAGCAATGAAGCAAACCATTATAACTCTCCTAAGAAATGCCCAAAACCTGTCTCTTGGACTAATTTGGCTGAGAGATTTCCCAGGGAAATTCCAGGTCTGTGCAGCAAGGTACAATGCAGTCACCTATGCTTCACAGGCAACCTTGTGGCGAGCATTCTTCAGGAGACATGTCTGCTGGAAGAGCCAAGTGTGTTAGGTTCTCAATTCCAAGCCAGGCTTAGTCTTGGGATTACAACATCCTAGCAATCCCAGCTTTCTGCCAGGGACTGTATTTTCACATCTGAACTGCTGGGACTTCATGTCTCCACAGGGAAGATGAGAAGTAAGAACAAAGGTGGAACCAAAGCCATCTTTCTTGGCTGACTCCCCATGCTGGCACCATCTTTTTCCTGCTGCAGCAGGTGACTTCTGTGCAAGCAACGACAGTGTAGTTTGGTATCCCCTGACTGAAATCATTAATCCAGATTTCAGCCTGGCACTAGGATAGAGTGGGTGTTTACATGGAGCTTGTCTCTTACTTTTTTCTGTATCTGGAGTTCAACTTGTGTTGTAAGTTGTTAGGTGTTTCCTTGGGTTGGTGTCTGCATGTTTTGCAGCGCTCCTCAGAGCAGAAACAGCTGAAAGGTTGTGAAGAGCCAAGGGTATGGCCAGAGTGGCAAGGGACTGCAAGTAGCATGCTGAAAGGCAGGCTGTGTCTTTCAACCCAGTTGCTCTCCATGTCTGCCATGCAGTGTTTACATCTAACTTATTTCCAGCTGTTCAAGAAAACAAATTTTACTTCTGCTTTCCTGTACGGTTACATCATTCAAAGTTTTCCTTTCCTGTAGTTTCCTGAACTGACCCAAACACTCCAGCCTTATGCTTTTAACCACCTCTTTCTGACTTCTTTATCCACCTTCTTTTCTCTTTTTTGGTATCTCTCCTTTCACTCTTATTTTCTTAAAGCTGTCCAGGGCTATCTGCCTTTGAAATCATGTGGGGTTGCTGTGGTCTGTATCCAAGTGATAGATGCTTTACATTTACCTTGACACATTGATCAGCCAGAACAAGGTCTCATGAAGGTTAGGAGTGCAGTTATCCACATACTCTTTTCTTTCTTTCTTTCTTTCTTTCTTTCTTTCTTTCTTTCTTTCTTTCTTTCTTTCTTTTCTTTCTTTCTCACTTTCTAAGATTGAAGAAATTCCCCATACAGCACTGTGCAAGGCTATTCTCCCTGAAACTGCTACATAATCTAAACCAGTGCTGGAGTAATTAGTACCATCTTTAGAGCTCAAAGGTGATGCCTTGTGTGAGGTCATTTATTACAATCACTGTCCAGGCTGTTCCAGAGGAAACTCACCCCTGACTACCTCAGCAAAGTTGCTTTTGGCTTCTTTACACTGTGACTTGTCTTGATTAGGAAAAATGTTCATTTAGGTCAGTCTGGCTGACCCGATTAGCAAAGCCTGCTCAAAATGCAGTTAGCATTTTTCCTAGAATAAATGCAAAACATAATGCTTTCAGCTGAGCAATTTGTGCCAGGAGTTCCCCTGCAACAGGAATGTCAGGGCTCCCTTGGGAGAAACCTGGCAGCTAAGGCTGGAGGAGTACTACAACTTGGGCCTGACACCAGCTATGTTACACTGGAGGGAACTGGATGCTGCATTGGTTGTGGACATTCCTATTGGATTGTCAGCATTCCTTCTGCAGGTGAGCTTTGTTAGATCAATGCCCAAACGACATCCTCCATACTGGCTCCCCACCACAGTGTCATAGGGTCACTGGCTCCCCCTGTCCCCACCACAGTGTCATGGGGTCACTGGCTCCTCCTTTCGATGGCATGGCACATCCAGGGGGAGCATTGCAGCTCAGGAATAACCCATCTCTGCTGTTCAAGGCGCAGGGGCTCTACCATGAAAACCTGCTCTGACTCTGCAATATTTGAAGCCCTCTCATTACTTGGAGGAGAGCTTTCCCTTCCAGAAGGGTGAAAAGGTAGAGGGAGACCAGGATGAAGAAGAGGACTCAGTTCCAGAGCCTCAAGAGTTAATTGTTGCATGTCAGAGCAGCTTGATGTTAAATGAGTCTGCTAAATTCATGACAGTTGAAGGAAGGAGCCGGGCAGGTGCTTTTGGCTAAGTTCACTGCTGTCCCGGGGGGAGGGACTGCAAGCCAGGCAGCTCAGGGAGGAGGAAACCAGCTCTGACATTTGTAAAGACTGTTGATGGAAGGTTTCTTTCAAAGACTTTTCAGTCTCTCAATCTGGGAGCTCTTTGCCCAGGGAGTGTTGGAAATGTGGCTCTTCTTTCCAAGCAAATGTGGCGGACTCTCACAGTTGATGAGGTGCTGTTGAGCCACAAATACTGAATTGCCAATTGAATGATGTTTGGTTTGTTTTTGTTGTGTTTCTCTGTCTTTATGGACAGCACTGCAGTGAGGTTGTTGGGAATGGGAGAATTGTATTTTAGTCCTGGCTCTGCCAGTTTCTTAGTGTGTGATCCTCAGGGTGTCACTTGCAGTGATGCAGCTTTTGCTCACTATAAAATAAAAAAAAGTGGACATCCTTATTCTTACTGAAAAGGAGCAGTGTCACCAATGGGTGAAGCAGATTAACAAAAATAAGACTGGAACGGGGTTTTGCCAGTAAGTATCTGCCAGGAAAGGTCCATAGGAGCTATTACTTTGCTTCCCTAGTTGGACTCTTTTTCAATGACTTTGCAGCTACACATGATATTTGCCACATTTTCAGTTTGGCTCATCTATTCTCCACCGATATCCCAGCTATCCTTCACACCTCTCCTGTTCCTTGTCTCTGTGGACTGCATGTGTCTTTATTTGACCTCAGATACTTCAAGCTAATCCAGAGTAATCTTTCTGTGTCAGTATGAATGACTACGTTGGTCAGCATCAGGATATAAACTAAAGGACTTTTGGCCCATGCTGTTACTGGCCTGACCATTCTGGGCCTTACTGAAAACCAAACAATTTGTGCTTTATAAATCCAGTGAATGGGCTGTACTCATGTCTCATCCTCCACTGTACAACCAGATCCTGGCTTAGGCACAACACTTAACTTCTCCCTCAGTTTGGTGCAACTTGCTGAGAGCACCCTGTTTTATTTTTGCCCCAAACTGCTGTATGGTCAGTGCTGGGCTGAGTTCTCAGGCTCCCAAACTATTTCTCTGCTGGTTTGTAAATGAGAAGGAGGTAACAAGCTCAGCGCATGTTTTTGCATTTTCCCTTTCTTTGGTGGTGCCTTTTCTTCACAGTAACTCTGTCTGGCCTGTTGTAAAGTTAGGATCACCATCATCCATTGGGAAGAGTGATGCAGAGGTTGTTTTTTCATCCTCTGATCCTTCTCCTGCTCTTCAGGTTTTGTCAAATATAGTTGGCAGTGGTCCAGCAGTTGGATTAGCAGTAATTAATGAGCAAATGGCCTGCAGCTCTTTTTCAGACCTGGCAAAGCACATACCTTTCACTTTTTTCTTACATGGTTTTCAGCTCTTTTTTATCATGCTGGGAGAGAGCAGAGTAGCAGCAGATGCTGCTCTGGTCAATACTGGGGAGTGAACAGAGGCTGCTGTGCTCTTTTCTTTGCTGCTAATTAGTACCAGGGTGGTAGGTAGAGGCTGCTAGCTAGGACAGCAAAACTGTTTTCTCCCTCCCCTTGTAGCTGTTGCCACAGTGAGCAGTCAGTGGCAGCTATAAGCAGCTGGGGTGAGCTGCAGCAGAGCAGGAATAATGCTGATTTCTTAATTTTCCTGCATGCTTCAGGCTCCAGGCGAACAGCCCTTACAATCTCCCCCTTTGTGACCTGGAGCTGAAGTCCCAGGTGAGGTGAAGGCACACATTACTGTGTCAAGCCCAGCAGCCACATAGTATAGTGAGGTCACCCAGCATCTTTCATACCTACAAGTGCCAGACACCCATGTCCAGAGCAGTTGTCCATCCACTGGTCTCAGATGCCTCTCTGATATTTGATGAAATTGAATTACACAGAGTTGTCAGAGGATTTATTTACTTATTCTGGGAAAGAGTGAAGGATGCCAGAAGGGATGGAAAACAGGGAAAGAAAGAGGGACGAAAAACCAAAGATGAGAGAGGTAGCTATGCAGTTAGCATTCCTGAGCCATCTGGACCTGTTGGCATGGCCCCATCTGGATGGGCTCACGTGTTCATCCACAGCATGATGTAATCTTCATTGTCCAGCATTTGATTTTTCTCCTTTTGCTGGATGGCCTCATATCTAGTGCATGTCTGGAGTGGGCATTTTGATTTCCTGTTGCTATTTGTGGACTTTTCCTGGCCGATCTTCAAGCTCAGCTCAGGCGGTTTGCATTCCTCAAGCAGAAGCAGCAATGCCACCATGCCAGCAGGAGCAGAGGCCAGCTGCAGCCAGCCTGCCAGCCCGGGAGAGGCAGCCCTGCACGTGGAACCAGCTGTGGTTTGCACCATGCTGCAGCTGGAGAGGGAGTGACACCTCTGCCTGGTGCTCGGACCACGGTGGCTGAGCTCTGGAGTCAGCTCAGCCTTCACCACCAGCACAGAGAGGGACCACTGTTCCCAGATGCTCATGGGCTTTCCTGCCCTGCTGGATCTTGCAGCAGAACAGGAGGAAAGAGAGTTTTACTTGAGTCAAGACCTATTCCTCCCTTTGATAGATGTGAGTAAAAAGCAACTGATTATCTCAGTCCCTCTTCTTTAAAAATATCTGCATCAGGGAACACCAGGGCTCTTGACTACCCTGTGAAGCAGGTGGGCTTCCCAACACATAGGAAGGAAGGCTGGGAAGAATCTGGTCTGACATTGCCAAGTACCCACTCTTGATAGTGGAAGGCCTGTCATCCCCTTCCTCCATCACTCAGTGCCATTTGCAGAAGGCAGTGCAGTCCAGTCAGAAGGATTCACTCAGGTTCCCACCATGTTCTGTGGGAGACTGCCATGCCTCACCGAGACCAGCCATCTCTTTTTTTCCTGCATCCTTCCTAGCACATGAAATGAAGAAGATTTGTACGTCTGCCTCCATAAGAGCACAGTTTGAAGGTCTTAAAGTCAAGGGAGCCACACAGGAAAAAAACAGCCTTCTTCACTACATAAACTCAATGTGTAGAGGGGCAAATAGTCGAGCCATAGATCCCCTCCTGCTTTTAGAATCAGAGCAATTCCCACACTCCTTCATGGTTGGGAAAGTCTGAGATGCTCAGAGGAAGAAGATGGGATTTCTCTACCATATTTGATTACCACTGCTGCAAGCAAACTTCAAACCCAGCAATATGAGGGCCTGCTTCAGATTATGCCATTCTCCACTCTGACTCAAGATGTGGATAGCTGTGTGATGATACATTAGGCAACAGTTTGACCTGAGCATACAGCACTCCCTCCCTTACAATGCCTCATTCTGCCCACATGCCTCCCTGAGCTTTGTTTCCTCCAGGGGCTTGGGAATGGGAAAATTGAGTGCAGTGATCCCCAGGGAGCAAAATTATTTTCAGTGGAGAATCCTACTGCTTGGTTCAGAAGTCATCCTGTTTGCATGTAAAGAGAGCAGGGCTTTGCTTTCATAATAACCCAGGGACAGCCTGTCCATCAGGGATGGACTCCCTGGAACCACAGAGCTGAGCTTTTCCACCCAGCTCAGCTCTGTTGAGTGAGAGAGTAGCTCTGGAAAACGACTGCCTCTTTTTAAACCAATTGGCAAAACTCTTGCATCTCTCCTGGGAACAGGCCAGGGATTCTGAGTCACTGCTTGAGTGGGTTGTGGCCAAGGTAGTCGTACCCAAGATATTAAGTGAGAGAGGAGAGATCCACTAAGGAATGCCAGCAGAAAGAGAAATAGTCATGACCATAATGAATAATAATATAATGATGAAAAGATTCAGAAATGCACTGCCCACTCCAAAAATAAAGTTTGAGGACAACTCAAATGTTGTAAAGAAAAGAGAGGAAAGAGTCGACAAAGACCGCCAAAGCCTGCATGTCAGCTGCAATGCAAGGAGTTGGGTCCAGCTGGCCTGGGTTCAAAGAGCTCCTATTGTCCAACAGCATTTCCAAGACACCATTCAAAACTTTCAGAAAATAAACCCAAGATGCAGGGTGAGATTTATCACACAATAAAGGCAAGCCAGATGTGTGCACCCTTTCAGAGAGAGACAGGAGGAAGACGAAGGAGGAGTGAAGTGGGGGGGGTATCAAGCAGCAGAGGCATGAGGGAAGAGGTTGGAATTAAAGGCCTGATGCTGTGAGGATCCAGGAAGAAGCAGGGGAGTGGATCTGTGCTGGGACACATATTGGGCACTTGTGAAAGGTTTCCTCTTTATCAAGAACTCTATACTTGGGAAAATTCACCTAGCATCAAGGTTAAGGAACGGAGAGGGAAGATCTCACTGATGCTTTTTTTTCTTTTGTTGCACATAAAACCATAATGGATACTGAAAGGTTGCTTCTTGTCCTGAATGATATAGCTGCAAAATAGGGCCCTGTCTGAAAGAATGTCCAGAAGCCAAACCACTATAGATTTTGTCTTGATTTTCTGAGGCTCACACAGTCTTCATTATTGCTTTGCAGCACTGGCCACCAGGGCAGGGATGTAACTTCTTCTGCCACAGCAATCACTCACTTCCACCTGTGATTTAATTATGTTAAAATCTATTTAACATAATCAAATAATAATAAAAGCAATTAATTATACAGAAAGATAATTTAATATTTGAATATGCTGCTAACATGGAGCTACATGACTACAACCTGCCATCACTAGGTAACTCCTCAAGTTCTCTCTGCCTGCAGAACAACCTGCAAGGTGGCCATGCCATAACACACACCACAATGAAAAGGTGACTTGGATTTATTTGTTCTCAGGAAAATCTATGGGAGTAAGGACTTCTTCATCTAAGAGCAAAAAGCCTGAGAAAACATTTTGGAAGTTTAAGCTACAGAGTCCCTCTTTACAGTGACTCATTTTTTTGGTAACTGTATTTCTCTTCTACAACAGTTGTTGTTTTTTCTGTTGTGGGTTTTTTTGGTGTTTTTTTTGGTGTTTTTTTTTTTTTTTTTTTTGGGGGAGGAGGGGTTTGAAGCATCTGGATGTATCTGGAGCCTTTAAACTGAGCTCAGTTGCAGATGACTAATTTGAAGCAGGACACAGGTCTGTAAGGAGCCATATTTGATTACCAGAGTGGTTCCTTGAAGCCCTAAAACCCATGAGGCTATCCATCATCTCCCTTGTCCAGGGATGTCCAGAAAATGGATTCCCAAATCCACCAGCTTCTGGAGAGACCACTCCAATGCTGAGGTGCAGATGTCTGCTTGATCTCAGACACAGGAGCTTTCACAGCAGTTCAGGGCATAATAGGTTTCCTGGCTTTAAAGGAGCACGGGATCTTTTCTTCTCAGAAGCTTCTAACATTACTTGAGTACATG
Organism: Onychostruthus taczanowskii; assembly: GCF_017590055.1. Taxonomy (NCBI): domain Eukaryota; kingdom Metazoa; phylum Chordata; class Aves; order Passeriformes; family Passeridae; genus Onychostruthus; species Onychostruthus taczanowskii. The sequence continues at coordinate 2,710,988 of NW_024496525.1, read as the reverse complement.
ATACCATGCATCTCCACATTTCAACTTCTTTTCACCAGCTACAGGGTCCTTGGCTGCTGGGCCTTGTTGTGGAGAAGTCCAGCTTGAAGAAGGAATAGCTGGAGAGCCAGGTGTTGAGAAGGGGTTTCCCATGGATGAAGTGACTGCCTGATCTCTGACCAGTCAGATATCTATCCTTATCTTTGGAAATGCAGGGCTTTTACCTCTGGTTCATCAGCATCACATCTTCATTCTACCCTAGGATGGACTTAATTCGGGTTACCCCTGCCTAGGAAGGATTTCCCCATTCTCCAGAGACTGGTTTTTGCAGCTCCACTGCTGAGGTGAAAATGGTACCCTCAGCATTGGAGCTGAAGTTTAATTTCCTATCTGCTGCTTAGGGCACAGATTTTCCACTGAGATATTGGCAGAAGGTCAGAAATCCGCATTCCAAGTGGAATTGCTTTGAAAACTGCCCTGGTGCAGGACCCTGTTCAGTCTGCTGCTTGCAAAACCCAACTTTTGCCCAGCCTGGCCACTGAAGAGAGTTCCAGATCTTGCTCTCTCAAGATTTTACGTGAAAATCCTTGAGTTACAAATCAGCTGGGCCAGACTTAGTTGCTCTGTTAGGTGCCCTTTACAAAGGCCCAAGGAATGAAAGCCACCAGTAATGTTTGGTATTAGCTGCATGCCTCAGCTTTTGGACTTGAACAGCTCTTCCTCTTTCAAGGCCTGCTTTTCTTTATGGGACTCCAGGGATCTGCCAGGGGACAAAATGTGAATTATCTCTGATTTTGCTCTCTGAGCTAAAGAGAAACAGTTTCAATGAGACAAATGAAGATGATTGTAAAGATAATTCAGACCTTTCCTCCTTCTCTGGTTATCTCCCAAAGCAGATTTCCTCTATCTACCAGTGTGTTTTTCTTGTTGCTTTCTTGCAAGATGCAGAAAAAAAGGCCCATAATGGCATGGGGCTGACAAGCTGTGTAAGAGCAGAGATGTGCCAACTCTGGCAGCTTCAACTCCTTACTGGCCAGGGCCAGAAGCTTGTAAAAATATAGAAGAAATGGTGGAGTGGCATTTATTCCAATTTATTTTGGTTATTGAATATACATTCCCATACCACTGACTGGTGAATGGCTTGAGCAGCACACCTCTCTTATTTTAATTGTATTGAATGCTCATGCTGCATTTCATGTAATTTGGTGATAGTGTGACATGGTTTTACATCAGCATGGCAGTATAGTTCACAGAGTCACACAGAATAAACCAGTATTTTCTTTCACTTGCCCTGCCTGCTGTCACACTATACATCCCTCACCATTAAGCAAAATTTTTCTCTAAACTCCCCAGGCAGACATGCCACACATTAAATCCATGTAGGCTTTTCCAGGGTAGATTCACCTCTAGATTTGCAGGGCTGGGCTAGGGATGCATTCCTTCTGTGTGCAGACATGGCTATGGACACCCAGTTGTGTTCTGGCTGATGTGCCTCTGTGGGGATTGAGGAAGGGTGGATGGGCTCTGCAAGGGCACACCCAGGTAGAGGTGGATCAAGCTAACAGAGCAGATAGGGCTTTCCCAAAAATGATAGATTATATTTTCATGCATAAGGACACAAAGTTCACATGAGGTCCCACCTCCAGATGCTACAGCAGCTGAAAGCCCCATCACGGTGTGGAGTTAGGGTGTCACTGGGAGCCTGATGCAAACGCAGCTGAGGCTGCCATGTTCACACAAACAGGCAAAGCACCAATTCAGCCAAGACAGCAGAGATCTGGGGACAGAGATGACAATACAGCTTCTCGCTTCAACTTCCAGAAGGGTGGCTGTGGTGAGCTGGGGGTCGGTCTCTTTCTCCGGGCAACAACAGATGGAACAAGAGGACACAGTCTCAAGCTGCGCCAAGGGAGATACAGGCTACGTTTAAGGAGGAAGTTTTTCACAGAAAGAGTGGTCAAAAATCTGGAATCATCTGCCCAGGGATGTGGTGGAGTCACCATCCCTGGATGTGTTCAAAAAAAAGACTGGATGTGGCACTTAGTGCCATGACCTAGTTGAGGTGTTAGAACATGGGTTGGACTCTATGATCTTAAAGGTCCCTTCCAACCTAGAAATTCTGTGATTCTGTGATTCTCTCTAAGGACTACTGCTCGTGTGAAGTCTCTGTCTGGAGACTGACCTTGGCTTGGGAAGGAGTGAAGAAGAGGAAGAGATCCCTGCCAGCTTGCCCATGGATACCTGCATTCCCACAGAGAACAGCGCCTATGCATCTCTGCTTGAACACAACCCAGCTGCCACCCAATTTCTGCTTAGAAATAAGGGTGGCTTTGTTTTGTAGCAAGCAAGTTTTGCCTTCAGTTCTCCAAGCTCAAAAAAAGCCTAGCAGGACAATCTCTTTATTTACCTTTCACAAACTCCTAGAAATTTGCCCCAAATCTTCTGCCAAATGAGGGTTAAGTGCAGCCGATCCCAGTATTTCATCCTGAGAGAGCTGTGTCCAGTTCTGTGTATGGTTTAAGTCCTCTATTTTTTTTTTTTTTTATCAGAGTCAGCTGCAAGGCAGTTGTAAGCCAAAGGAAATTTGGGACATTCATTGCATATGTAGCATACACACAGCAAAAGCATGCTGAAAAGCAGAAGCATTCCTTTTTATCCTCCAGGGTGCCACTGCTGGGAGGAGAGGTGCTCGTGTCTCTGCAGATTCAGCTAGTCACATGCCATAGGCAAACCATGTACTGTAGCTGCTTTCCAGGCCAGTGAAACCTGTTTAGCCCAAGGGCTATTTCCTCTCTCCTCCCTAGCACATGCATGTCTGCTCTGAACCTGGCACCCACAGGTGGTGGGAGGGCGCACAAATGGCCACACGGCTGTGGCCACGCTGCAATGCCACTTGTCTAGTGAATCGCCTCAGCCTGGGTTCTGTGCTGTTCCACAGCTGTTCCCCTTGCAGGGCACTTCCAATGCCTCCCACATCACCACTGCCCGTGGTGCTGTGTGCCGGCTGCTAATCCCATTTATGCTGAACGCGCTGGTGCCAGGTGTGGAGACACCAGTGTCCATGACTTTAGCAGCACTCACGATCCTCCCTTGGGGCCACTGGGAAACCCAGTCACAGGCTAGCAGATTTCAACTTTCCACATACCTTTTACTCCCTTTTCATTCTTCCAGGGGCAGAAGCATTTAAGTTAAAGACTTAAGTCGCCCTCTTCCCCTGCTCCTGGTGCCTCCCAAGGTTCTCCCCAATGAACTGCAGGCTTGTGAACTCTGAGCTGGATATTACACGGCTGCAGTCTCGGCCACGAGACTTCCATGCGGTCTGTGTTGCGCACATGCTTTTTAACAACATCACCCACTCCGTCAACTTTGTCCCCCCTGCCGGGGCTGTAGGGCAGGAGTGGGTGAAAGCACGAAGCCTTCCTGCCTGCCGGGGAGGTTTCGGCTCGCCGCGGAAGCCGTGTGTGCCGGAGGGGCAGCGGCGAAGTGCCGGGGCTCTCCCCATCGCGGCATCCCGGGATGAGCGGGGCTGGCTCGCGCCGCTCCGTCCTAACCCTGCACTCCTCCCGCGCGCCGCGCCTCGCCGCTGGCAGCCGCCTCCCATTGGCCGCCTCCCGGCGGCGCCGGCCAATGGGCGGCCGCGGCTGCGGGCCGTTGGAAGCGCGCCGCGGCGACCGTTAAACCGCCGCCGCCGTCCCCCCTCGGCCGCGGCCCCCCCCCCGCTGCTGCGCCCGGCCTGGGCGCCGCGCCCGCCACCGCCCTCCCCCGGCTGTGCCTTGAGCCGCCGACGGTCCCTCCTAGGTCCTGTGGCGCCTAGCGCTGGAAATTGTAAATCCAGGCCCTTGGCACGGATGTGCGGTGGAAGAAGGTTTCCACAGTGAGTTGTGCCTGAGCCTTGCAGGGACGAGAGCAGGCTCAGGAGAGACCTTATCACTCTCTACAAGTAGCTGAAAGGAGGTTGTAGCCAGGTGGGGGTCTGCCTCTTCTCCCAGGCAACTAGAGACAGGATGAGAGGATGTCTTAAACTGCAGGTTTAGGTTGAACATTAGCAAGAATTTATTCAGAAAAAGGGTGATTGGACATTGGAATGGACTGCCCAGAGAGGCAGTGGAGTCACCATCCCTGGAGGTGTTTAAGGAAAGACTGGCTGTGTCATTTGTTGCCATGTTCCAGTTGACATGGTGTTCAGTCACAGCTTAGACTCGGTGATCTCAGAGGTCTTTTCCCACCTAAGTGGTTCTGTGATTCTACGATTTTACAGACAACAGCAAATTTTGGGTCTAGTTCCAGATCAGGTTCAGTCACACCCTGCCACCCTGGGGTGTCTGGAGTGCTTGGTCCACCATACATGCCAAGGTTGTGATGCTGAAAGTAGGAACAGGTGACTTGGGCATTGATGCAGTGCCTGGGAAAGACGGGGTGCTGCTGCTTCAGATGCTGTCCTGCTGCTGGAGGGGAACAACAGTGGTGTTCACAGGCAGTTTGGCCTTTGGTGCTTTGGCCATGCCACACAGAGAGGCAACAAAAGCAAGGGGGTAGCAGGTCAGTGGCAAGCTGTTCAGGCACACCAGGGGCCTGGGTGGACCAGGCATGGATCAGCAGGGATCTGTGATATGTGAGGTACAAGAGCAATATGGGTTCAGGATAGAGGAGCAGCAGAGGGATGGCAGCCAAGGGGTGGTTGGATGATCACTTGTGCCCCTTGGGGTGCACATGCACTGTCTGGCTGTGTAGTGAAGTGTGCACAGCATCTGTCCATCCTGCCTGATTCTTATTAACACAGTTGAGGACTTCACTTTCATAAGGTCTAAAATTCTCTGCATTTTAAAGAGAGCAGAAGGACTGTCTGGAGTGTATGGGCTCTTCTTTCCTGGAATGTAAAGAAAACCTCGGCTGTGCAGCTGGAGTGCAGGGGGCTTCATTCCTTAGTGAAAGCAGAGAAGGGAAATGCAGATGTCACAGCTGGGACAGGAGATTTATCTTGGCAAGCAAAGAGGAAAAAATTTTCAAAAGAAAAGAGAAAACTCAGAAGAATCCCCTCCCCATCTTCACTGCTTGCCAGCACGAGCAGAACCTCCAACCTGCAAAGGCCTTTCGTCTCCTGGGCCTGGGCTGCCGCCCAGCTGGATTTAGCCCTTGCTGCTTTCTCTTTGGAGCGAAACCATTGTGGTGGGACGAGAGAGGCTGTGAGAACCAGGCTGATCCTGAAGGAAGACTGTGTCCAAACAACTCAGCTGGAGGTGGGAAGGGGAAAGTCACAGTCAAAGAATGGAAGCATGAAAGGGAAAAGGAGGGACAGATGCAGCCAGGATGAGTCCAGAGAAGTGGATCCAGGGGGAGGAAGTTATCAGCTCCTCAGCCATGCATGGTGCCACTGGACTACAAGAGTGTCCCATGTGCAGCCGGGCAGGGGAGAAGGCTTTGTGCCTCTCTCTCCCCTTGGGACTTCCAGAGTTCTAACACCAGCTCTGGGTGGGGGTATATATAGAGCTTGCATTTGGATGTCTGGATGCCTTGCATTAGCTCCCAAGATAACTGTTGTACAACAGGAAAGGGTGTTTGAATGAGAAGTGCACGCACGCACATACAGTGTGCTATTTAGACAACCCTAAGCATGAGGTCAGGATGAAAACATGTGGTGGAAATATGTTTGGAAGAGTCAGTGCCTATGTCAATCACCAGGAGTGGGAGGGAGCAGAAGCCAGGAGCTGACAGATTCTCACTCTCTCCCCATGGCTGAGGTGGCCTCAGCCTGAGCAGATTCTACTGTGGCACCAGGTAGAGGCTGTCTGTAGGGCCTGGAGATGCAATGGTTGTTGCCTCCCCATACCTGTACATACTGGCTCATCCTCTTTGGGCGCTGTCTCCCTATTCTCCTAGAGTTTGAGGGGGACGGGCAGCCAGAAATCAGGCTTGGATCAGGAAATTCAGCACATCCTCGCCATTGCATTTCTGTCCCTTGGCTGCCCCCTCCCTGACCGCTCACTGGTAATACAGCTTTGGAAACACATCTCGTGCTATTTCTTGGCTTTGGAGCATACTTAGAAGAAGAAGGAAGGAGAGTGTGAAAGGGAGGGGAAGATAACAGGAGCGAATAATGCAAAATGAGACTGTGCTGTGAGCTTTGTATCCCATCTGGAAACTGTTTTCCCTCAGTACACTGCACACCCACTCCCTCTAGGCCAGGATGGTAAGGGTCAAGTTTCCCAGTTGACTGGTCCCCCTTGCTAAAGCCAAACCCATCTGCGTGAAAGCTACTTGCAATATCTTAAAGTAGAATCTCAACACAGTTGCTGAGCCCTTCATTGTCACAATTAAAACTCTTGGCCATTCTTCTGAGGAGCAGGAGCTGGCTGATCTCAGCCTGGTTGGAAGGCACTCTCAAGGAGTTTTGGTCTTCAAGAAGCTGTGAGAGGATGAGGCTGCTGTGCTTGTGAGTCTCTGTCCATCCCACCTTCATTCACACCCAAGTTCCATGGATTCTTTCTTGAACCTTCCCTGGTCTGCTGAGACCTTTGTTGCCATTGTGTTGGCAAAAGTCTCCCCAGTCTAGTCATGTCATTTTGTGGGAGCACATGAAGACCTTTAGCTGTGCTGGCCCCAGCCTGGGTGGGAATGGAGGGCTAGTGACCACCCAGCACCTTCCATTCCAGCAAGGATAAAGCTGCTATCCATTTGGTCAGGTGATAAACCTGCTTCTCTTCATTGCTCAGAACCTTGAAGCACTGACCCTGCCATGTGCTGCTGTGATGTACACAGCCCTGAGTCACCATATCCTAGTTCCCTGAACCCTCTCTCACACATGCAAAGGAGAAGTATAGCTGAAGTTTTGCCAGATAAGTGCAGCTCCCAAAATTAGACTGGGTGGGACAAAATTTGCATATTCTGGGTTAACAGGCTCAATCTAAGCTAATTAGTAGTGGTTTTGATGGCATCTACCCAAAATAAACTGGGCTGCTCCTCACTGTGTCCATCACAGTTGGATCTTGACAAGAGGACACTCTTTCTTCTTACCATGTGGTTGCATGCACAGCTGTCTTATACAAATTAGAAGTCTAAAATTAACAATACCTGTTGACTTCAGGAGAGAACAGTCAACCCAAGAGCCCCAGTAGTCTTCCTGGGATGTGGTGACAGCTTCCTGCTGGTCCCATAGTTTCCATTATGGGTATGGCCAGCTACAAACCTTTGTTATTATTTTTGTTTGCTTTACTCTTCCTTCTGCTTCTTTCCTCTGCCTCTAATGGTGTCTAAAATAATGAGAAACCTGAAATTACTCCTGCCACTGTTGGTGCCTGTGTTAAGCCTCTCATACTCAGTCCCTTGCACTCATTACTCATCTCTCACCCCTCAGCAGCTGCTGGGGTGATGTTTTTTAGATTCGGAATAAAGCCAGAGACACATCTCTGCCTCTTCCCTCTAGGTAGGTTTGTCCAACAATAGAGAGATTGTTGACTGACCAAGAGATCATTGTTCTAAATGTTGCCACCTTCTTTGAGTAAAACAACAATCGCCAGCTTTGTTTCAGCTCTAGGTGCTCTCCCTCCTTGAGGGTGTTGGATCCTTGGTGCCCCCTTTGATAATAACTGTAGTTATGGCCAATCTCATGGGCTAGCTCCCTTCTCTCCGTTGTCTGTGTTTGGAGATGTTGGACTGATATCTCTGTGAGTGGTGAGAGCTGAAACAGGCAGCTTTGATGAGAAGGCTTTGCCAGTATTTAGGAGGATAAGACCCAGAAGCCCAGAGAGGGCTAGATCCCACAACATTTCTGGACTCCCAGGGAGGGGTGCAAGTTTCATTCTCTGCTCATCATCTATGTTTTTCCTGTACTGTGCAGTAGGCCTCTGTCTCTTGGGAGAGAATGGTCTCTTGGGGACCTGCAGCTCTGGGAGAACAGTGTTGCCTTCGTCCTCATTTCCAAACAGAGAGGTCTTCCAGCAGCAAGTTTTCTGAGTGGTGTCTAAAATAATGAGAAACCTGAAATTACTCCTGCCACTGTTGGTGCCTGTGTTAAGCCTCTCATACTCAGTCCCTTGCACTCATTACTCATCTCTCACCCCTCAGCAGCTGCTGGGGTGATGTTTTTTAGATTCGGAATAAAGCCAGAGACACATCTCTGCCTCTTCCCTCTAGGTAGGTTTGTCCAACAATAGAGAGATTGTTGACTGACCAAGAGATCATTGTTCTAAATGTGGGTGGGATGCCGCTAAAAGATAATCTGTGTAACTACTGCACGGATGCATTTTCTTGACTCTTCAATCCCACCTCTGCCTTTGTTAATGCGCAGTTGTGAAAGAAATTGGAAGCACGTGGCAGTGTCACAGACAGCTCTCCCCACAGCTGTCCCTCCAGCTCCACTTCTCTTCTATTGCTACACAGTGGTTCTAGTTTTCATGGTCACAACATGAAATATGATTTGAGCCCTGCTCTGCTGTGTCGTGGTGCATTAGCAGCCAGCACTCTGAATCCCTTCACTTTTCTGTGGTTCTCGCCCTTACCATAAGGCTATCGTGTTCACATCCTGTGTTTGCTTGTGTTGTTTAGAGAACACAAGACAAAGAACAGCTGTTACATGAGCAGACACTCTCTGGGGTTAATGCTCAGGACTCAAACTCTTTTTCCTTCTATGCTGTAGGATAGGACAAAACCTGGTTTTCTAGTGCTTTTTAGATAACTATCTAACCCAGTTCCATCTGCTGACTCAGCTCCCTCTGAAGTTACACTCCCCACAGATGGTAGGTGTTTTCTGTTACTTGATTCAAGTGCAAAAGTGCTCATAGGCAACTTGGAAATGGCTGGGTGGATTTTACCAAACTACCCCGCCAACTCTGCTTCTGCTGTGGGAACAAGTGGAGAAAACTTTAGCCTTGACATCGCAGGGACGGCCTCAACACTAGGATTTAACATGAGTGTGCCTTCTCCACCCTACTTGCACATGCAGTGTCTGGTCTCCAGAGAAGCCTTGAAGGATGATGCTGGAGGATGAAAGGCACTGATATGTTGGAGATTGCTGTTGCTTACCATCTCCCTCCCCGACGTGGTGGAAAGTGTGGGTCTGTTCACCTAGAGCCTACTTCCCTCCCCAGCCTCACCCCAAAGCTCTGACAGCCAGTGGAATGTTGACAGAGTGGTACTGCGCTCAGGTAAAATAAATATACCTTCCGGTAGGAGCAGGAACCTACCGGCTCCAGCATCCGGGGTCCTCGGGCCACCTCCTGCCTCAGTCCTAGCACTGGGGAAAGAAAGGACTGCACGCAACCCATGCTTCTCTAGAAGCCAGGCTCCCTCCTGAGCTGAGCTCTCACCCTGGAATTCATTGGCATTCATCTCTCCACTCTAGGACCTACGTGGTCTCTCCCACTCTCATTCATACCCTGTTGCTCTTGGTATTTCAGTATACTGCTTTCAATGCCTTTCGGCCCACCAAGATGCTTTTCCAGGCAGGGGGTGGGGGGACAGACCCAGTCTGACTCTGCTGAGCTCTCTCCAGTTCATTTAAGTTACACAGTTCTGTCTGTGTAATATAGTCACTTGAATCTATCTGTCTTTTCTTTCCTCTCCCTGAGCCAGAAGGCTCAATCTGCCAACAAATGGGATAATTTTTCAGCTGGTGTTTGGCAGCCATCATTTTTCTCCCTGCCCAACCAATGCTTTGTTGTAGCAAATGGAAAAGTTAGTGATTTGACTTCTGAATAGGAGGATATGCCTCAAAGGAAGAAGGTTCCCTGTAGCATCAGGAGCTCAGCTCTGCAGCACCACTGGCCAGATTTACTGACTGTTACTGGAATGATTAGTGGAATGATTGTTTGTTGTTAACAGCCCATCTGTAGTGTTTAAACTTCATCGGGGAGCTGAATTTCACAGGCATTATCTGGCTGAAGTACAGCCTCATATGGTCCACAGAGGGGCTGTTAAATCCCAGAGGAAATTAAATACAACAGGGGGCCTTCCTGTTATGTGGATCCAACTGATCTTTTTTCTCTGACAGAAATCGGCAGCTGGTTTGATGTTCTCTGGGGCATCAATGTGCCTATTGCTGCTGGCAGAGAACATGAAAAATTGTCTGTCACTAAGTACAGGTACTGAAGACCATGACTTTGTGGCACATTTACATTTTATCATCACAGGAATCTCTTTCCTTGTCGTTTTGTTGTCACAGTGAGATGATGTTTAGAAGACACAGTTAGATACTCACAAAGAAAGGGGGAGATAAGATAATGTAGAAAAGTTTCATGCATGTTTGTGGCATAGACAAACATGCAGTGATGTACAGCACCACATCCCTTTCTATCTTAATTCGAGGTGTTTTTGTCAGACTGATGCAGGCGAGGAATAGAAACTGTTTTTTGCCATGCAAAAAGGTCCAGTGCTGAGGTTTGACTCTCAGTGCAGAGGAAGGCTCTCCGATCCCTCTTGGAGATGACACTAATGCTCTCTCTCCCTTTGTCTTTCCTCAGCATTTCTCAGAAAACCTGGATCACTTCTCAGAAAACATGGAGGATTTCTCCAATGACCTCTTCAGCAGTTTCTTCGATGACCCAGTACTGGCTGAGAAGAACCCTCTGCTGGACATGGACCTGGACCCACCCACTCCAGGCATCCAGGCAGAGCACAGCTATTCCCTCAGTGGAGACTCTGCTCCCCAGAGCCCCCTTGTGCCTGTCAAGACTGAAGATAATGCTAACGGTGAGCATGAGATGTGCACACTGCACAGCTTTGGGCACCTCTGTTAGCAGAGGCTCTGTCTGGCTTTCATATATTATGACAAACTGGCTATTCCTTGGACTTGCACATGTCCAATCCAGGGAAAAATTTGATTTGCTGTTGTCAAATGCAGCCCACATTTTTCCCTTCCATTTGTGCTGTGATAGTCACATTACTTCTTTGCTGGGCTTACTGTTAATTATGAGGATGATAATTGGCTGTGGCTTAGTGTGCTGCCAGCTTCTGGCAAGCAACAGGCAATGTCTTTTTAGAAACCTGCAAACTTGGGTGTGGATGCCCTAGATCCAGCTCCGTTTTGGCATCAGGCAGCAGGGTTTTGGCTTGCACATAGGAAGCATGAGTCTCTGGCTGCAACCAGTGCTGGTACATGTGGAAAGCAAAGTGGCTTCTTTACCAGCAGATCTTTTAGCAGGAGACAGAGGGGAACAGTCATTTCAAAACTTATTTTTAAAACAATTCATTTCAGGATAATTTATGATGGCTGGGTATTTTTAGAGCTGTCTTTACAGAGAGTCCTGTAATTTGTGGGATTGTGTGGGTGTCCCAACAGCTGATGGACACCAGGCTGCCTGAAAAAGCAGTGGCAGAGACTCAGGATACACATAAGACAGCTATTCCTTTGAGCAACAGTGAAACCTGGGACAGAGGCTTCCTCTCATGACTAGGAATGATCCCAGCTTTCTGGTACAAATGCCAAGGCAGAAGGAGAGAAGGCTGGCCTCTGCTACCTCTGTGGTCCTTGAAAAGGCACAGCCATCTGCCACATTCCTTAGGGGGATCTCAGAGAGATGCTGAGAGAGAGGTTTATGGCAGGCCAAGCAACTCTGCCTTGGTACCAAAAAAGCTTTCAATTTGCATTTCTTTTTCCTTAGTTTTAACCCCAAACCAAAGTCTTGGAGGGGGCAGCTAACAAAAAAACCCCAAACCAGTGTGAACAAATAAACACAACTTTCTTTTGCCCCTGAAAATGAATAGGAGGAGATAAGACTTGAGAATGAGAGAAGCCAAAAGAATGCTTTTGTAGAAAGCAGTGAAATGAAGACTGCCGGCATGAAGCTATCTCAAGGACTCCTCTCTGAGACACTTAGCACCACTTCTCCTTCTCTCCACTGTCTGCACATGCCCTTCCTTCAGCTGTTATGTCTCAAAGGCAAGACCATGGCTCTCTTGAATGGAGTGTGACACTGATCCTTGGGCAGAGGCCAGCACAGGGTGTACAGTGCATAACCCAGGAGAGTTTGAGATGGGCCTGGCACTTGCTCTCTGAGAGTGCAGATCAGTTTCATAAGGGAGTAAGGCCTAGCATTACAATGGCAGGTATAGGAGTATCCATGCACCCAGTCCTGCAGCTAGATAATTCAGCTCATCTTTCCAGGGCTTTTTTGGCTCATAATTGCATGTGAGTCATATTCTAGTGAAACCCTGAGTCAGGTCCAGTATTTGCAACACTGTGCAGTCCTTTTGGCACAGCTCCATTCAGTCTCAGTCCTTTTAGACATTCAGTTCCAATTAATTACCCAGAAATGGTTTTTCTTTAACATTAAGCAAGCTCTGCTCAGTCTGCAGAGCTCCTCAGGAATGCCCCTGCTCTGTCTAGGCTTGGAGCTGGCTGAGGCTTGCTTTTTATCAGCTTTCTCCCAGCTTTTCTGCAGATCTCCAAAACTCTTCCAAATCCTGCCCCTTCCCACATGGTTCCCACTAACACAGGTCAGCTAGGGCAAGCCACTGGGTGCATTGTGACCCTGCTTATCATTGGAGTCTGCTTTCCAGATGGCTTGTGCATACGGACTGGCTGCTTCATTCCTCAGTACCAGGCCTGAGTTCTGCAGGGTGTGATTTGATGCCAGGAGCAGAACAGTGAGCATTGAACCAACCTCTGGTTAGTGCCTGCCCTCCTGTACAGGTCCTGCTTTCTCACTGCTCTTTGCCTCACCTCCTCAGCCCTGGGCAGCTGCAGCTATCTCTCAGCCGTATTTCTTCCCAATACGTAGAGAGCATCTACAGAATGTCTAGAGCAGAGGATGAGTGTCTTGGCATGCTTCATCCACCAACATACAGTGAAATCTGCAGTGTTACAGTGTTACCTCTGAAACATCCTCTCAGGCAGCAGAACCTAGACGTGTCCACAAGAGATGCCTACTCCTCAGTCCCTCATTGACCCTCTGATGCCTTATTTGTCTCTGATTCTGTAACCCAGTCACTCCCCAGAAGAATCTCTGAGGGTGGGAAAGAGAGCAGGGTCAGAATGTAGACAGGAAATGGGAGGACGGCACATACTTATTTGGGTGTCTGCTCCTTGGCCTGTCTGGACTGACAGCACTGGGGGCTGCTCCCTCACTGAGTCAAGTCTGATCAGGGAGAGCCCTTGGTGGTCTGCTCTCCCTTGTCTGGTAACTTGCTTCAGCAGCAGCCCTCACAGAAAGAGGATACCCCACACATCTGAGAAAAAGAGAAATGCAGATCTTTGCAACAGAAAGGATGAGGAGGAAAAGGCTTCAAATGACAGTAAGGAACTTCAGAGTAGTCAGTAGGCAAAATGTTCCCACAGTGGGCATAGCAAAACCAGAGAAGAGTTTAAATGGGGGAAGCTGTGAACTCTTCAGCACTTTTCAAAGGGGTAGGTTCAAGTGAATCATCTATCAGGACTGACACAGATTTACTTGAACTTGCCTAGAGCAGTGAGATAGACTGAAAGATCTCTCAAGATCCCTCATTTCTGTGAAAGGCAGAAGTCAGTCCAAATTTTCTGGGTGCAAACCACTTGCGGCTGTGTGACACTTTGCCTCCTTCCATCAGAAGGGGTTTGTCTGCATACCAGAGTAACTAGGACTTCACTACTAGCTGTGGGTTCAGTGTCCTTAGCAGGACAGAGAAAACACAATCCTCTCTGTGTCTACTCAGTAGGCTCTGTGTTGTCTCAGCTGTACAGTGCACCCCTGCCTGAGATGCTGCCTGATGACATTAGCCCTGCTGCATTGTGGGAAGCTCTAGAGAGCAATCCAGCAGCACTGAGAGCAGCACATGCAGCTGAGACACACAAGCAGCAGCAACAGGAGCTGTGTCTGTGCTTGACAACGTCCAGTCACAGAGGCAGCTGGAAGGAATGAGCATCTGCTAGAGAGACCTGTCTAGGCAGAAAGAAGAGGTGCTAGACCAAAGACAGGAAGACAACACATTCCATTGGCAAGGCCAACACTGTGTTATCATATATAATTCTTGTCTGGTCTTTAACACTGCTGTGCCAAGCAAAGCTCAGAGGTAGGATTCTGCCCTGGCCTCTCCTGAAAACAGAGGCTGAGTAGGGCAAAGACAGTGTTAACGTACCTTTAATTTAGATCAGATGGCAGCTCCCACATGAACAGCTGCTTGTTTGTACTCTTCTTCGTGCTGGCTATTCTGGAGCAGAGAAAGACCTTTATCCCTCTCTCCTCTTGCCAGGACATCTTCTAGACTGAGACCTGCACTGCAGAAATTAAATCTGCAGATTAATCTTTAGAACAAACAAAGAAGTGTTTGTTCTATTCATTATCCAAATCACAAATTGTTACAAGCAAAATTGAGTTTTAGAGAAAACTCAATTTTTTTTTTTTTACTTAATAAAGTAAATTATACTTTATATATCTTTATACTTAATGAAGTAAATGCTTGTAAAAAAAATGTTGACAGGTATGATTACTTGTTTTTACTGTTTTTAGAGAAAACAGAGCTGTGTGCTCTGGGCAGCAGACAGCTAGGCAACATCCCTGGGCCTGACTGAGAGTGCTGCATGCAGAAAGCAGTGCAGAGAGGTTAGAGAGTGAGTCAGACTGTGGCCTTGTAGAGGCACCTGGAACTCTCTCTGGTTCTCACTTAGCAATAGTCGGCCCTATGTCAAGCCAAATGTATTTTTGCTTGTCAGATAAAAAGGGAAAGGGAATGGATGAGGATTAGGAAGGAGGGTGCAAGGCTGCAGGCCAGCTAGGAGTAGCCTTTTGGCAGGCTGAAGTATTTGAAGGGCAAAGACCAATACTTCAGAGCAGAGCCTAGGCAGCTCTCCCGCCTAGCAGTCCTCTTCCCATCTGATCTGCAGTTCATCTGGGATCTCTACTTCCAGTGGCAAGCCAGGCTCACACCACAGATGTGCAGGGACAGAGCAGACAGGAGGCAAGGGGAGCATGCCTCCATGGCTCCATTTAGTTCCTTTTCCCTCACTGGTGCTTCTTGTCCCTGCCATCAATGGCAGCAGGGTACAGCTGTGGACAGCAGTCCCCTGAGCAGCCCAGGGGAGAGAAGAGTCTCAGAGGTGAGACTGAGGGGAGCAGCTGTAGAAGCAGCCTCACAAGCAGGTGCTGCAGTGGGCTTCCTTCCACAGAAATGGACCTTCCTCCTCTTCTGTCCTGCAGCAAAGCCCTGATAGTTGGCACAACATCATCAGGCGGCCAAAGCATCACTGTCAGCCTTTCACTGTCATCATGCTTGCTCTCTCACCAGCTCTCCAGGACAGAGATGGTGCTATTCTTGGTAAATCACCTAGCAGCTCTGTGATGCTGGCCATGCTGCCTAAGGAGCAACAGCTCAGCCTCCTCCTCTCACTGAGCCCTAAATATAAATAAGCTCCAGAGGATGAGACCTAGACATTACTGGGGGAAGAAACCCTGCAAGTGTCCTCCAGAGCTTGGGCTGTACAGTCAGAGCCTAGCAGAGACACAATTCTCCTATCTCTATCATGTCTGTGTGGGGAGACATGATAGAGATAGAGGAATTGTGTGGGGAGCTCCCCACTATGTGGGGAGCACATACTGGGGAGCACACACTGGGGGTTCATTCCCTTTTGTACTCTGTGTTGTGGGCCTGCATATGCTTGTGTGGTGACAGTGCTAAACTTGGAAAAGCAGCCTCCTCAGTCAGAGGAAGTTGTCTGCATGGCTTCTTTTCTCCCTACCCTCTTCTTGCTGGAGTTTGATTCTCATGTTGTGCATGTTTCAGAGCTGGAGAATGGAGTGTGGTCACTGGGGCCCAAACTCTGCTCCATCATGGTGAAACAGGAACAGAACCTGCCTCTAGAGCTGCCTGAGTCCCAGCTACCTGCCAGCTCCATACCAGTGCTGAACCTCAACCCTCTGCAGAGACTGCCACTCCCCGAGGAGGTGAGCCCATTTAAGATCTGTTGGGAACCTGGGCTCTCACACAGCAGCACCCCTGGTGGTGCAGACGCAGACATGTGACCGCAGGGTCCTGCAAGGTGATTTAGCTACTGAACAGACAGGAGAAGGTGTTAGAAAGCCCAGATACTGTATTATTTGTCATTCTCCTCTTGAAATGGCAGCACAGAAGGCTTTACAATCTTGGTTAAATAGAAGCATGTTTCCTTGGCACAAAAGCCAAAAGCTTTAAGCTTGCATCTACTGGAGATCTGTCCCCTCCAATATGCCAGTATTTCTGCAGCCACTCTTGGCTTATTTTCATTTTTCAGAGAACGGTGTCAATTAATGTGATGCCAGTGACCTCACTATTCCTCCATATAGACTCCTGCTCTGCCACTGTCTTTTTCATGGCTTTGGATTTGTCACATGGCCTCTCACTCTTTGTAGCTGCTCACTGGAAATGTTGGTTGCACTCCAGGTCCTGCTTGCTTTTTCCTATGAAGCAGCAGGATTTATTATTTCTGTGTAACCAGGGACCAACTCTTTTGGTCATATCTAGGTTCTTAAGAAGTCTGTTTGTCTGAAGGAGGTTCACTTATGCCACTGGTATGTGGGTGTAAGTTGAGGGCTTAGTTCAGCTGGCCTTGAGTCCAGCTGTGTTGGATGAGAAGGTCTGACCAGTCTCACACAGACCTTGCCTATCTTGTAGCAGCTCAGTAGATAACAGTAGAGCATCTCTGGGGTTCACTTCCTTTTTTCACTCATGTTGAACATCTTCCCATTTAAACAACCATCCAAAACAAATGGGTTCTTCCAGCCAAAACTGTGCACAAACTTCCTCTATTATTTACACAGCTTGAACTTGGTGTGCCCTCCAATCTCTGCTGTGTATGCTCAGCAGCCATACCATGGTGCTCTCTCAGCTGTGTTTACAGTCTGGAGGAGTTTGCAATGTGTCTGTTTAGTGTAAAAACTCCACTCTGTGGTGGGCTGGGGGCTGGCAAGCCAGGAGGCTGAGGGGCAGCATAACACAGATGGGAGTAAATCTACTCTTTATTCAGCTCTCAGTCCCCTTCAATTGGAAACAGTTGCCCAGTGGCCCTGGTGAAAGTCACATGAACAGGACAGCATGGTTGTTCTGTTTCTGTAAAACCTCTACACTCCCATTTATAATGAAAGCAAATCAAAGAGGTACTTCCCATGGTAACGCAGGGGTTGGTTTAAATTACACTGTCTGGGTCTGTCAAAGGAAGAATTGCCAAGAATAAAAGTCATCTCCCTTTTGGAGATACTCAGCTCGGTGCATTGCTTGGCAGCACATCCATCTTCCAGTGCCACTTCCTCTGTAAATGTGTTTGCACTCTGTGTGCCCAGCAACTGAGACTTCAGGGCTTATGTTTGAACTCTTGGTTTCCTCCATGGTGAGAGGTTCCTTTGGGGCAGAGGTGTGAGATGGGGCAGGACAGGCAGCAGGGGACCAGTGGCTATGGACAGAACTGGTGGGAGCCTTCTGGGCAGGGGACATGGCAGTGGCCAAGGACTCTTTTGGCTTCTCTTCCACAGGTTCCTATAGAAATGACTCCAGCACCTGTGATCAAAGCTGAACCCAAAGAGATGAACCAGTTTCTAAATGTACCTACAGGTAAGAAGATAGAATTCCCTGGTCAACTATATTACGTAGATTGTTATTATACAGGGTGGAAAGACAAAACACTTAAAAGCAGAGCTGTGCATATGAGGTAGCACTGGGGCAGAGAAGAACAGAGGAGTGGGCACTGCACTGTTCTAACTCAGATCAGTGTCTGCATCAGGAGCCACAAACAAAATTGTTCAGACAGGGACTCCCAGGCAAAACAGGCTACTTCAGAGTTGGAAATATGCAAGAGTGCCTTTAAAATCCTCAGAGAGACTGTAGAGCTATCCAAAAATAACCATCTGAAAGTCAGGAAATTCAGGATCCAGTTTAATTTGAAAGAAACCCAAGCATCTGAAAATCTGCCGATGCACAAATGAAAGCACTATGGGAACTCCCACTGCCGCAGAGAGACATTCCTTAGGCACATTCCCACCTCCATTAAGGCCCCTAGGGCTCTCCAGTACAAAGTGGGGACAGTTTTCAAGTGCTTGGAAACCAACTGAGTGACCGGAGCCCTGTTGGATCAAGTGTGCTGGCAAGTGTGTGAGCCCTGCAGTGCTTTTGGAAGAGCTTTGCTCTCACAGTTTCCTGTACTTGTGAACAGGCTATGGAGCAAAACATCACAGGCTTTTTACTTCATTTTGGTTGACAGTGGAGGACCTTATTGCTTTGTAAATACCTTCAGTTCCTTGGCAAAGCCCTGCCAGCTCCTCTGCAGTTCCTAGTTTAGCACATTTGAGGTCAGTCTAACCTCTGTCTTGGGCAGTGCTCAGTCAAGCCTTTTTCTCAGACTCACCCCATCTTGTGAATTTCATCATCCTCTCCTTTCAGCCCTGTGTTATGGCAGGGGGCATAACCCTGTGCCTGTACCAACAGGCTGACATGAGAGCCATTGACTTGATCTCCTTATTCCTCAGTAGATGACCTGGTGCAGATGCCTCCAACTCCACCCAGCAGCCATGGCAGTGACAGTGATGGATCTCAGAGCCCTCGGTCCCTGCCTCCCTCCAGCCCAGCCCGGCCTGCTGCTCGCTCTTCTACTGCCATCTCCTCCTCACCTCTCCTCACAGCACCACATGTAAGGAGGCAACAGGGCTGGGACACAGGGCTCCTTGCTGCTCAGAGGGGTTTGTAGGATTTTCAGGGCTTATTTGGAGGTTCCTGCCCTTGCTGATGTCTTCAGGCTGAAATGCTCTGTCAAGGCAATGTGATATCTTAGCACAAGGATAAACGCTCACAGGAGTGAGAAGAGGCACAATGAATCTTGCATATCTACCAGCAGCTACCTTGTTTTAGCAGGTGCTGTCTTTCATCCATACTTTGGGAAGTGGCCTATGCACTAAGAGGACTTTCTGAGAAGGCTAATGAGAGAGAGGAATTATTGGAAATTCCCATAACCAGACCTTGTTAACTGTTGCCCAGAAGTTTGTTGGCACAGTGCAAGTGTGTAGCCAGACTCACTGTGAAGGAACAGATGTCCTCCCAAGTAAAAGAGGAAAGGAGTTGCTGAGCTGTGCCCCAGAATCAGGTTGAGAGTAGGAAAGAGCACTGCCCTGCACCTGTTTGGTGTCAGTGGGCAGCAGTGTATTCTGTTCTGATGTGTACAGCCTCTGGCTGCTCTGCAAGGCTTTAAGGAGGATCACTAGGGTAGAACTCCTTGCTGACACTGATGAATGCTCTCTGTGTGTTTCAGAAGTTACAAGGAACCTCTGGCCCACTGCTCTTGACTGAAGAGGAGAAGCGCACCTTGATCGCAGAGGGTTACCCCATTCCTACCAAGCTGCCCCTCACCAAAGCAGAGGAGAAAGCACTGAAGAGGGTCAGGAGGAAAATCAAGAACAAGGTGACTACAAAAAATGTAATCATTCAGTTCCCATGATTCCAGACCATCTTCAGCTGACCAGTGCTATAATTACCCTCACCTCCTCAGCGCCACTGCAGCTCAGAAAAGGTGGGATTGTGCCTTTGGCGCACTAGCATGAGCCTCCCAACCCACAAAAATGCTGACAAAGGGCATCTCTGCTTGCATGCTTTGCATACAGCCATACCTGGGAAGTGTGGCTTCCAACCCACTTCCTGAGACTGTGTAGTGTGGAATAGGGTCCACAGATCAGACAAATTGGTCAGGTCAGGCCTTGTTGCAAGGACAGGGAAACCAAAGCCATTGCATGGTTCAGGACTGGTGATGCAGAGTGTTCACTAGCCAGGCAGAGGCTGTGATACTTCAGACTGGGATTAGAAAGCATCCTGTGGGAGAAATGGTGAGACTGAACTAATCACCCAGTGACTCAGAAGTGGCCTGGGGCAGAATCAGCCCAAATGGCCACAGCTCATACACATGTGAGTCAGTGGAGTGGAATGCAACCCCGAAGATGCTCTCAGCAGCGAGGGGCATAATGCAACAAATTGGTTGCAGGCTACAAACCAAGGAGGGTTGCATACCTACAGCACCAATCCCCCCCACCCCAATTCTGACCTAGAGATCAGCAGGAATGTCAAACTGGAAGGCAACTCCCCATTTGCCTCTAGGATGCTGTGCGTGCAGGAGACAGACAAGATGCATGAGCCACAAAAAAATATCCAGAGGAGTATGATACTGACTCCCCTCTGCCCCCTAACAGATCTCTGCTCAGGAGAGCCGCAGGAAGAAGAAAGAGTATGTGGAATGCCTAGAGAAAAAGTAAGTTTCTTCTTCTCAGTCTTACTTTGAAAAAAGGAATCCTCACCATGCACAGGCTGCCTTTCTAGTGTTTTGTCTCTGAATTGCTCAAATAATACAATTCTTTGCAAGGCTGGCTGCCCAGGAGTTTGGTTTGGGATCCTGCCCCTACTCTCCTCCCTCCTAGAAATCCTCTTGCGGGATAAAGATTGGGCAAGATATTTTGTGTTTCCAACTGCTTCATTTGGCTCTCCCCTGCAAAAGACAGGCCATTTTGGCTGCCAGCAAGGTGGGATTTTGGGTTTCCCCACTAGAAGTTGCTTCTATTTTGTCTGTCCCATAAGTGGCAAGCTCTCTGAGGGCACTGATCATGGCTTTTTCCCCCTCTCTTCCCATGAAGGTGGACACACAAATACTTGACAGCAAGAAAAACTTTGCGTTGCAGCTATTCCCCACTCTCCCCCACTTCCACTCTCTGCATTAGCTTTGTTTTTCTGCTTGCAGCCTTGTTTTTCTATGCAAGGCAGGCATAAGCCTAAGGTGATGTCACATGACACTGACTGGGTGGAAAATAACTCCTATACTAGCAACCCCTAATGTGCATTCCCAGGCAAAGAAGAATGCTGCAACCCAGGCACAAATTCATGTTTCTGTATAATTACCATCTTCTTCCCAGTTACTAGCACCATCTGAGATCAGCAAATGGAAAAAAACAACCCCCAAACCCAACTTTAACTCTTCTCCCTGATGCTATTTCTCTTCTATAGTTGCACAGAAATGCTCAATTGAAGCAGATGATTCAAGGCGCCTCAGTGTGCACGGGTATGTCCAGGCATCAGAGCACATCACCTCCAGCTAGTGTCCCATATGGGGACCTTCAAGCCAGGGCTGGGGAGCTGGCTGACCTCGCTCAAAGGGCAGGTCCAGGGCGTTTGGTGGTGGGGCCTCCTCCCCAGATGTGGCTGTGGTGCCTGTATGTACTAAGCAGTTTGTTACGCTAGAGCATTGCTATGACAGATGGCTTTCAAACAATGCCAGGTTTAAATGTGAACCAAAAGCAGCATTCAGTGATTTTTTTTTTTTTTAATAGAACATGTCTTTGGTCAGCTTGGCTTACTAAAAAGTGGTTTGTCAAAGCCTGTACTTGGGCCCTTCTCCATTCAGTTTGACACTTTTGCTGGTAGCCCAGTTTTTGCACGGAACGCCTGGTTCAAAGGCTGTGCTGCAAACCTCCAGCAGGATCAGGCTGTGTCTCTGGCTTGCTTTTCTCCCGACCTGGAGGCACTCCCCTTCCCTTGTCCCAGCTGCAGCCCAACCACTTTCCCGTCGGAAGCGGTGGGAAGGAGCCTGCAGGTTCTCTGCTGCCCTCAAGTGCCTGCAGTCGGAGCTGGCCCAGCGTTTGCACAGAACCGCCTGGATTTCACAGCCAGGGCGCAGAGCCCAGGGCAGGTTCTCAGGGAGGGGTTTGACTTTGTCCCCCTCCTCCATTTTCATGCTTCTTAGGGGGGTTTGGAAGTGATGGAAATGTCTGCATAACTTTGGGTCTGTCCTGACTTGATCTGCCTGTAACCAGGTGCTCCTGTCTCTCCCAACCCTCAGAAGACCCTGAACTGGGAACTGTCACATGTAACTGCCCACCTGCAGTTTCATCCCTGCTCCATTGGGGCTGGCTGCAGTCTGGTGGGCCAAGTAACATTTGATTTCAGGACCATATCTGCAGGTGACACATGAAGCCACTGAGCCTCCATACCCCATGAGAAGCGAGGACTGCATTGTCTTAATCTCTCTGGCCTTTGTGACTAACCGGCTGTGGGTTTTATTCCCATAGGGTAGAGACATACACAACAGAAAACAATGAACTCTGGAAAAAAGTGGAGACCTTAGAAAACGCAAACAGGTAAGAGGAGCTAGACTTGGCCCTCTGTGGGTAGGGTAGGGTGGGTAGGAAGGGAAGTCAGGAGCACTGGAGTGGGGGGACAAGAAGAGAAAAGCAGGCTTCTCCAGCTCTGGTACGGGTGCTGCTTGGTGAGGTGCTGGTTTTCAGCCCATGACAGCAACGAGGCAGCTGGGTTTGGTTAGTGAGCCTGGAATGTTTGTGTTGGGACGCCAGGACACACTGCAGCAAGGGGAGGGAGGGAAGGCATGTTTCCCATAGCGCTTCGTCCTTCTCCCTGCAATCCTTTGGGCTCGTGCTGCCTTCTCCATTCCCCTCCAGGGCTCTGTCTGTCTCCAGGGCAGATGCATTGAGGCCTCTCACAGCAGCCTCTCAGACCCGCTGTTTCTGCTTTTGGGCTCTTCAGAGAAATCAAAGGCCCTGGGTATATTGTGGCTGTTTCAGGTTTCTCGTGAGAGAGCTGAACAAACTTGGTGAATACAGGGAAAGCCCATTATTCTAATAAAAGTAGAGATCCCAACTCCCACCAGATCCAGGGCAATTTGTTGTGCATGTGGTGTTCCAGCCCTTTCTCAGCCTCTTTTGGGCAAAGCAAGCCCAAAGAATCTGTCTCATCTGCTGCTACTGCTCACCTGAAAGGAGCAAGCTTGCTCCCACAGCCCCAAAGTTCTCTCACCCAAGGCTCTGGGTTTCCTCACGGGAAGCTCTGGTGAGCACTTGTGCTTCTTATATGCAGAGCTGGCCAACCAATAACCAGGGGAATTTGCTTCCTTGGAAGCAAATAATGAAGACTTCCACCCTGCAGTGGGGATGGGCAGCTGGAGCTAGAGGAGAGCCCAGCTCTTCCCCCTCTTACTGGGCACAAAAGGTGTGAGCAAGGGCAGGGTAAACTGCAGGGGATGCTTGTCTCTGTAGCTCCATTTTTATCAGCTCAAATTGAAGGGGAGAACCACAGCCAAAGAGCCAGTTCCTCACTCACTCCTCAGCTGCCATGACAGCTCATGGAGTACTCCTGGAGGCTTCACTGCACACCTTCCTCCCATCCACAACACGAGTGCAGTGGCCTTGGCTTCCAGGCCTGACACTGGTGCTGGGACTGGGGCTTGCCAGGCATGATCTGGCTGAGGTGTGCGAGAGCCAGAGGTCTCCTGTCTGCCAGAGATACAGCTGCTCTCATGCATGGGGCACAGCTTGCCCCCCTGGCCTCTCTGGGAGTGTAGGCAGCCCTGCTGCTGGAAGAATGTGAGACCCACCCTGAAAAGTAGGATGCTGGCCTAAAAACCAAGAGATTTTAAATTTTTTCCCCTAAAATATACATTGTGTTCTTTCTAATTAGGTTTGGATTTTGAGCACTGCCAGTGGGACACTCTGTGCTTCTCTCCCTCCACATGTACAGGGAGAAAAACAGGATTTGGAAAGGGATAAAGCTGGGATTCTCCTGCAATCTCCTGGTTCCAGGACCTGGCATTTTATGAAAGCTCAAACATATTTGTGTAAAACAGTCAGTGCTCCCAGAGGGAAAGTCTGCAATAGTCTCCATTTCAATAATATGAAACTCTTGGGAACTGTGCACTCTGTAGTCTCCCTCATCCCAGATTCCTTCACCAGCTCAGTGAGGGGTTCAGTAGTTCTTGGTAACACTACCACTGTTTTGTGTTATGTGTGCAGATGCCCATGAACAGTTAAATGGGGCAGAGAGACCTTAGCATGTGTTCCAACCAGGGCAGTCAGAGAATTAATTAATTGCTGAACTCAAGATTTGGCTTTGCCTACATACCTCTGCAGAATTTGCCAAGACTGAAGAAGCTCAAGGGGATCACAACTGTTTATTTCTCTCTCCACCACAGTTTGGGGCACAAGTCGAGCTTCAGAGTACGTGTCTCTGAATGAAGTGGGAGCAGGCAAGCCTGTGCTAAAGGTCTGACCTGTCTACAAAGTTCAGCCTCCATGCCAGAGCTTGGTTTTCATGGTATGCTGGCTCTCCACTGCTCTGGGAATTGACTGGCTGGGCTTTCAGGCACCCAGAAGTCCTAAATAATAGTCATTCATAATAGTGGGTAGGTGCAGTGAAGGTGGTGGTGGACCCACTGATAACACCTTTTTTTTGTTGTTTCCCAACCAAGCCTGTTTGGTCAGAGAACTCAAGTAATGTACAGCAAAGGGGAGATAGTTGTTTGCACAAGAAGGGAAAATCAAGGTACAATGTGAAGCGGGTAGTGGTATTCTTGGCTCACTTACTGGCTTCTACCTCCTTACTAAGTTTTGATATGCATTGTTTCCTATCACAGGACTCTGCTCCAGCAGTTACAGAAGCTTCAGGCTCTGGTAGCTGGGAAAGTCTCCAGACCTTATAAAATGGCTTCCACGCAGACTGGGACCTGTCTAATGGTATAAGCTTCATTTCCATCTTCTTTATTGGCCATGCTTCTCCAGACAGCTTTGTTGATTGCCTGTCTCTGCCCTCTTCCCTGCTGTCCAGTTCTGTTGTCAGTTACATCTGCTCTTTCCTTTTGTGTTACAGTCACCAGAGCTGGGCCCTGTGTCATACATACATCAGTTGTTTATGCAACAAAATTAGAATAATTCCTGCATTTTCACTGCCTTCTTCTTTGGGCAAAAAAGCACTTTGTTTGCTTTTCATTACCTATTAGCCATTCAGCAAAAATCTTCAATGAGTTTCCATTGTAATGGGCAGAGTTTTCTTTTGCTGAGCTGGTAATGCTTAATGTTTAACTCAGCAGGACAGATGAACACTCCAAGTATTCATCCCAGTGGGCTTTACCTTGTGTTTATCAGCAAGAAATGGCATCTGTTCTTGCTATGCCTGCATATAGGCTTTGTTAAATACAGCTGGAATTCTCTTTGTCCTTTTGACTAACCATAATAATTTGGGGTTGTCTGTTGTTTTGGTAATCCTATTTGCCTCATAGTGGAGGATCATGGTTAATAAATATTGGCTTCATTAAGGAGTTTTAGGGCATGCCAGTGTGTAGCCATAAATAGAATAAATTGCTTATTCTTCATCTCTTTTTTTTTTTTTTTTTTTCTGGGGGAAATTTCTGATCCATACTAAAAATAAAATCTTCACCCCTGTGATGTCTTTGCAGGATTGACATAGTAGCTGCTCGTGACAAATTTGTCAGTTAGTTTTCTATATCTGGTTATCACTTCTGTACTGTTAGCAGTCACAAAATGCAAACAGATGGTGAGGTACTTGCCCCACTTTCTCAGCACCCTCAGTGTCCTGAGGGATTGTTTTTTGGTCCCGGTTCAATGAGTTTCCTTCGTTCCAGAGCCCTCACTCTGTAATTTCAAGCACTTCCTCCTTTCAAAATCTGCTCAACCTTTCACTACTCTTTGCTGCCCCCATGTCAGACCAGATTTTAATGACTGTCTTTTTTTTTTTCCCTGCTCTCTGTCTTCATTCCCAAGTTCTTTCCACATTTTTGGGTGTGACCCAGCTGAGCCCAGTGACTCATTGCTCCTTAATGCAGCAGCTCATCAGAGCACCCCTGGCTCCAGCAATTCTTCATTGCTACTACCTGGAATAAACAAGTCTAGAAGAGGTGCCTTGCAGACATCCTCTGTGCTACAGGCTGATATAATATCTAATTTAGCTTCCCAACAATGTCCTAGGTCTCCTTGCTGCTCCCTTTGTTGCAGGCATCCCAGCCCACACACCCACTTCTCTCAGACTTCCTAGCTTTGAAGCATTTCAAGAATTTGTAATTTGCTTTTCTGTCTTTGACCAGTTCCTTTCATAAGCCTCTGAGTTCTCATTTTCCATTTTCAAATACAGCATTCCTTATTATGACAGATATATAGAATCATTGTGTCTTGCAGCATGGGAGTGGAGCAGGCTACCCTTCTTCTTTAGCCCTGTGTCATTGCTGCTGAATATTTGTACTGCAACTTCTTGAAGTCCTCCAGTGGTGAGCAGTCCTCTGCCTCCTCAGGCAAACCATTCCAGTGCTATGTTATCTTTCCCAGATAAAGCTTTCTTGCTATCTCATCTCAATCTTCCTTGCAGCAGCTTAAGCCTATTAGAACTTATTCTGCCCATTGTAAACAAGATCTGTTTATTCTCCCTTTGGGTACCTTCATTTTACATATTTGAAAACTCTTGGTTTTGAGCAATTCCCTTCAGTTTGGTCTGCTAAATAACCATGATTTCTTCAGTTTTCCCTCAAAGGCTGAGTTACTGAATCACTGCTTGTTCCCAGAGCTATCTTCCAGATTTTCTCCAATGGCCCTGCATCTTATTGGAAGTATAGGGCCCAAAGCTGGGCGTAGTGTTCCACCTGAAGGCCAGTACAAATCCAGCCAGAAAGCCTGTTCATAATGCTTGGGCTGAGATTTGCCCTTTGCAAAGTGACACTGACCTGGACCCATCTTATGTATAAGTTTAACTCCCAGAGCCTCTTCTGTAGGACAGCTGAAACACATAGCCACTGATGTATTTCCCTTGTTAATCACTCCTGCCACCTCAGAGCTATCAGCAGGCCTCCACATTTGTCTGTACAGATCTTCCCACTGTTCTTTTGGACCATTTCTTCCCATGGTCAAGATCTTTCCAAATTTGAATACTGACCAGAAACCAGTCTGCTTATAGTCTCTCCCATTTGCAGATTTGATACAGTCCATCATTTAAGTCAAGCTTAAAAACGCTGAATCTTGCCAGATCTGTAACAGATCTCTCTGCTACTCCATCTGCTACTTCCTCACAGTTTGACAGTGAACCTTTGATAAATACACTCTCAGTATGTCTTTTTTTAATTATTAAATTGCTTCCACCTTTCCAAATGGTTTTGCAGTAGTCGTCTCTAGCTTAATTTCCCTCAATTTTAAGAGGTCAAATAATGAGATGGTCAAAAGCTGTGACATAAATGTTACTCAGAATCAAGCCAAGAGTTCCTGTTATGAAGGGTTGTAGAGTTTGAACTAGAAGTGAATCAGAGCATCAGAGTTAACCTGAAACAAAACAGTAAAAACAGTGCTGTTTTGCAAAACCCCAGCTGAAAGCCATGTTAAAACAAGATGTTAAGTATACTGCTCTTTCTCAGCCCAAAAAGCCTGGTTTTTTTTAGAAGGAAAGAACAGACTTTACAGGGCTGGCTCCCTTTTCTCCAAGTTGTGTGTTTGGCTGTGATAATTCCAAGCAACATCCATTCAGAATTTATTTTTTCCTCTGTTTTTGTTGAATAAGGATTCTAAATTTTTCACGTGCCTGATATGACACGTTTAGACAGCGTCTATGCTGCCTTCCTTTAATGTCCTTACTTTAAAATCAACCATGAAGAGTCTGGACAATTAAAATCCCTCTTTATATAACATAGTATCCCCATGTTACTATTTCATCTCCACATCTCCTGGAATCCACTGGTGGTCAAAATTACCTTAATGTACCAGCTTCTGTGTATTACTTAGGCACAGGTATTTCAAAATAGGTGACTTCTGAAAAGCAGGCAAGCAATTGCTGGTTGTCCCCACAGGCATCCACCCAGATCAAATTTGCTGTTTTATACATAGGTAGTAGACATCAGCAACAGATGCATCACCTCTTTGGCTGTTCAGTTTGAGCACTGAGCTGGCAGCAGGTAGTTACAGAGCATGCATGGTGCATGAGTGTTCAATAATTTGGCTCTGTACCATTTCCCATGTGTGTCTTCTTGCTCTGTACTGGCAGTTCCCTAAGCTCTGTACAGTCCCTTATGATCAGCACTGGCATTTCACTCTGAAGCTTTACTGTTATGGCAGAATTTCCAGATAGCTCCCGACCTACCTGAGGGGGATTTCAGGGAAGATTTCCTGTACCTTTCTCCTGTTATCACTGCCTAGTAGCTCTGACTGGGCTGCCTGATAGCAGAAGGAACTGACACATGGTCATGCATACCTACATGTCAAGCATAAATTTAACCCTTTCCTAGAATTCTGCATCTTTACTATCAGGTATTAGGCAACTGCAGTTCTGCTGTCATTTCTGTCCTTGCAGGGATAGTAGCTTCACTTTGCTCTGTGTGTAGTTCCTCACAGATTTCTCCCAGTGGGCTTGTTTTCTTTACAGCCCACAACAGCTCCTGCTAAGCCAATGGTCAGGTTCCATTTTGTCAAGGCAGAATTTGTCCCTTCTGTTGAGTCTCCCTTTTTTCAGCTTGTTTCTCAGCTATGCCTTCTACTATCTCTCCTCAATAGAACAGGCAAGTTCTCACAATTGAACCAGAAATACTCCAAATAAAGTAACAAGAGGAAGTTTCTGACTTCCCTTATTGAATTTGCAACAGAGATTAGTACAGCAAGCCCCTTCCCTGTCTGTGGACCACAGGTACCCAGTTGTCAGTGTGACCAAATCTTACACAGCCTCATGTTGTTGTGCTGTGGGGGGAGTGTTTCTTCATGGCTAGTGATACTGACTCTGTGCTGATGTCCTTTCCAGGTGCTGGCACTCTGCTTCGTTCTGATCCTGGGATCCCTGATGCCCTGTCTCCCTGAATTCTCTTCAGCATCGCAGACAGTGAAAGCAACACCAGCACCAGACATTTACACATCTAGTAAGAGTGAGTCTAATGTGTTCCTCCATTTCAACTTGTCAAACCATTTCCAGCTCTTCTCTTGACACTCCCTGACCAGGCATAGCATCTTCACCTCTGTGCCTTCCCCGTATGCTGGGACCATGGCAAAGGAAGACTCATATTCTGTCTGTGGTACAGACTCCATAACAACTCCTTCTTGGGCCTGTTGTCATGCTGTGCTAACCATTGTCCCAAAACTTGACTAGTGTCAAAGGAAGGAACATGAGGGAAAAGTCCCAGGGCAGACTGGTTGTCTTCTGAAGAGGCTCTATGTCCAGGGGGGCATTTGCTTCATGAAGCTGGGGGGAGGAGGGTATCCTGCACAGTTCCACATGAACAAGGCTGGGTGAGCATGTGCTGAAACTACCATCATGACCCAAATCCATTGCAAGAGACCTTGTCCCCATTGTTAACCAATGCTCTCCTTTTTTTCAGTTCAGTCACGGAGCCTCCTTTTCTATGATGAGGGGGCTGGCTCCTTAGAAGAGAGCTATAGCTCCTTCCTAACCATGGACCATCCTGAGGGGTGGGAGGCCAAAAAAAGGCAGTCTGAAGAAGGAAGGCCTCATCTGGCCAGGACACATGAGACGGCTAAATATCTGAGCAAAACCCAGGGGGGTCCTGCCCAGAACCAAACCAACCCAACTCTCAGCCACCTCAAAGAGCAATTCCGTGAGAGGTAAGCAGGTGGGGCCTCCTTCTGAGCCCAAAACACAGCACGGTGTCTGGGGGTAAGCAGCAGGCACATCCATCCCCTCTGCTGCAAGCTAAGGACAGCTGAGCCGCCCAGGACAGGGAGCCAGCTAAGAGCCATGGCTGGAGGAGGCCAGTGCTGGCAGGGAGCATAAGAACAAGTTCATTTTCTAGAGCAAAAATGTGGCCATAAAACAGTGTTCCACTTGCATAAAGATGTGGAGGGCTGGATGACTCACATGGTCCCAGGTTTGTGGTCCATTTAGTGCCCTGGGGAAGGAGCTCATCCTGGTCAGAGCAAACTAGCTGGGCACACAGAGAGGTGGATTTGCATAGGAGGCTACAATGAACCTTGACTGATGCCTTGTCTTTTCTTTTTCTCAGGGAGACAAGCTCCAGTGAGACAACTGAATTCTTGTAGCAGCTGCTGGACCTCAAGGCCTCATCTGTCTGATTGCAGGATTCCCTCCTCACCAAGCAACTGAGGGGACTTGGCAGGAGAGGACACTGCATTTAGACGCTCCTAAACTGGCCTTGGGTTCAGCTCCTCCCCTTCCCCATCGTCCCCATTAGTGCTGATCTCTCTGAGGGGAGTCACAGGACTGCCAGAACCAGCAATAAGTGTCTGGAGAAGCCCTGAGACTCCCTCTTCTCTGGCCTTACCTCCTGCTTAAATGAGCACTACCCTATGGATGTGGGCTCACCTTGGAGAGGAGGGAGATCAGGGGAAGCCCACAAACTATTCAGCTCACTCCCCAAAGCCTCCAGACCAAGGGGGCTGTTCCCACATGTGTACCCCTTGGCTACATCAGATGCACCTGAAGGAGAGAGAAAGTGCTGGATTTACCGTCCTGCCTGAGGGTTTTAGGAGTGGGTGAAGCTGGTGCTGAAGAGATGGCTCTGGAGAGTTTGAGCTCATTCCTTGCCCTCCATATGTTAGTATATTTCTGCTTCCATTGAGAGAAAACCTAGTTCTTCCTTGCTCTAGTTTTCTCTTGATGGACATGCCTACGTAACTTCAACACCAACTATCTGCAAAGATCTGCACACAAACGGAGTAGGGGAGAGAGATCCCAGACAGATAAATCACCATAAAAATTAGCCAGCAGCTTCTGGGTAACCAGAGCTCTGAAAGAGAGAACAACTTTCCCTCATAATCCACTTCTCCCCACCCTTAGCACTCCTCTTTTGGCAGGGGTGGTATTTTTCTTTCTGTTCCCAGCTTGGGCCCTACAGTGCAGTGCTAACCAGGTCAGTGGTCTTCTCACTTTCCATTCTGCAAGCCTCCCCCTTTGAGAGTGAGTGAGAAAAACACATTCGCATAACCCAACCCCTATCCCAGCTCTTCATCCTTGATTCTGCTTCATGCCTAATGGGTCTTCCTAGGAACCACCAAGGAGAGCTCTACAACCCATTGGAGGGCTGTCAGATTGTTCCCCTCACATCCTCTGTGTGCACAATAGTGTTGTAAAAGCCACTGAGGACATACTGGCATTTCTGAGACAGCTACATCTGTCATGAAAGAGGTGTTATGTTGGAATTGGCCAGGGTCACCAAAGACATTTTTAGACCTCTTCTTTCTAAATGCTGACAGCAGAAATAGCAAACTCTTGCCATACCACCTCTCAGGCCAAGTTTGGTGTTGAAGTGACATCATATCAAGCCTATGCCATTCTCTTTAGCACCCAGACACCCATTTCTGACCCTTCTTCCTCTCCAGCAAAATTCCTGCAAAAAGGCAGAAGTGTCTCCTCACACCATTCCTCAGCTGCCATTTGATGGAAGGACAATGTGGGACACG
The DNA here is from genome assembly GCF_017590055.1 of Onychostruthus taczanowskii. NCBI lineage: Eukaryota > Metazoa > Chordata > Aves > Passeriformes > Passeridae > Onychostruthus > Onychostruthus taczanowskii. Next base: position 2,679,912 of record NW_024496525.1, on the reverse strand, counting down.
AGTGTTGGAGATCTGGGATGTGGCAGGGTGCCCCTGTGTGACATGGGAGTCCCTGTGCACTCTGCCAGGTCTCACAGCAGGCTCCTCTTCTGCTTGTTTCTCATCAAGCACCCTCGACTCACTCTGCACTGCCCCAGCCTCTCCCCTCCCAGGGCGGGAGTGGAGAAGGCTCCCTTTAGAGGAAGGATGGGATGGCTCTTGCTCAAGGACTGAGAGAGGTGAGGGAAGGGCCCTCACATCCTTCTTTTCCCCCTATTGAAAATTGGTTTTGCCCCTCCAAGTCATTTAGGAAAATTTGGACACAGCTGGCTGCAATCGTGCATCCGTGGCCAGTGGGGTGGTGAAGAGGAAAGCTTTCAGCATTGCTCTGCTCTCCCCACAGGACCCACTGGTCACCAGATACCACTGCATTCCCCGTTCTCCACCCCAGCACAAAGAACCACTGCCGGGTCCAAGCACACCCTCCTCCACCCAAAACTTCCACAGAGCATGTCCCCATGCCTCCCACTCCCACCGTTGTACAGAGATCAAGAGCAGAACTCGTTTGTACATAATGAAACTTATTTTGTATTATTGCCGATCCCTTAAGATATTGTATTTTGGAGACTCTCAGATCCTATTTTCAGTATTGTATTTTATTAAGAATTAGTGCGGGCTTGGCATCTATGAACTTCTTGTAGCAGCTCACTTTCCACTTATACTCCAGCAGCTGCTTCTTCTCTCTTAGTTTTTTTTGTGTTTTTTGTACTGTTTTGTTTTCTTTTCAAGCCACCCTTTCTCCTCCTTCTATCACTTGCTCTGCATTTGCTTTATGAAGCAAAATAAAAATAAAATAAAAAGATTCAGCATCAGCCCTGGGTTGACAGATGCTTTTATTGAAGCATGGTTGTCATGCCAGCCCACATCACAGCTCCTCACCTCCTGCTCCCTCTCCCGTTTCCTGGCCATGTGCAAAATTGGTTCAGTACTGGGACTTCATGCTCCATGTCAGGAGCTAGAAACAAACTTGCATGTTTTATTTCCAGCAGCACTGTCATTGTCATTTCTTCTGCAGTTCTGAACAAGTCAGAACTCTTCTACCTCAGTTTCTTTCCCCCCCTTGAAATACCACTATCATCTTCTTGGAAGGAGAAAGATCATGGAAGAAAGTATACGAGGAGCAAAGAGCTACTTCAATGAAGAGGCTGTGCAGGGATCTGTACAACAAAGACATAGCTCATAGCATGGTGGTCCTATCCTGTCTGAAAAAATACCTGAATCTTTTCATTAATGTAAAAGCAGAGCAACTTTACTTAAATGGGGTAACCTTGGTCCTGGCTGTCTGTCAGCCTGTACCTCTGACAGTCCGTTTACACTTGTGAAAACTGATAGGTTTTGTCCTGATTTTGTGTGAAACACAAAGTAACCGAGGCTCTAAAAAACAAATTTTCCTTTTCTAGCAAGCTTCAAGTGGCTTCATTAGAATTTTGCCATTGAAGCAACTCTTGGAGTCAGCCCTCCATGTCTGGAAGGCAGCCCAAGCAGGAGCACCTTTCAAAGATGCTATAAGGTGTCTTTATCTCCCACCTCTGGCTGGGCTGGTACAGCAGGACTGTGCCACAGCAGAATGTAAGGCTTGGGGCTTACAAAGGTCTCTTTCTGCAAATTATAATTTCTTTGTGGAGAGGAGTGAAGCTGTTGCCTTGCTGTTTTGACTGAGCTGGCCATTGAACAGTGTCTGGGAGAGACAGGAGCTCTCTCTTCTGAGCCAGGTCTGTACTGCCAAGAGGGAGTTTGATGTGTGATCCATGGCAGGTTAGTCTGACATGGTTTTGCAGACCCAAGCAGAGCTCCCTTCCCCCTGCCCACCTACCGATGCAAGGAAATGCCTGACCTTGCCCTGCAGTTTCTTCCTGGACCAGAACTAGTCGTGAGTTGACAATCTGATGTTTTCCCTGCAGTTCCCTGCAGCACCCCGTCCAAAAGCAGCCTCCTAACCCTGCGTCAGTATGATGCACCTTCCCCCACTACGGGGTGGGGCTGCTCCCTGCACTCATCAGATTTCATCCAGAGGAAGGGCTCAGCCCTGCTTTGCTCAGCCTTGTGAAACTTCACACAGCTCTTTGGGAATTGCCTTCCAGGGAGATTTTGGCCTGCACCCTTCATACACACTCCAAAACAGGTGCAAGAGGGAAGTTCTTAAAAGAATGAGTTCTCAGGCTTTGGCTGCTTAAACGCGGCCAGACCAATCAGAACCCTTCCATCAGGAGAAAATTTCCCTTCATCTTGACAAATCCTCCTAATTCTGCAGTCTACCAGATATCTCTGAGCTGCTCAAAGCAGACGCATTAGGATCTTTTGATCCCCGCTATGCCTCCCAAAATGCACCAGCCAATCACACCTATCAGTTTGGCTACAGCAAGTAATTAGAGCAGATTGAGAGAATTAGCAGAGCAAGAGTCACCTTCCTTACAAGTCACCTTCCGCCTCACTCAGTTGTGCTTGGTCTGCTCCAAGTGCCCCAGCTGAGTTCTGCCACAAGCTGGGCTTCTGCCCACTCAGGGTCACATTTCTCAGAAGCCTCTGTGCTGTCAATTCATACAAGCCCTGAACAAAAAAAATGCTAACAGAACATGGACTTTGGTTTTCAGAGACAAATTATTCCCAATTGTTCTGTTACCAGGCTAATTAAAAAGAACAAAAAAAGGTAAAATACTTAGGTTTTGTGGCTTGCTGCTGCCAAAAGGGTTACTGGCAGTGCATGTAACCCAGCAGCAGCCTGGTGGGTATGTTTTATTTGTTTCAGAAGGACAAACTTCCCACCCTGAAGCTCCTTTCCTATGGCATTGACACAAACACCAGTGAGAAATGCTCTGCCTTCCTTCCTACCTGGAAGTCTGGATCCTGCTCTCACCCAGCTTCCTGTTTGTCTCCATCCCTGACTGGTCATCCACTTCCTCAGCCTGGTGGCCACAAACTTTTTTAACCATAAAGGACAGGACAGATGTTTCCCAAAACTCCCTGGGAGCAAGAGGGGACCAGCATTTTGCATCCCCTGTAGCTCCTCTGGGTAGCCCATCTTTGTCCTTCCCTGACAGCCCAGCTGGCACAGATGAATGTGGCTCCCATATTCCATGGCAACAGAGGCTCCCTAGGCCAGGAAGAGCCCAGGGCAGAAAGAGAAGCATCTCACTGCGGGTGGTGAGAAGAACAGGTGCCACTGGGCACCCGCTGCTTCTCTTTCCACAGCCTGCTCCCAGCCTCTGTGGCAGCAGGAGGATGGAGCGGGGCCATGCACCCATGCAGGGAGTACTGGCAAGCTCCCAAGCAGGTCTGTGTCCCCTCAAGGGAGGATGAAGCTGCTTCCCCAGGGCCAGCTGTGCTTGTGCACAGTGCTGCTGGGGGAGGGCTCACCCAGCAGCGCTTCAGCTTTCAAGGAGAACAAAACCCCTGTGGGGGATGGAGGGGCTGAGTCACACAGTGAGGAATGTGGGGGTTTCCTGCCAGTCACGATTCCGTGGAGGAGTGGGCTTGGGGGCTGTTGTGGTCCTGATAGAAGCAAATCCCCCAGGAGTGCAGCCAGAGAGAGATGTCATTGTGACTTTTAGGGCCAGACAAAGGCTTGGTAACTTGAACTGGAGGTGCCAGTGGAGTATGGTTACCAGGAAAAGACACAGCACTTCCTCAGCCCCTGCTGCTTCCCAGGTTGGGGTGAAAAGTGACATGGGAATGTGCTGTTCCACAGTGCCCTGCAGCAGAGGTGCCACAGGGCAGTATGGAGGTAATGAAGAGTGCAGGCACAAGGGATGAGATGCTCCTGATGACTCCAATGGTGATACAACAGAGCAGGTTGAGGACAGATTCCTGCTCCCATCACGCCAGACTTTCATGGGAAAACACTGGGATTACAGGTGACTGCAATGTGCTCTTCACGCAATACATGACTGTAGGACCTTGCCATGATGCAGGGGATGGCTCTTATAGACATATACTTTGAATTTTCCAGGGCCTAGCAGGTAAAAGCACAGCATGTGAATCTGGGACAGAACAAATCAGGCACATATGGGAGCTTTGTAGGGATCTCTTACTCCAGCTGACATCCACAGCATGAGGGTGGGCTTGGACTCGGGTCACAAAGTCCAGCCACAGCCCGGGACAAATAAATGATGCAACTTGTCTGATGTATGTGGGCAGAGGTCGTTCCTACCTCTGGATGCCAAGATTGGAGAAAAATTGACTTGAATAAGGAAAAATCAGGAATAAAGTAGCCTCCTAAGCGGCAAGGATCTGAGTGAGTCAACTGGAAAGATGGGTACCACTGTCCACAGCTGGGGACCCTGTCCCTGAACAGATGTCATCCATGGTGGATGATTGGACACAACAGCAGGTACTTTGCTCTGCTGGGGCTGCTGCTGTCATGCAGTTTTCCAGGCCACCAGACTTCACCTGAGAGCAGGTCTGGTTAAGACAAGTGCTACCTGAGCAGCCCTTGCAAGCAGGCAGGTACCAGCTGGACTGCGGACAGAGAGGGGCAACTGAGTTGTCACCCTCCTCTGCCTTCCCAGACTCCGAAGAGTTAAGTGCCAGTTTCAAGTGTCTCTAAGGTGACACCAGGCTGCCTGCTGGATGCAGCTCCCCGCAGCCCCCTCCCCACGCACACAGCACACACTCATGCTCACTTTCTGCTTTGTCTTTTGAGAGCTGCTCCAGGCTTTGTGCACAGGCACTTTCGTCGCTGCCTACCTTTCCTTGCTGCTCCTGCTCAGCTGCTGCTGCCGGGGACAGTGACGGATGTGCCTGGCTCCAGAGGGACCTTGCAGAAGGCAATCCAAGCTCCTTTTTGCTCACTTGCAAGCATCGCTATCCCTGGACTGTTCATCTTCAGTGAACATTGTGTCCCTCACTCCTTCCCCACTGCTCTCACAGTGCCAGCACCTCCGAGGATCAGCACCAACATCTCCGGATGTGTGCCAGATATTCCTCCGCTTCAGAGTGGCAGGGCAGTAGAGACAGCAGGAGGCTGAGCTGCTGCGTCTGAGCTATTCAAGCTGCTATCAAGAGGCCAATAAATATCACTGCAAAAACTGGACACTGTTTTTTCTCGTGCTTGTGCTCCCTCAGGAAGTTAAGCCTTGCTGGGGTGTCCCACGGCCCTGGGGAGACGAAGTGGAGCAGCACTGTGGGACCCTGTGGGACAAGACCAGGCTGCCCAAGAAGTTCTGGGGGCAGAGTGTGATTCCTCGCCTAGAGAGACACCTCACTCCAGCATGGCTGAAGGTCCCGGGAGCCTGAAAGACTTCTCCCCTGCCAGGAGTGATGGTGAGGTGGCCAGGGGAGCCACAGCAAACTTCCAGGGAGCAGCAGATACAGAGAGCACTGGACGAGCACAACGCTTGGGCGTCCTCAGCATGGATCCAGCTTGGGAGGAGACGAGAGGGGCAGTGGCCGTGGCGGAGATGGAGGAGCAGTTCCTGCACTTGGCCATCAGAAAGCAGGTCTCCTACAGGTAGGAACACCTGGGTACCCAACTGTCAGGGCTGCACTGGGGCACTGGAGTGGCCTGTCCCTGAGGCATCTCCCTCTCATGGGGTCAGGGTTGGCTCTTTCCACTGACCACCAGCATATTCCCACCAGAAACCATGTCAGCAGAGACAAGGTAACCAGTTAGTCCAGTCCCTCCCTCACATGCAACAGCCTCCTCTGCAGTCTCATTATTACCTTTGCAGATCCCCTTATTTTCCTTCTACTCAACTCCCTGTTCCCATCCTGGGGCTGTGATGCCTCCTAGGCAGTGGTCTGGGCCTTTTGAAAGTATCTGGCAGCAAGAGGAGATCTGTCCTGTCTTTTGGTGTGACTCTTCTGTTGCAACTCCTGTGCTTTCCCACCCCTGCTATCACCAAGCAAAGCTGGTAGAGGTGAAGAGTGGTTCTCATAGTTCTCATGGGGGTTATGGCAGCCACTGCCTGGTGATACCCAGGTGAGCTCCTGTTCCCAACTCCAACCATAATGTCCAAAATCCTGCTTGGGTCATTATTTCCAGGACTTCAGCTCTATTCTTCTCAGAACAAATAAGGTCTTGTGTACCTTTCTTTCGCTAGAAGAGTGTTTAAGCCCTTCTGTGATTTACTACTCCCCATCTTTGCAGAATGCCTCTCAGGTGTAAGTGAGGAGAAATCCTTTGACCCTGCATATGCCCTGACTAGACATGAGCATTGCAGGACTGACCCTGGACTGCTTTGAGAGTCTGGGACTGAGAGGAGGAGCTGCCTTCTTACCATTCTCCAGAGCTGGCTTGGCACAGAGATGTCTGTGTCCTTCTGAGCTCCATGTCAACATGTCATGCTATGCTCAGCAAGTGCCACATAGTTTACAAGCAGGTGGAAAACTGACATGGAGGACTTTGGTGCCATGCCCTCTGCCATGGCAGACAGAGGCTGGATGAGCTGTCCCGCCTCTGTCTGGGTCTTGGAGACCCTGGGGTGCAGAGCTCTGCCAAGGGGAAGATTTTGGGCAGGAGCTGTTGGCCACCCCCCCACCCCCCCATCTGCACTGCCACATATACAGCAGCCCTTTTTCCCCCCTTGCAAGGGCTTCAGTGCAAGCTGTGAGCAAATTGCTCTCTAATACTGCAGTAATGGGAACTAATGGGAAAAATTATTAGAGCCTGCAGAGCAGGAGTGGCCTCGAAGCTGACTCATCCCCAGCACTTGTTATTCGTGTGGTGGGTGGCAAGCAGAAGCCAGGGTGGCAGAGACCTCCCCAGGTACCCAGTGTCCCTAAGCCTTGCCATGAGCTGGGCAACGTGCAGCCCTCCTGGTCCTGCTTCTGCACCTAGGGCTGCTCACTGAGGCACCAGACAGAGCTGGGAGGGTCTCTGCCCTGATGGCACAGAAGATGAGGAATTATTGTGCCAAGCAGAGCAGGATTTTCTCCTCTTAGCTGTCTTCTCCAGATGTGCACAGTGCATTTTGTGAACAGATTAGCCAGCTGCAATTTTCCAGCCTCCTCAGGGCAGGAAGGGACCATACTGCAACCTAAATTATCAGCCTGAATTTGTTCCAGAATTATCCAAGGTTGCTAGGGATTTTATACAAACTGCCCATCCCACCCCAGCCACCCCAAGCAGGTGGCTCAGTTGACATACTCCAGCCTTTGCTGCCTTTACATAAAGCCCCTCTGTTCTGCACAACCCTCACAAGGGGTCTCTTTGCAAGGGACTTTGTCCTGTCCAATGCAGGCTTTGCAGAAGGGAGAATTCTGTGAGGTTGGAGGGAGTGCTGCAGCAACCTGCAGGCCAGCAGCAAAGGAAGAAATGATGCTTGGATGGTGCTGCTTCCACCACTCCGTGTTTTGGATGGCCAAGTAAAGGGAAGGAGAAACGGGAGAGGAAGTGTCTGGGGGTGGAAATCTGCTTGTTCTGTCCTGTGACACCCATGTAGCTTTGGGTCTGGCTGCTTCCTCAGGCAAGTCAGGTAGTAATGGTGCTGTTACCCAGAGGTGGGCTAACCTTCCATCACATGCCCCTCCTGCAGCATGCAAAGTCCTAGGGGACTGACAGAAATCCCCTTGCTGTGCTGCCTAGCTCTGGAGACACTTACTGAACCCTGGTACAGAGTTTGGAGGACCTTCTCCATGGGCTGTGGGCATCACAGTTATCCTCAATGTCAGCTGAAGGTTGGAGGCCCCAGTCCCCTTGCTGCCAACCAGCTAGCTCCTGCTGGGACCCATTAGTCATCACGAGGGGCAGGTGGCATAAGCTACTATATAAAGCTTTTGAAATGAGCAGAAATTATATTAATCCCATGGAAATAAAGTTCCTTCCATAAATAGCTGCCACGGTGTATGGAGGCGCCTTGGGCGGGTGGAAGAGAGCTCAGCACTCAGGTTATATTTAGGGCTTTGAGTAGCAATTTCGAGCCAAACTTATTAATGATGCTGGCTTGTGCACCAGATTTACACCTTCTGGGACAATCTGCCCAATAGGGAGGTGCCTCTGCAATGCCAGAAGGACCCAATGCCCTCTGTCACCACAGCAAACCCAGAGCAAACACCAGGGTTGTGTGCCTCAATCCACAGACAGTCACTTCAGCCAAGGGGAGTCTAAAGTCAGCCCCTGCTTGTCTTGACTGTCTCCACCAAGGTTTTGTAGTGGGGCACGATCATCTCTACCTCCCAGAGTGGGGTAGCTCCAGTGGCCATAGGGCAAGCTAGAGGCTGGCAGAACTTTGCTGTAGGGAAAGCCAACCTGGAGCCAGAGAGGCCAGGGACAGGTGGTGGCAGGTCACAGCAGCACCTCTCCTGAGCAGTTGTGGGCTCCCTCTCTATTTCATCATTGCTTTCAGAGTGATGCTTGCAGCAGTAGCCTTTGTCACTGCCACTGCTCTCAGCACCCCAGCTCGGAGGGGTGTTTACCCAGAAAGGAAACCACAAGCACACAAAAGCTCCTGTAGAGCTCTCTGCAGGCGCTGCCAGGTGTCAGACTCGCACCCTTCGGCTCTCAGTCACTTCCAGAGGTAGCGCCCAGACCAGCCCACACACCAGAGGGCTCCACACAGCCATCTCTGGCAGCGGGAAGAGGGGTCCTGTGTCCCTCTGTGCCCCCCCGCCAGCTCCTGTCCCCACTAGGGAGATGTGAGGCACCTTGGCTGTTCAGTGCGGTCCTCAGCTGGCAGATAGGACGCAGCTAATGCAACTCACAGGCTGTTCTGTGCCAGGGAGCTAAATATAACCCGCAGAGTGGAGCAGAGGGGGCTGCTTTGTAATGTAAATAGCAAGGGAGCTTGGTCATAGAGCAGGCAGGCCAGAGGGGAGAGCTGGCAGGAGCTGCTGGTGAGAGGGAGGTAGGAACCCTGAGCGGCCCAGGGGAAGACAGTTGCAACTTTCTGCTGTCTTCTCTTCCCTTTGTCTTCAGATCTGGACTCTGGACGTTTGTGAAATCTCAGGACAGCCTGGGAAGTGCATGGGCTGAGGAAAAAGGAAAGGAGAGCCTCCACTGTCAGCATGAAGAAACAGACAGAGAGGCGATCTCCTTCCTCCAAGTCCTGCCTGCTGGCCTTTTAATCGTGTTAGCCCTGCTCTGCAGAGCAGCATAATCAAATTCCCATTCGTTTCCAGCAAGCCAAGCCCGTTCTACTCTGACAGAGGCATCTGTCTCTGCATCCCTCTGTGCAGCAGGGGAGAGGAGATGGGTGGCACAGCCAGAGTGAAGTGCTAGAAATGAGCAGGTGGCTCCTCACAGGCTTTGGTCGGGGGTGACAAGCATCTCACTATCCCCTGCCCCGACTCTTTCCAGAACCAGGGACAAGCTCTGCTGGGCCCCGCTGTCAGACACAGGCTGTAGTGCATGGCGCAGGGGTGGGATGGGTTTGGAGTTGGCATCACCCTGTGCTTGGAGCACAGTGCTGGTGTGTGTTCACTCTCATTCTGGGTCTCATTCTGCATGTTCCTATGTGCAAGACAGTGGTGAACTGGATATGGGACTGTGTGTAACAAGAGAGAGAAACATCCAAAGAAGCAATTTTGGAGAAACACTGAGTTTGTGGGTACAGCCTGGCTGTGTAGAGACATACCTGCAGCATGCCAGAGAGGGATGGCATAATGCAGCTCCAAGCCCTGTCTTAAACCAGACATACTCCCTGGTTTAAACTGCCCCAAGACCCTGCTGCTGCCAGAGGGGATGGTCCTACCCTTCCTCCTGCTGTGGTTTTCCACATCAGGCAAGCCAGGCCAGCTCTCTAAGGCAGCAGCACACAGCTACCCTCCTCTGCTTGTCCCCACAACCACAGCCTCAGCCATGCACATGGTGTAGGTGTGCCAGGGAACCACGGGGTGGGACTCCCTGTGTAGGCCAGCAGGGAGGTTTTTAGGGGCACTAACCAGGATTAGGGGCAATTCCAACCTGGACTAAACACTGCTGTGCAGGGAGAGCTGGGATCCCTGAACCAAGAGCCATCTCTTCCCTTGATCACTCCCTCCCTTATCTGATCTCTGTTCCCAATGAATCCCACAGGCAGGTATCCTCCTGAGTTTGACTGAAGCAGGCAGCTTAATCCTTTCAGTACCAAAGTGATGCACAAACTAGCATGAAGACAAGGGTGCCAGTTCACAGTAACACCCAGCACAGTGATTCCCATCCGTCTCCTGCACTGCCTACAGAGAAGCCTTTGCAGCAGGGTCTGTCTCCTCTGGTCTTCTCAAGAACAGCCAGAAATGGGATTTCTAGGGGCTCCTCCACAGTTTTGCACCAAGCCCAAGGGACAGAACTGTGAAAGGACACATGGACACAGCACACAGAGGATGGTGAAGGACCCAGGGCAGGGTGTGTTACTTCTCCAACAGCCCCACCAAGCCCCAATACTCCTGATGCTCCTGGGTAAGACTAGACATCAACACAACAAGACAGCGCATGAAACATGAAAGGGAAATGTCTGCAGGCAGGGAGAAAATGCAACTAACCCATCATGGCATGCAAAGCAGCAGGAATGATGAAACCTTTCCGCAATAACAAAACTCTCCCCTCCCTGATCTGTGAGCTGGAGTTAGGCATCCAGGACCTGCCTTTTCCTCTCTCTGCACAGTAATTAATGCAGTGGGTTGTGTTCAGTTTTAGAGGTTGCCTGGTGAGATCAAGGTCTGTCAATGTTTTTTTTTTTTTTCTTTTCCTTTTGATGATGGAGTTTAAAGCAAGACCATGTGCCCCTTTAGAAATGCCATCTGTGCAGGCTGCCAGGACCAGCTTTCCTTGCTTGCTTTTCTCTGGCCCATAGAAGCTGACCACAGACCCTCTTGGTGATCTGAAGCTTTCCTGGAGCCAGAGCATACCAAGTAGCATCTGGTTGTGAAGAGCTCGGGTTTTTGGAGGTGGGGACAGGCCGGGCCTGCAGGCTTAGGCTGTGCCGCCCCAGACTGGGGGATGGATGGTGAATGTCAGGCTGTTTCTCCATTCTTTGGAGGCTGGCCGGGAGCCTCCTACATGCTTCTACTTTTCACACTGCCCATTCCTGGTTTACCAAAGCGTTTTTTCAATGAACTCCAGTGCAGATTGAGCAGATGCTGGAGGCTGTTTTCAGACCTGCCACACAGGGAGGACATATACACCCAGGGGTTGTGAGTGCTGCGGTGCCCTGCAGGGTCCAACCCAGAGGACAACCTCACTGCTATGGTCTTGGTGTGCATGGCGGTGCTGGGGCAGCTTCGGGAGAGGGGGCTGTCTCAGGTCTGGGGGCATTCAAAGAACCACCCAGCAAGGGAGGTGCGGCTCATCGGCGCGCAGCCCAGCGTGCCAGGACGTGCTCCTGCTTGCTGAGGGTGCGCACGAGGCTTGGAGACGACCCGTCAGAGGAGGTGGCCAGCGCCGTGGGAAGAAGGCCGCGCAGCCGGCTGCAATGACAGCCGCCCTCACACTTCCAGGAAGTGCAGAGAGAGGAACCAGGTGGAGGGTGCAAACAAAGCCGGGGCCCCGGCCGGCGGCGGAGCACTGCCAGGGACCTGCCCTCGGGATGACTCCGGAAAGCGGCTGCTGGGGGAGGAAGAGCGAGAGTGAACCCCGGGCTGGCTGAGCGCATCAGCTCAAGCTGCGGCAGATGTGGCGGCATCGCTCCTGGGACGTTCCCCAGAGCCCTCCGGGGGACGTAGATATAAGGTACCCACCGAGCTGGGCTCTGCTGCCTTCCTCTTATTGTTGGGGGGTTAAGGTGCTGTGGCGAGTGCTGACAGCCCGTGATTTGGGAGCTGGGGGAAAGGCTTCCTGTGCTTGCCCAGCGCCCTGCCCGCAATCCCCTCCTCTTCTCGCAGTGCCTGGGCTTGCGCAGCACAAGCTCCCAGCCAGGATGTCCGCGGGCCGCTCGAGCGCTTTTGACGCCAAGCCTGTGAGCACAGAGGGCCAGCCCGGCTTTGCCCGAGCTGTCGGTTTCAGGGAAACTGGCAAGTGTGTCCCCATCCCCACCAGTCCTCCTGGAAACAGCTGATGTTCGAGTCTGCCAGTGGGACCTGACCCAGGGTGTTAAGGGTCGGCAGGAGCACCGTGCAGCGGGCAGCCAGGGCCCTGTCCTGGCAGCCCCCACAGCCCCGGCTTTCAGCCTGGCTCCACACCCTTGGGAAGCGGGGAAGCTCTCCTTGAGGCCGGCACATTTGCCATGCAAAGGAGGAGTGGGAGAGCTGCTCTTTTCCTGGACTGGCAGCCATGGAGGGCAGGCCAGCCCCTGTCCCTGCTGCTGCCCGCTGAGCAAGCGGTGTCACTGGGCTCAGCAAGAAGCGGGGCAGGCGCTTGCCGGGCTGGGTAAGAGCCTCGGTGCTGGCCTCGGCGACAAGGCCGGTGGTGGCTCCCGGTCCCTGGAGAGGGCGGTGGCGGCGGCGGCAGGACTGTTGGCTCCGTCCCCTCCGTCCGGCGGTGAACAATGGGGGGCGGAGGCGGAGGCAGGGGGAGGCTCCGCTTCTGCCGCCGAACCTCTTCCGAGCGCGGGGCGGCGGCGGGGCTGACACGCGGCTTCCTGAGGCGGCAGCGCCGGGCGCGGGGCCACGGGACGGGCTCCGCCGCCGGCCCCGATCCCCGCGCTCGGGGGCCCCGAGCCGGCCGCGCCCCCCGCCCGCCCCCGGTGCCCTCCTCTGGCTCGGAACCGCGGTGGCGGCGGCGCCGAGCCTTGAGCTCGGCCATGCAAGCGGCTCGGCCCCCGCCGTCCGGCGGTTCGCCCTCCGCCGCCTCCTCCGACACCGCCGCCGCCACAGCCGACTCCTCCGGGGCGTCAGGCAGCGCAGAGCCCGAGTGGGGGCCGGCGCCGCCGCCTCCACTGGGCCGCCGCCACAGCAACAAGCGCTTCACTGGCCTCAAGCTCTTCGGGCGCAGGTGAGCACCGGCGGGGCGGGCGGCGGGACGGCGGGTCCCGCCGGGCGGCGGAGCTCCGGATGGTGCCTGCGCCGCCGCTCCGGCACCTGGCGGCGGAGCGGGGCCGGAGGGAGCTAGGCTCTCGGGCAAGGGCTGGCTGTAGCATCCGGAACGGAGGCGGCGGAGCACCGGCTCCCAAAGAGCGTCCCCCCGCTGAGCCGTCAGCAGCCGCCTCAGCAGGCCCGGTCGAAGGGTTGACCCCGGCTGAGCGCAGCCGCAGGGGGATGCGGGACAGGGTGTGAGGATGGAGCGGGGTGAGTTTGCTTTTCCCTCCTTTCAAGCTCTTGGGCACGAGTGATGGGAAGTTGGGGAGCATTGCCCTCGCTGAGTGCGCTGTCGTTCCCGTGGAATCGGAGCCTCGTCTCTTGGGGATTCGCTTCCACCCGCCCAGAACTGCCTGTCTCCATCCCCGCACGCCTGTCCCGTGCTTCGCCTGCGACACTGGCAGCCCTGCCGCGCCGGGGATGGCTGTGCTCGTCCCGTGCTGCCGGCTGGGATCCCGGATTCTCATGCGTCCCTCCCAGAGCCAGCTGGGCTCCTTGTGCCTCCCTTAGCCTCTCTGTTGGTCTCGTGGGGATTTGGACCATGTAAGCGAAGTACCTCCAAGTACCAGAGCCTGGTACCTCTGCTATCTGGAGGTCTTTGAAAACACTGAATAACTGAGGTCTGAAGGAGCCTCTGGAGATCGCCTGGTCCACACTGCTGTCTCAAAGCAGGGTCGAATTTGATCAGGCTACTGATGTTGAGTTTTGAGTGTTGCCAGGGTGTAGAGAACACAGCTTCCATGGACACCCACTCCCCGTGCTTCAGCTACTCAGGAATTTTTTCCCTCTGATAACAATTAAGTTTCCATTGTTGCAGCCTGTGCCTGGTCTCTTTCAGGTTGTCACCGTTCATATCTGGGCAGCATCTGACCCAGTCTGCTCTGTACTTTCCCATCAGGTTGCTGGAGACAGTAATAATGTTCCCCCTCAAACGCGTCTGCAGGCCAAACCGCCCCCATTATCTCATACTGTCCTTGTACTTGGTAACTCTTACCCCCAGCCATGTTGGTAGCCCTGTGACAAACTTTCTACATCTCATGGGTATTTTTGGTATATGGGAGCAGTTGAAGCAGGATGCAGTGCCACCAGAGCAGTATCACACGTGCTGAATGGAGGGGAAAGGCTCCAATTTCAACCTCCACATCCAAGCCGGACCTGGGAGTGGATGGCTTGCAAGGTCACTCCACCACAGAGCGATGTTCTCTGCTCTGGTTTCAGAGCTGTCAGCAATGGCTGCCTTGAGCTCCTGGCAGTCTCTGGCCTGTTCCAAATACTGTGTGGCATCTCTCTGAGTCCTGGGGCTTCACACTGCTGTTTCTGCAATGTAGGTCAGAGCCAAGGGGAAATTCTCCACATGTGAACAACGTTTGGCAGTGTGGACACATGGGGAGAAGCAAAGTGGAATGGCAGGAGAAGCTGGAGGAGGCCAGTAGGCCCACCAAGACAGCTGGAAATGGCCACGAGGTGGTTTAGTGCATTCTTGCCCTTCTGCTGCTGATGGAGGAACCCAGTTCTTCCCCCTGGCTCAGGTTGATGAATGCAGCACCCAGAGCTTCAGGGTAGTGAGGAGAGGTTCCCATGGACCTCTGAGACTGAAGGGGCTCCCACTCACACCAGTGGGAGGTAAACTCAGTGGGAAGTCATGCAGGGTAATTGGCTGTGTGCCACTGAATTCCTGCCCACCTGAGCGTTGGAGCAGAGGATGGCATGAAGTTTCTTCACCTCCTCTGAGGGAATTACAAGGGAAGGCTGAGCTACGCTTCCTTTTGTCAATAAGTACAGCAAGCCCCTGCCCACCAAATGCTTTCCAACAGCTATCAGTGAGGAAATTTGTACCCACTTCTATTCTGAGCTTTACCCAGAGCCATATGTGGCTGGGAAACAGGTCTAGAAGAAGCTTAGGTAATTGGGAAGAATTTGCTCACTGGCACGAGTGGATCTCTGGAGAGCCCTGGCTTCAAGGAGAGAGATCTCCTGAGGTGGACACCCTGTGCTGGACTCTGCCTGTAGCAACACTGGGAGGCATGGCAAAGGGAGGCAGGGGTCTGCAAAATGGCAAGAGAGCCTGTCCTGTCTCCAGGGCACGTGAGCCCTGAGGGGATTTGAAGCAACAGAAAGGTGAAGCCCCCAAGCTCTGGCCTCCGGTGGTATGATATGTGTTTTGCAAGCAGGCTTATTTCTGTACCTTGTAATTGCATTAAAGGAGGGTGGAGTAATTGGCTCTAGAGCCTACAGAGACAAGTGCACAATACATGCATCCGGCGTGGATGGGTAATTCTTTTAATTGGGCTGATAAAGAGATTGGGGCTGATCAGATAAGAGGTGGTTAGGATTAAATTGTCTTTCTAGGTGCCCTGTTTCTTGTGCTATGAGTGAACTGCAGTTTACCCTTTCCAGGGAGGAACTGGGGACAGTGCCTGTTTCTTGCTTGCCCCTGTGCCAGTGGAGTGGGATGCCAGTGAAATGAATCTTCCCTGTGGGCTTCAGAGCTTCTGTAACAAATCCCCCTTCAAAGGAAGTATGTGTAATGGCTGGTGCGATAGCATAAGCAGTGGCCATAGGCACCAGTGGGGCAGCTGGCAGTCCAGCAGAGCATGAGACCAAGTTTTTGGCTGTGACCCATCAGCAGGTCTTGTGCTGGAGCCTGCAGGTGAACCTGGGGGTGTCTGCCACTGCCCCAGGAAAGGTTTGTGGGTGGCACAGCCTGTGGGTAAACGGCACTCAAGAAACTGAGCCGAGCACCCGCCTACATCTTTCTGGGACGTCACTTGTCACTGTCTTTCTTGCAGCTTGATGCTTACATCTATGTGAAAGCTGAGAATGATGTACCACTGGGACAGCAGCCCAGCCTTCCCCATCCCTGCTGTGTGGGGGGTGCCCGCGAAGCTGCTGGCCCTTGCACCCACTTTCCCCCGTGCAGGTGCGGCAGAGAGGCTGTGCAGTGGTGTAAGGCCCAGGTGCCCTGGGGGAAGACCAGATGGTAGTGAGGAGCCTGAAGTTTGTGCTCTGGCAGGCTGACAGCAGTGTTTCCCTTGGGACAAGCTTTTTCACAAAGCACCTTGCTGCCAGCTAGCTGTTGAGCAATCATCTTCCTAGTTCTCCTCCATGCATGCAGATTTTGTATGCCTCAAGCTCTGAAACCCTCCAGCCTCTGTTCCACATCCTGCTCAGAGGTGGTGGCTGGGTAGCTTTGTCTGGGCCTGGGCCAGTGTCACCTGTGGGAATCCCCAGCTGTCCCCTGCAGTGATGCTTGGGCTTGTTTGCAGGGCAGATGAGAAGTGCTGAGAGAGCTGTTTCTGATCCTGAGTTTGCTCTATGATATCTGCTCAGGGACTTTTTTTTCTGGGGGGAAAATAAAGCACTGGGCATGCTGAGCAGTCATACCTGTTGGCAGCCAATGCAGCCTCACAGCAGAGCCAGGCTGGGACAGCTGCCAGCTCACAGTGGGGCTGTGAGATGGGTCAGGGAAGGATCAGCATGGGAGGGTCTGACTGCTTCCAGAGGGTGAGGTCCTCCATGGTGTGGACCCTCCCTGCCACTTTCCTTGTCTCTCCAGTCCCAAGCACCCACTGGCAGCTTCCAAAGATCATAGCAGGGACTGCTGCAGTGACATGTGCCTGCTCAGAGAAGGTGTCAGGACCTTTAATTTTAGCATCATAGAATGGTTTAGGTTGGAAGGGACTTTAAAGATCATCCAGTTCCAACCCCCCCACCATGGGCAGGGACACCTTCCACTAATCTTCTTAGGAGTTGGAGCATCCTTTCCAGGAAACACTGTAATCTCCTCAAGGGGCTGAAAGGAGGAAGGATGAGGGATCACTTCCCTCCTTTGAACAAAAACAATAGGAAGAGTCAGGCACTGAGAGTGGAGACAGGTCTTTGCAAGGATATGGTGTTGAGAGGGGAGAGGCAGAGCTGTGGGTAGTGCAAGCAAGGGGAGTTTGAGAGCTGTTTGATTGTGTGAGTTCTCTTGGGAACTAAGGAGGTGCTGGTAAGGGGAGGCCAGCCCTCGGCAATGAGGGCGATGCTCTCGCGAAGGGCAACCTGAGCTCTGGCAGGTGGTGGGAGTCGCAGTGTAGAATTTCCTTCACTCATCATCATGCAGTGCCTGGGGAGCAGACAATCTCCCCAGAGACTTGGCAAAGCCTCTAAATTTAACTTGCAGCTCTGCTCTTAGTGGAGCTCTATTTTCTTTTCCCCAGGTGACTCTGTGAGCTGAAGCTCCTGAGTTATCTCTCAGGCATGCATTCGCTTGCTTGCGGGTTCTTTTAAACCAGTGCTGACTTTGAGATGCTGAGTTCAAGAGTAGAGTGAGGGCTGCAGGCTAAGACTCCTTGGGCCCACAAACAATCTTTTTTTGGAAGACATGCAGTATTGGCAGGTGAATGGCTTCTGCTGGAGACTTTTGGAGGTAGAGACTCTGGTGCAGATCTGTCTTGGCAACACAGGCTAGACGTGGAAATAGGGGAAACCTGTCTTGCTGGTTCTTAAGCTGGCACCAGGCTCTGGGGATAATAAGTGGCTCTTTGCAATCCTGAGTTCAAGAGCTTTCTCTAGGCCAGCTCTCCAGTAATACAAAAGTATACTCTGTGTTTCTGTTGCAACCTGCAGATCCAGCAGCAGCTGCAGCCGATGTTTGGGAGCTGGGAGGCTTTCTTCTCCCCATCAGGACTTCAGGTGGAGGGTGAAGCTCTGCCAAGGCAAGCAGTGAGGCTGCTTTGGCCAGGCTAGAGCCCAGTAGGGATGGAGTCCTGTTCACACCAGACGTGTATGTGTTACACCCAGTGCTGTTCTCCTCCTGCCTGCAGTTTAGGGGTTGATGCCTTAGGGTGCTAATTCTGTAGTGAACTGTGAGCTCTGCCCCAGGGGAAGCTCTTCCTCATTGTGCCAGGATGACCAGCTGAGAGGATCTCTTTCTGCTCCCTTCGCTCCCAGAGAGTAGGAGTTAATGGGTCTCCTGTCTCAGCCCTGGCTGCCGGGCAGGTTGTGCTGTCTGGGTTAGCCTGTCAGTTCTAGTTTCTACCTGTGACCATTGCTCCCGTGCCTGGAAATAGCCTGGCTGAGCTTTGCCCAGCTGACGGCTGTCAGCCCTTCCCAGTGGTTCAGGGCCTGGGGAAATGAGCTAAGCATGCCCCACCTCAGAGAAGCCCTGCCCAGCTGTGAGAACTGGAGACCTGTCTATGGGGGGACTGCAGGATGCTGCCCAAGCTGTGCATGCAGGGTGGCAGGTACATGGCACTGGTGGAAAAGCCCCACTCTGGGAGCAAAAGGAGGTCTGGCTGGACGTAGTCCCATCCTTTGGCTGCTGCCCTGTCCTCTATGTGCCCCGTGTTGGTGGGAGATTCCTTTGGCATGTCTCATGGGCTGTTGCTGGCTCCCTGACATTATGGCATGATGCCAGCTTGTGGCAGGCTCTAGTCCCAGCCACACGTGGGGGCACCCAGCCAGGGTGTGAAAATCCCACCCAGCACCAGTAGGCAAGAGCTTATTAGCTTTGCCTTCTTCCTGGCTCCACTCACCCTCTCTTCCTTTCCCTGCTTCCCAGCAGCATCTCATCTCATTGCAGGGGGGAGCAGCCCTGGCTCCAGCACATGCTATGGCTTTGAAGAAAGTCATGTGTCCCATCTGGCTGGCCCAGGAAGTCAGGGCAACTAACATAGAACCTTCTTGCAGAAGGTTTTCCCATTGTTTTGGTGCAGCTTGGCTTCCACAGGAAACGTGTGTGCCAAACAGCCTCGCTTGTCATTGTCAGCCCAGGTGTGGATCCAGAGCCAGAGAGCAGGGGGACTCCTTGCTGCCTGCTCCCCACTGGCTGTGGAGGGCCCCGTCTCCACTCTAGGGCAGGACTCTCCAACGGGATGAGGATAGAGAATCACGGGATAGAAGTACATAAGATGGCTTGTAGCCTCCTCCTGAGCTCCCAGCCTCTGGCTGTGGCCTGAGAGGGAGCACAGGGCAATGCAGATGGCCACGTACCATCCCCTCCATGTGAAAGTTCCCACTTGGTCCGATTATCTGTACATCATCCTGCCTTGCTACCCTGGCTCTGGCCAGGAGCCTCGCAGATCCAGGGCTAAGCCTCTTACTGCCCAAGCTCGAGGTCACCACAGGAGAGGACATCGTGTGGGGTACTCTGGCAGCTAGCACATGGCAGAAGTGCTGTCACTGCTGAAGTGTAGCAGGGGGTGGGGTGGGTGTTCTCTGCAGAGACCTTGCACCGGTGTGAGGCTGGCAGATGGCAGGGTTATGAAGCTACAGGGCTTCTGTCCTGTCAGAGCTGCCAGGATGCATGGAAGGAGGTATCCTGCTCCCCAGTTCAACTCCTGGCAGGGTTGCAGGTCAGCATGGGGCCAGGAGATTTTCCAGCAGAGGTTGAGGATTCCCCACCTGAGCTCAAACAGTGTTACCCGCCCTCAAGTTTTCTTGTTGTTTCAATGAGTGAGGAAGCAGATGTGGTGGAGGGGTCCCAAGAATGACACTTCCCATCTACACTGGGTCGCGAAGAGCTTTGCTACACAGCCCCTGGCTGGTGGTAGTTGGGGCTCCTAAGGGTTGGTGCCTGTGCACAAGGGCCAGAGAGTTGGGAACAGGTGAACCACTCTGCCCTGCCCAAACAATGCTTCTCTGTGCAAGGCATGGAGAATGCCTTCATGATTTATTTGAAATTCAAATCCATGCCTGGACCCAGCAGTTGAAGTAAAAGAAAGCAGCCAGGAGCCAAGCCAGCACAGGGAAGGATGAAGGGAAGCGGGGCTCCCTTTCTGTGCCAGCCTGGCGCTGGTTCCTGAGTTGTGTGCTCTCTTGCAGCTGCCTGGGTTGGGCTGGAGGTGGGAAGTTGGCTGGGTCTGAACTGGGCTGGGTTAGCATCCCAGATGTAGGAGTGTGGTGCTTCATGTTTGCTGACTGGCTCTTTAGGGAAAAACAGCATTGCTGACTCCAGCTTCATGGGCGAGTTGCCTGCATTGACCTCCATGGCTGACAGCATGGGTGGTGGCCCAGGTGCCATTGGAGCCCCTGCGATCTGCAAGTGCCAAGGCAAGGGGAGAGCATGTGGTGGAGAGATGGCACTGGGGCAGCAAAACTGGGGTGGGGGAGGATAGTGCCGTGTGCTGAGCAGCCAGGCGTGTTCATGGCTTGCTGAGCACTCTCTTTATGTCCCTAGACTCCACCTGCCCCACAAAGGTGTCTTCCCTTGTCTCCAGGGCAGCCAGCCCAACCGATGGGGATCCAGGAGGATAAAGCACCGGCCAGCGGTGTATAAGTATGTGGTATTTTTATTGCCTTGCACAGGCTGTGCAGTCCCAGCAGCTGCTGCAACATTTCTTTTTAAAAGCTCTCCTCCCTCCCACCCACATCTCACCCCACTTCACCCTCATGTGTCTGTACTAACCAAGGCCACCAAAAGCCGGTCTGCTTGCCTCATGCCTGTGTCACTAACTTTGTTCTAGACAGCAGCTTGCTACTGGACTTTGATCAACTAACATGGCAGCTTCTGTTTTGCTGGAGTTTGGATCGAAGGTCAGTTGAGCTCTTCCTCCTTTATGTCCTAGCCAGTGTGGGCATGAGCACCTAGACCCAGTGCATGCTGAATGCTTGGAAGACCTAAGGTGACAGCACTGAGGGTGGTTTAGCTAAATGACTAAATTAAATAATAATAAATAATAAAATTTAGCTGAAGCAGTCTGAAATTCAGTAAGGCTATGACTGCCAGAAATGGTGGAAAAACAGGGCCTGGGAGACAATCATCATTGCTGGGATGTAGTTGCTGTGTGGGAGCCAGTTCCTAGGCTAGCCATGGTGTTGGGAGCCATTACCTCGTTCACAAGTGCTCCTGAGCAGATGTGGAGGTAGGGACAAGTCCTGGGTTCCATTCCTGGTCTCCCAATGCCTTGGTCTTTGTAGAGCAGCACATCAGCCTGGTCAGGATTTGGCTGCACGTGTGTGAGTGCCGCAGCAGAAGACCCTTACTGCTCTTCCTGGCTTCTGCTACACAGTTTCTCTGCATGGCATCCTGGGCCTTACTGAGTTTGCCACACAGTCTCTTGTTTGTCTGATATTGTAGACACAAAAATCTTGTCCCAGGGCTGCTTGGGAGTTCTGTGGTTGGTGGTGTTGGGAGCAAGAGGCCGTGTGGCCAGTTAGTGCTCTTCAGAGGGGAGGCGAATAAGTTGGAGAGGTCCAAAGAGCCATGGGTTGAACACCAGAGGGCACGGTCGCTCTTTGGAGCTCTGGTGCTCTGCTGTGCAACCCCAGCCCTTTCCCTGCAGCTGACTTCAGCTGGGTGTTGTGACATGTCCCTTCTGCAGGGTTGCTGGCCTTGACTCATCGCTCCTGGTTTTGCTTTCCTCCCTTCTGCAAAAAAGGGATTGGCAAAGCATCTGCATAGAGCTTTTTTTATGCTGTTGTGGTTGAAGTGGCTGGTGAGCTTGATGGCTTAAACTGGTCAGCTGCTGCTGTGGGCTAGCTGATGCTCAGAGGCAAGCCTCCAGCCAAGGCAGCTGTCAGCCAACTCCCCACTGCACAGGCTTGCGTGCCCTGGTACCACACAGAGCCTCATAATGGCAGCCACCCAGCTTCTGCACCTGGAGTTTGGGTCACTCCTCCCACACAGCAAGTCTCTGGAGCACCCAGTGTCTCTGTGGGCATGAGAGGAGGAGCTGAGAGACTCGGGAAGCAGAGCAAGGGCAGCCCTGTGTTACTGGTCTGTGCTAAAGTGCTAGTCCATTCCACAGAGGGGGACAGTGGTCTGCTCTCTGCATGGGCATTGCTTCTTCCCCTCTCTGAAGGATGATGAGAGAAAAAATCCCATCAGTGGTTCTGGCAGATGTGGGGATGTTAAGATGAAAGAAGAAAAGGAAGCACATAAGACCAGATATGCTGAGAGCATTTAGAACAAAAAGAGTGGAGGAGAAAAAACCCCAAGTTTTACTCCTGCCCTCCCATTTGTTGCAGTGGGACAAGCTGACATTCAGCAAAGCCAAGAAATAATAGAGTTACATTATAAAAAGGAGTTATTTCAATTTTGATGTGAGGTGCGGGAGAAAAAGACTTAGTCACTTGCTGCCATGAGGTGAAAAAGTGAAACCAAAGGTTAGACATTATGCCAGTAACAAGGTCACAGTTAACAAATGCCACTTGTGTGGCATGCCAGCATGTGCTTTGCTTAGTCACAGGGTCATGATGAAGGCTTGGGAGGTGTCTTTCCTGTCTCAGGCTTTGTGGTGTAGAGAGATCACTGGGGACTGGGTTTCTCAGGGATGCTGAGCAGTTCTCCCCCTTGCAGACAACTGCAGGGGCTGCTACTTGTGATGTGGTTTCAGGTGCGTGGGACCAGGATCTCCTCACATGGAAAGTCTTGCTCAGGGCTGCGTGGGCCTGGGGAGCTTCTTGGCCTGGAGCAGTGGTTTCTGCTTGAACACAGCAGACTGAAACCTGTGACAGCAGCATTGGGAGCTGCTGGTCTCCATCACAACCCATTCATTTGTCTGCATGTTAACAGGCTGAGGGCTTACTAAGTCGCGGGAGTAGGAGGAGAATGGCAGCAAGGTTTGCATGACTGAACTTGAGGAGAGGGCTCTTAGACTTCCTGGTCCTGCTGCCTCCAGGGACTTGGAGAATTAGTGCCCTGGTCTCTTGGTGGTCAGATTGATTTGGAAGGGATTTTGGGGCCACCTGGAATCCACTGTAGTCACCGTTCCATGGTGTTTCCATTGGAAAAAATGGCTGTTTCCATTTGTCAGTCTAGGTCCTGCCAGCCCAGGAGGGAGATAGGATTGTGGTGACTGTGAGGAGCAGCAAGTGGTATCAGCAGGAGTCTCCGCTATGCATAGACCATAGGGGACAGGAAGAGCAGGGTGGGCATGGAGCAGTTGGAGACAAGCTGAAAGCTTGAACCCTCCCTGGAAGAGTTCAAGGCCAGGTTGGATGGGGCTCTGAGCAACCTGGTCTAGTGGAAGGTGTTCCTGACTATGATAGTGGGATTGCAACAAGATACCCTTTAAAGTCTCTTCCAATCCAAATCATTCTGTGATTCTGTGCTAAGGTTCCTTGGCTGGAGGTGGGGCTGGCGAGGAACCACACATATCTCTTATCAGGCTACTTTGCTCTGAATGATTGACTACTTGCTACACATTCTAAATTTTCTCTTTGATAAAACATCCTGCCAGTCCCAGTAAGTGAGTCTTAACAATGACGGACTGGGGCCTGTTCCTAGAGACCCTTCTGCACCTGGCAGCATAGCTGTAACAGTGCTGGGACCTGCTTGACCACTAGTGGCAGCTGGCTCTTTCCTGGCAGTGGGAAGGGAATTCTGAAGGATGTGTAGATACCCTGTGTAGGGAAGGAGGCAGAACCTTCCATCCTTCATCAGCTAGCAGTTTTGAGCGCAGAGAGGACTGACCCAGGTGAACACCTCCTGCCTGCCCTGGGTATCTCCAGCTCCCTTTCCTCTGGTGTTGTGAGAAAAGGGCTGAATGAAATCCTCAGCAACTTTGGCAATGGATGGGTTCGCTCATGTGTCCTCCCCACCCCTCTCTCCCACTGATTCACAAAGGCCAGTTGCTCTTTGTGCCATGGTGGAGATGACAGCAATGGGGGTAGCTCAGCCTTTGGGCCGGCTACCCTCTATGAATGGCTTTGATGGCGACACCCATCGGGGAAGGCAGCTGGCTGCCTTTGCCACACTGGCTGCAGCCTCTGTGACATTTTGTTATGATTGTGTTACTGTAGTCCCGCTCCAGGCCCCAAGGAGCACTGGGCACCGTCCAAACACACACACATTCCTACACACAGAGGAGAAGAGCTGTCTAATTTTAGCCATGACATGTAGGCGAGGGAAAGGGGCAGGCAGGAGGGGGCAGGGTGTGAGAGGACAAGATCTCAGCTGCAGCCTCCTGCACTGACTCACTCACTATGGCCTGTGTATGGGCTCTCGTCGCCTGGGTAAATGAGCGAAATAACAATAGCTGGTGACGCATCGTAGAGTGAGCTGGCCTTTGGCGTGACCTTCCCTTCCTCTCTGCAAAGACCAAAGAGGAGACGGGTTTTGTGGCCCCAAAAGAGAGATGGGTTGTGTTTGGCTGTGAGCAGATCCCTAGAGGCAGCTGGGGAACCCGGATAGTGGTGAAGCATGACGGGGAAGTCCCCAGCCTGGCTGTGAGAGGTCCCGTGGAGGATTTTCACGATGAGGGAGGACACAAAGCTCCTGAGACATCTGTGTAGCCTGCCTGGACCAAAGACTAACTCAGAAGCAAGTTACCTCCTGTGCATGAAGACAGGCTCTGTGTGGCTGGCAGCCTGACTCTCTTCAGCCATGCAGACCCCTTTATCCAACTTCCAAGGAGTCAGGAGAGAATCGCCACTTGGCGCGTTCTCCCCATGTCCTCCTGCTGCCGCTGCCAGGGAAGCTGCGCCATCCCCGAGCCGCAGTTGAGTGTTTGGAGAGCAGCTGGCTCCGTGGGGACCCCTCTCTTTCCGGGCCCGCTGTGGTGCATGCGCCTACGGCTGGGGGCGAGCCAGCCTCGGGGCTGCTCGGAGAGGAAGTGCAGTTGGCTATTTTAACGAGAGCAGCGTGGGGAGGAGCGGAGGGAGAAGCCAAGCACTCTCTCCAAACTAGGACTTAGTAGGGGAGGGCTGGCCCGCTGCTGCGGTACAGCCACTGCCACCCACTCGGCACCTGCAGGACCCCTGCACCGCTCCGGATCAGGTCACGGGGGCTTTTTCCCACTATCTCCCCTTTCTTTGTCCTGCTCCTCCCTCTCCCTCGCGCTTGATGCTTTTGTTTGTGCTGGGTGGGGGATGGGAGGGGACCTGGGTTGAGAGACAGCCCTTAGTTTGTAGGTATGGCATTTGGTTCCAGACCACTGTGAAGGGCAGGAGAAGCAGACCCCAGAGTCATCCCCAAGACCCTGAGCTTTGCTTCTGTCGAGCGCTGTTTGCTGCCAGAGCCTGGAGCAAAGCCGATCCACAGCAGTCCCCAGGGCTCAGGCGAGGGGTCTGCAAAACACAGCCACCGTGGCACTCAGTGGTGCCTGGCTGCTGTTTCTGTGGCGTTGCCCTGCCAGTGGTGTATTTCCAGCCACCCATCCTGCTGCTTTTGTCCTGACAGTCCGTGTGGCATGGGGGTGGCAGCAGGAAATCTGCAGGTGGCAGAGGACAGGGAGCTAGGCTGTGCCTTGCCAGGACCCTCAGTCCTCAGTCACTTTGCTTTGGGGTAGTTTAGGAAAGCAGGACAGATTTGTGAACTCCTGGCATATCCTCTGGTGCTGGTGGCACTGTGATTCCCTGCTTATGCCGGGAGCAGTGGGATACCCTTCCTGATCCCTGCTGTGGGCTGGAGGGAGGCATGTGATTCCCATCTTTCTGATCAATGATCAGTGCGTGTTGTGGAGTGCCTGAGGTTTTCCTGACTTTGCTTTGGGAGGTGCAGAGACTTAGTAGCCCTGGGAATCACTGCATGTGTCTGTATCTGCCACACTGCAGCTTTGTTGTTACACAAGGTTTATCTCCTCCTCCCTGGAGCTGCTGCCCCGGGCAGACACTGTGTATTGCCCTGCCTGGGGCAGCACTGTGGCCAGTAGTAATTTCTGTGCCAGGATTTTGTCCTTGTGAGTTGGGAAAAACTCTGGGGCTGCTCTGGGAGTTTGGATCCAACAGCTGGGCTCTGGGACTGGCCACCCTTTAAATAGTATGTCCCTCCTTGTGAGGAACAGAGCTGTGTGTACTGAACGAGGGGACCACCACTGGGTCTGATAATGGCAATCTGCAAAAGCAACCATGGTCTGAGTACCTAAACCGCCAGCACACCCTGGCTGAGGCCCCCGCTGCTTGGCTTCAAGCATGTCACTCTGGAAAGGAAGCTCAGAGAGAGAGAACAAAACTCTCCAACTCCTTCCCAGCCTGCATCGCTAGTCCTGCTGATGGGACCAAAATAGAAACTGTGTGGCCAGCCTCTCCCCCAGCCCCTGCTCAGCCTCGGCCCCAGCACCATGGGTGACGGTGGTGGCTCATCCTCTGCGTTTCAGCCCTGGTTAATTCATGGCTCAAGGCTGTCAGTCTTGCTGTTCGGCTCCTCAGCCAAATGCAGCAACAGATTGTTTACATCAGTGCTGTCAGGTTTCTTGATTGCCGGGAGGCAGATTATTTACTGTAGTGGCATATAAACTTCATAACATTATGATGGTGGAAAGTTGTCAAGGGATATAAATGCCCAAAGTCAGCCCAGGAGGCTCCAAGGAGATGGTTTTGGTTTAAATTAAGATAAAACACTGTCTTCCATGGATTTTGGGAAGGAAATCACATTGTTGTAATGGGAACATTACTCTGAATGTTAGGGCTGGCAAACTCTTCACTTTATGAAGTCTCTGTGGAGGATCTGAGCTACTCTGGCAGATGTGCCTTAAAACAGATCTCACATTTGCCCTGAGAAGGTGGTGACAAAGGAGATGGCACCATGGCATCATGCAGAGCTGGGGGTGAGGTGGGATGAAGCTGCCATGAGAAGTGTGTTGGGAAAATGCCAGGAACTGTATAAAAAGTCTCAGTCCTTTCTGCTCCCAGCCCCTGTTCTTCTCAGAAAACCAAATGTGAGCATTTTCTTGTGGAGGGCCTGGCATGAAGGTGAGATGGCTTTTGCCTTGCTTTGTTTCAGGCATGGCTAGGCAGTGTACTTCCACCTGGCTCTGCCACTTGGAGAAGCCCTCTGTGACAAACTGCCAAACTGTGGTGTTTGCCTTGCTACAGTCGTTCCCAAGGCAGCTGCTGGTCCTTGGTGTTGCATCTGTCACCCTAACTTGTTCATTTGAATAAAGCATCTTAGAAGTTGCATCTCCTCCCTGTGGTCTTCCCAGCTCCTGACTGACTGTGAGTTGTGCTCTTGCTCAGCCCGGTACAAGATGGATACAGAAGGTCTACACTGATGTAGCTGCCTGTCCCTTGTGAAGCAATGCTGTCCTGGCACCTCCAGGTTGGCCACCCAGAGTGCCCAGTGACAGTGACGGTCTTCTGAGCAAGTTGTCAAACATGCTTAGATATTGCCAGGGGTGCCTTGCTCTCATGCCCATGCCCAGTAGCCCTGACAGGGACCTCTATGCATCGTGTGCAGGGACCTCAGGGACCACAGGGCTGGGGGGAGGTCCTCTGCAGCTGCATGCATCTGACCACCAGCTAGTTTCTAAGCACTTGCCTTGCTTTCTCACTAGCAGAGATGTCTGAATTCATCTTGATCAGGCCCAGGACTCACTGAGAGATGAGCTGAAATGTATCACCCTCTGAGTACCCTGCTAGGATCAGAAACTGATTTCTGCAGCTTGGAGGGGCAGCCTTACAGTTGCAGCAGTAATCCCCTCCTCTGCAGGGTAACAGTGCAACTGAGGATGTCCTTATTCTTGTTCTGGGAGTACCATGCTCCTGCAGCTCAGAAGCCTGAAAGTGGCCCATATAGGTGGTGGCACTTGTTGCAGTAGGTCAAATGTATGCATCCTAAAACAGATGAGTACAGCCCATAGATCACTCCTCATGGTGCTTTGAAAGGCTCATGGCTTGGATGGAGCCTCCCCTCCCTGCTGTGGGGAGCCCCGTCTCCTTGCTCATATTGGACTCAGTGTGGGGGAGCTCCTGATTCTGTTTTATTTGTGTGATGGTAGGAGAGATGACAGCTGGAATGGAAATTCTGAGTAGAAGCTAAGTGCACAGTATGAGAACTTGCTGATTACTGCACACCTCACTGCAACCAAAGCCTGAGGGCTGCGCCGCATCTTGACCAGCATTTTCCCTTCCCCATCTGGCACAGGGGCACCTTCCTCAGCAGACCTCATCTGTGCAGGTTGCTCTTGTAAGGTCAGAGAAGCCTGGCTGGGGAGCCCCAGGGAGAGGAGAGGCTGGTGATGATGCGTGGGAAGCAGGACGGGAGAGCGGGGACAGGATCACAGCAGGGGTGGTGTAAGGACAGTAGTGTACATGGGAAGATTGAATATCAGAGCACTGAAAGGGAATTGTGGGTTGTGCAAGCTTGTGATGGAAACAGAGACTGAAGGCAACCAGTGGTGTGCCAGCGGGGTAGGAATGAGCAGCAGCTCTCTGGATGTGCTCCTGGGTCCCTCAGTCCCTCTAGTGCCCTGGCAGGGAGGCAGAAGCCCAGGAGATCCTGCTGTCACACAGGAGTGGCTTTTAATAACACACTCTCCTTTTGGCTGATCTGTACGAGTCAAGTGTCTCTGCCAGGAGAAGACAGCTTGTAAACTGAAGTGGGATTCTGCTCACACTCTGCCAGCTCTGGTGCCACAGCAGCTCCCCAGCACCCACAGCTGGCCAGGATGCAGGAATCCAGCCAGCTGCCATCAGGACAGGTACTCGTCATGGAACAGGGCGAAGCTCTCGGACTTGTTTCCCTGGTAGTCCCGTGGTTGGAAAAAATGCTTTCCAGTTGACTAACTGGAGGTTTGCTGAAAGGTCAAGAAGAGCTGATGGTGTTATTATGTCCAGACTTCTCTGTGGCTCAAGGCTTGTGCATTTAGTACCAGCAACATCCTGCAATGGGGTCCTCTTGCCTCCTTTGGTGCCAGGAGAGGGGTGCCAGATTTGTCACTGTATGAAGGTAACCTGAGATCTCTCTTGCTTCTGGGCACTGGCAGGAATAGACCAGGCTGCTGGGGGCACAAAGGGAATAATAATGTGGAGGAAGGGCCAAGAGGGTGTATGGCACAGGATCCCTCTGGCTATCACAGAGAGCCTCTTAAGTATGGTACATGGGAGTTTGCTCAAGGCTAGCGAAGCAAAGCAGAATAGTGGAGCTGAATATCCAGATTCTATTTGTGATGTGGGCAAAGATTATGTCATGGGGACACTGCATGTTTAGCCCTTAGAGTCAGCCTGTCTGGTTTTGGAACCACCATCACCAAATGAGGGATAACTGCTGGATATCTGGAGAGATGTCTCCATAAGAGCTATTCACAAGCTCTATGGCCACTGCAGTTACAAGATGCAAGTTTTTCCTCTTTGATCCCTGCTGTGCTTTCCAAGGGAGTTTAGATATTGATGGGACATGTTCCTGCTTCAGCAGCATCTCTGCACTGAGGCCAGGCAGGGTGTGTAGGATGCTTTGAGGAGTGTGGTAGTAGAAAACACCCCACCTTTCAAGACTCTGATTGCAGATCATGAGCAGACCAGAGCTGCTTTCACCTTCCTTATTCACAGAAGGAGATTGAAATGACAGTGTGTATCTGTTCATAAGTAGAGTTGATATTCCAGTACAAGCCACAGTACTTCCTTACTTTGCACCCTGCAAATGCCAGGCTGCCTCGATCCAGCCTCCTTACTTAACTGAGCCAAGTAATGTGCTCTACAGAGCAGCCACAGGTGCTGGCTCCTCTCCATCTTTTCTCAGTGACAAACAGTGGAGATGCCAGAAATGTGCTGGTGTTAGGACCGGGGCTTCCAAGGCTTAGCTCTTTTCAGGCTCCTCTCTGCCTATTGCATGGTTCCCCAGCTGCTCTGCACGCAGCTCTGCTAATGCATATGAGCCATGGGCAGCCCCAGCAGTTCGTCCATCTGCTCCACCAGCAGCAGCTCTCACACCTGAAATACACCATTTGGAGCTCAGGTTGGAAGTGAGATGCAAGAGGTGGGGATATGTACACCCAGCATATCTGAGCTGCCACATGCTGCTGTCATGGGCTGTCAGATGGCAATCTTGTAATAACCTTCACCACGGGTGGTCAGAGCTTGATTCCATGTGCCATTTACAGACAGCCCTGACAATAAAAAGGTCCGCAGCCAGCTAGTGCTCAAACATAAATGTCAAACCAAGGTTGTAGCAGATTTCCTCACGAGACTGGTGCAAAAAGGAAGGAAGCTGTGTTAAGAGATCTTCCTGCCCACAGCAGCAACACAGTAAGCAGTGGAGCAGCTTTGTGCTGGTGGAATATCTGGGGTAGGCGGGAGCAGCCATTCAGCTCATTTGAGGTGCCTTTGGTCAATATGTCTCCCCCAAGAGCTAAAGCTGGCCAAAAAGGGTCTGTTGCAATGTGCCACGTCCTTTGTTCTTGCTTGTGTTTTTTAATATGTTTCTTTTGTTCAGACAGTTTTTAATACCTTTTGGTGATGATGCTCATTGGCAGCCATCTGAACATGATCCAGCGTGTGCCAAGTGGCCATGAAGGCCAGCAGGATCCTGGCCTGTGTCAGTAAGTGTGGCCAGCAGGACTGTACTCGGCACTGGTCAGGCCACACCTCGAGTGCTGTGTCCAGTTTTGGGACCTCCTCCTGTCACTGAGGTGCTGGAGCACATCCAGAGGACAGTGCAGCTGGTGAAGGGTCTATGGAACAAGTCTTAGGAGGAACAGCTGAGGAAGCTGGGGGCTCCTGGGAGACCTTATTGAGCTCTATAAGTGTCTGGGAGGAGGTTATAGCAAGGCGTGGGGTCAGTCTCTTCTCCCTGGTAGAGGAAATGGCTTCCAAGTGTACAGGGAAAGTTTAGATTCTCTGATTCTATGCTGTTTACTGTGCATCATCTTGCAGTTAATATGGAGAGAGTACATGAATGGAGCACTGCAGTGTTGGGAACAGGCTGGAAGCAGGGTCATCAGCAAAATGCTGATGCCCTCTGCAAAGCTGCTTGGGCCTTGGCTGGATTGAACCTTCTGGTGACCAAGTACCTGCCTGCATTGCTTGCAGTGGTAGGACTTGAGAAATACTTCTGAGGAGGTGATGCTTTGGATTTGCTTTCAGTTCAGCCAGGCTTTAGCTGCCCTGATGCTGCTCTCTGGATGCCATTGCCTCCCTCGCTCCCTCCCCTACATTACTGAATACAGGCATGGTGATAAGCCTATAGAAACTGAAGAGCTGGCTTCCTTGTCTGCAAGGGCCGAGGAGACCAAACCAAGCCTTGTCTTTTCCAAAAGTACAAACTCACTTTTGTACTCATCTGTTAAAAAGAGGTACATCCCAATGGGCTGCTTGTGCTACAAGCACTATCAAAAACTCAATTTTGTCCAGAAGCTAAAACCTATGTCCCATCTTACATGCATTTCCCAAATAAACAGGGAAGAAGCTTCTGATAAATTCACCTGTTTGTGTGGGCCTTAGGTCATTTGAAGTTTGGGCCAGAGTGATCTCCTGAAGGTTCTCTGATATTACTGACCCATAAGAATGTAAAAGAGAGTGGGTAGAGAGGAAGATAGAGGAAGGGGAGGAGATGTCAGTCTGCGTGGTGAGCAGCATCCTCATGCCCTTGTGGTGGGTAGAGGAGATGCACAGCATGGAAATCCTTGAGAGTGGTGGTGGTGGCTTGTGTGTGCTTGCAGGCTGCCATGATCAAGTCCCCTGCCTTGGGAGCAATTGAAGAGAAAAAGTTTGCTTCTACCAAGCTGTGGGTTTTGGTGGGTTTTTTAAAGTTGGCCTTGAATAAATCCTCTAGCAGCTGAAGAGAGGTGGCAGCTGGAGGGTGGGAATTAAGCACTGTCTCTGGAGGAGGGGAGCACTGGAGCTAGCCAGACTCAGCTCCTTCCACTCAGGCCTTTGTGTACTGAGCCACTCCACTGAAAGTCTTGCAGCATCTTCCACCTGTGGCATTCAACAGACTGCTGCAATGTCCAGGCAGCCTGTCAAGCTTTGAGAGCTGGGCAGGGAAAGCATGAGCTTTCCATAAAGCTCTTTATTCCATGAGAGGGAAGTTTTGCTTAGGACAGATGGGATGATCTTCCTAACTCTCCTCTGCCCTGCTCCTGCCTCTCTCAGCTTCCAGCTCTCCCAGACCTTTTCTACCAAATTTTCCTGCCCTGGTTTTACTGGCCTGGTTGATTTTCTTCTGTAGGACTCACAAGGGCTTAATTTCAATTTGCTACAAATTTGGTGGGACTGATACCTAGGCTGAGT
The DNA here is from genome assembly GCF_017590055.1 of Onychostruthus taczanowskii. Taxonomy (NCBI): domain Eukaryota; kingdom Metazoa; phylum Chordata; class Aves; order Passeriformes; family Passeridae; genus Onychostruthus; species Onychostruthus taczanowskii. The sequence continues at coordinate 2,648,139 of NW_024496525.1, read as the reverse complement.
GGTTCCTATGTGGAAACCAGGTGGATCAGCATCAGGAGGGTGGTAGGGGTAATGGAGGTGCCAGGGCTGATCGGCATCTTGGGGTGCACAGGCGTTCTGCTTAGTGGAGTGCAGGAAATGCAGAGGGTCCTGGCTAGGTGCTGACACCTGCCCTGCCATTGCAGCCCTCTGGGCTGAGCTGTGAGACTCGTGGAGCAGTAAAGCTGTGGGGAGCAACACTACCACACGCCTCAGGTAGCATTGCCATGTCTCCCACTCCCTGCTTCAGCCCTCTATCCCTTGCTTCCCACTGTCCCCTTGCCCTCACAGCCACAGTGTGGCCTGGGACTCATAGGGGAGCCTACTAAATTCCTGGTCTCTGCGTTAACAGCCACCATCCGGATGCAATGGAAACCTTTTTTAGGCGGCACTTTGGGCAGAAGGGGCTGCGGCGCAGCAGCGTGGTGGCTGTGCCCACGGGCAAGGCCAGGCGTCGCTCCCAGGTGGGGCTGCCCTCCACCTCGCTGGCCCAGTGCCGCCGCGGCTCAGGCACCCCAGCGGCCTCCCTCTCCTGCCTGGGCCTGGTCCGGCGTCCCGGCACGCGTCGCCGCTCCAGCACCACGCCGCCCTGCCTCAGCCCCAGGTTTGCCGTGCAGAAGAAGTGCGGAGGCCAGGCACAAGCCATTGATGCCCAGCTGCTGGGTCCCACTGTCCTCCTGGCCAGCCTCGTTCCCACGGGAGAGGAGGGGGACGGGGCTCGCCGCACTGACAGCTCCACATCTGAGTCTCCAGAGGACGGTGGCACAGCAGCAGGAGCTGAGCAGCGTGAGCATAGTGCTGAGGAGACGTGGCTGGCCATGCTGCCCCAGCTGCGGCCGCTCCAGGCGGGGCTGCTGTCGCGGGGCCCCCGCTGCCTGCGGCGCGCCTCCTCCCACCGCCTGCCCGCCGAGGCCCTGCACGGCCGGGCTGCCTACGGCCTGCCGGGCCGCTACCGCCGCCTCAGCCAGCGCCGGCGCTCCAGCGATGCCCGTCAGCCTGGGCTGCTCCCCTCTGGCCACCCACGGCTGCTGGCCCAGCACTGTGCGGGAGTGGCTGGAACCAAGCGCCCCTCTGCCACCATTGGCAAGGGTTTGGGACCGGAGCCCACCTGCCACACCACCCCGGACGGCTGGAGCCCCCGCCTGCTGTATGTATGGTGGCAGCATGCAAGCAGGCAATGCCTTGGGGATGGGAGAGGGGGAGTGCAGACCCAGGTTTGGTGGGGAAGGAGGGAAGAGGCTCAGCACCATTGGCCCTGGCTGCCGTTGGTTGTCTTGCAGTGCTGCTGACGTACCAGAAGCATCTTCCACTCGGGCCAATGCTACCACTGATTCTCTTAGTGTAGTTCCTGGCTTGTGGGTGTCCTCTCCTGTCAGGCTGGGACCACAGGAATGTGGTAGGCCTGGTTACTGGCTGGAGATACACAGTTTCTCCTGTTGGCTGGATTTCCTGCTCCTTTTCTCCACCCTAGCACATCTGGGAGAAGCTCACTAGGCCCAAACAAACAGCTGCTTTTATTCTGGCCAGTTGTACTGGTCCCTGGAAACAGCCCAGGCTCTGAGGTGCCTGAGAGATGCAGGGAGACTGTTGGACAGGTGCTCTAGATTGTCCCTGCAAGGGCAGTCCCACCACTGCAGCTCCGTGGAAACTCCCAGGGTGTTTTACAATGGAGCTCTTACCCCTGAAAGCATTAACCCAGCAGGCCCAGACTGTGCCTTCTGTTGGGTACAGGCTGTGTGGCTGAGCTGTCAGCAACGTGGCCAAAACCTCTTCAGCCCACAGGACTGTCTCACAGAAACAGGTACTTCTCAGCCAGCTGGGATGGAAATTCACCTCATTTCCAGCCACTTAGTCCTGAGGGGGCTTTTCTGCTCCAGCCTCACATTGCATCTTAGAAGCAGGTTGTGCTTTGCATATATATTTAATAGCCAGCCCTCCTTTGTCTTCCAGGAAAGCTATTGCCAAATCCAGTCTCCAACACATGGTAGCCCAGCCAAACCCAGCACTGGCCATGAGGAGCGACTCGGAGAGGCAGATACGCAGCACTGTGGATTGGAGCGTAAGTTGTACTGTGTTTTGCTGGGCATTGCATGGAATGGGCTCTTGGCCAGGAAGCAGCAGGATCTTCCCTGGGTTGAGGCTTCCCAGGTGACTGACTTTGACACATTTATGGCCTCTCCCATTGCCACCAGCTGGTGCCAGCATCTGTGCTCCTGGCAGCACTACTTGATGCTGCAAGAGAGAGGCTGTAGAGGCACAAGTGTTTCCTGGAGGGATGGCAAAACTACTCCACTCCCAGCTTTTCTGCTTGTCACAGCCAAGATCTGTTGGTTGGGGCCAAGCAACAGGAGTAAGCCCTTGCTCCTTCACAGGCGATGCCTCACAGGTTTTAAGCTGCATGTTCAAGTTGTAGAGCAGAAGCTGGTTCAGGAGTGTCCCCTGCACTGAGTTTGCCCTGATGCCTCATCTCGGGGTGATGAAAGCAGCTCCCCTGTGCAGGACACTACAAGTGGTTTGTAGGTCTTGGGGTTGGTTTCCTGTGGCCCTCTTGTTTACAGCAGGTGGGCCATGGCAGCAGCTTTCTGAGGTTTCCTCTCTCTAGATGTCCCTGGCTGTTGTATGCATCTTGTCTCCTGGCCTCCACCTAGCTCCAGCCTCCCACCCCCAACATTGTCCAGTATCTTGTCCCTTGCACAAAGCATTTTAGGGGCTCGGGTGCCTCTCTGGGGGTGCTCTCAGAGCTTGTGTTGTCTTGTGTCTTTCAGGAAGCTGCGGTCTATGGGGAGCACATCTGGTTTGAGACCAATGTCTCTGGGGACTTCTGCTACGTTGGGGAACAGAACTGCATGGCAAAGCTTCTGGTGAGTTGCCTGGGGCCACCTGCCTCAGCAGCAGTGGCCACAAACCCGGCTGTGCTGTCACCTTATAGGGAGACCACAGAGGCCACGCTGCTGCTGCTGCTGCTGTTGCTGCTGCTGCTGCTGCTTCTGCTGCTTCGAGACATGCAGGGGTCTGGGGAGCTGCTGAGGCAGGGACTGTGTCCCTCCTGTCTCTGCATACCGAAGGGCCTAGTCTCCAGTTTCTGCCAATGCTGGTTCTCAGTTTGCAATGGGAACCTGATGCTGGGCTGCCACTTGCTTGGAAGGTTCCAGAGAGAGGGTGTTGGTATTCCACACCTTTGGAAGGACAATGTGAATCCAAGACCTTTCAACAGAGGAGGAAAGTGAGCTCTGGAGACCCAGGCCTGTTGCCTTCTGCCCCTGCAGTCCTCCCTCCCAGTTTGCAGGCTCAGTCCCGCTCGTGGTGCAGGACACGGAGCACTGATGCCACCCTCTGCCTGCCATCCTGCAGGTGCCTGCCGCTGATGGCACCCTGCAGGTGCCTCCCAGACCAGCTTCCATGGTGCTCTCAGGCAGTGTCAGAAAAATACAAGGACTGCAGGAAAGGACAGTAGGGAAAGTACCTCCCTGCTCTGTTCCAGACTTGAGAACATCTGCTATAGGCACATGCTTAGACCCCTTCACTAGATAAGAAGTCTAGGTTGTATCTAACTTTCCAACAGGGCTTGTTCTGTATTCCGATACTTAAGAAGGAGGTGTGGTAGGAGGCTGAGCTTGCCAGGTTCTGAACACTGTGTATTTTCATTCACATATATATTTTTTTCTCCCCTTTTCTTACCCTTCAGCAAAAACCTCTCTCCAGGCGCAAGTGTGCAGCCTGCAAGATCGTAGTGCATACACCCTGCATCGAGCAGCTGGAGAAAGTGAGTAGAGCCTGTTAAGCCCTCCCTGCAGCTCACAAAACTATAGCAGCCTTTTCTTGGGCAGTGAAACACAAGAAGATTGGGGAACTGCAGTGTGTAATTGCAGAGAGGGGTCCTCTGAAAGACAGTACCAAAATGAGGATCTAGTGACATAATTGGGACCCCAGGCCTCATTTTGTTCAATAACCGAGATATGTGAGGGTTTTGTGGCAAGTACAAAACAACTCCAGAGGTTCTGAACCTTACTGTAGTGCAGTAAATTCCAGTAGATTTCCTTCAGGTATGGTGGTTTTACTGGTTCCTCTCATGTGTTCTTCCTACAGATAAATTTCCGCTGCAAGCCTTCCTTCAGGGAGTCAGGATCCCGGAACATACGGGAGGTGAGAGATGTGCCTTGGACACTGCCCACATCTGCAGCTCCCATTTCCAGTTTGGTTGTAAAGACACCAGATGCTGCCTGCGTGTTGCCCATCCAAGTGGAGGCGTCATGTTCCTTCCTGCTCCAAGGGGGTGGTACCATAAAAGGGATGTTTCTTTGCAAGGCAGCAGCACAGACTGGGTGTGAAGAGTGAGGAGTTTGCAGGCAGCAGATGCAGAGCATCCAATGGTTTACCTGTTCTGAATCTGCATGGGAGGAACCTACAGACAGTGTTTTGTGGGAGAGACTTTGCCCCTTGTGTTGAGTCCTTAGGCACATAGATGAGGCTGTGGCAAACAGCAGGTCCCCAAGTCTCCTTCAATTTGGAAGGAAGCAATATGGGCTCATTTCTGGCTTTGTCATCAGCCCTGACCTAGGTGCCACAGGTGGCAGTGGAAGTGGCCCACAGTAGTGATATCAGATCCCTTCAGCCCATGTTGTAATGTACTGGGCATAAGGAGTGGCCTGGAACCTGTCTGCTGACCTGCACTAGTGGAAGCAGCTGTCAGCCTTCATGTTTCACCCTCCAGCCTGTGGAGCCAATGTAGCCTGTGCAGTGCTCTGGAGTGGGTGTGGGTGGCTCAGTCATGGGCCATTTTGGTAACAGAGCTGCCTCCAGCACACTGTGTTTGTGCTGGCACAGCAGACCTAGCTGGGGAAGGATATTCAAACACAGGGCTGCCTGCTTTGAAGTGACGGCATGATGTCATAAAGGGAAGCTCTCAGCATCACTTTAAACCTTCCTTTCTTGCTTTTTTTTTTTTTCTTTCTGTGCCTTCCCATATTGCTCTTAGTCCAGCTCCCTTATTTGTGCTTCACTTACCTTTTGGGCTCTGCTAACATCTTGCTGCCTCTGCTCAACTGTCCATCTCTATTTTTCTTCTCTCCAACCTCTACAAAATTTTTCCCTCCTGTTTCTTGCTTTTTCTTTTTTCTCACAAATTCTGCTTCTCCATCCTGTCTTTCTAATGCTTCTCAGTTCCTCCAAGGCCTCTTCCTTCCTGTTTCCCTAAAAATGTGCTCTTCTAGCCTTTGTGGTGCCAGGGATCCCCTTCAGGATCAGCCCTTTCCCTATGATATGCTTGCTTGGACCTGGAGCTGAGCTCAAGGCATAGCCCTCCTTCTGCTCCTACTGGATTAATACCTGCTAAAGGCAAGAAGACTCTTCATCCCCTCCCATGTGCTGTACTCAGAGGCAACACAGGAGCTCACCTCAGCCTCCTGCCAGTTTCTGCCTCTCATCATCATGATCCCAAAAGCTGTCAGGAGCAGGATGTTGGGCCCTGTCATGCCAGCCTGTGAACTTGCACTCCCTTTCTCTTTTTGCTACTCTTGCTGCAGTGCTGTTCCCAGTCCAGGGCTGGAAAAATAGTATGGGATTTAGGACAAGTGGTACTTCATTACAAAACTTCTGACTCCCTCACAATCACTTCTGCAAGTCCCAGCCCTGAACCCACCGTGAGCCTGCAGGCAGAGCAGAGGTGCTGGCAAGCAGCCTTGCTGCCCACGCTGGGACTGAAGCAGGCTCAGGATTGGCCTGGGGAAAGAGCAGGGGGAAGTGGGTGTGGAGGGCTTTGGGGCTGCCACTCTTCTCGAGGAATGAGGAGCGAGGAGGTTCCCTGCTTAGCTGCAAGCACTTCCATCTTCTTCCTGTGGGTACAAACTGTGCCTCTCCAGGGATTTTCACGCCTTCCACCAGCACATTTTTCACCTGGCACTAAGGGCATCTGGGCAGAGATGTTAAGGGGCAGAAATGTGCTACTGCTTACCCAGTCTCCACTGGATCTGCTTTGTGTGATTCTCAGTCTTCAGTTTCCCTGTCCTCCTTCCTATTTCTTCTGGTTTTAATTCCCTTTTCTTGGAGCATCTTAATTTGGCCTCTTGTCCCCTGATTCTTTGGCTTTGCTGTCTCTCAGCAGGTGGGGGGCTGGTCCCTATGAGCAGTGGTTTTGCTGTGAGAGCAGAGGTTGGCTGGCCTTTGTCCATTTCTTCTGCCTGTTCCTGTGTTCCCTCATGCACTGGGCCCTTCACTTCTTTTTCTTTTTTCAATTTTCTTTTTTTCTTTTCCATTTAGCCCATTGTTGTCCGACATCACTGGGTGCACCGGAGGCGGCAGGAAGGGAAATGCCGGCAGTGTGGAAAGGTGAGAGGGCATCTCGGGCATTTTGCTCAGCCTGAAGGTCAAGCCAGAGACACGCACAGGGCTGGGAACCAGGGACATCCCACCATTCCTGTTTGGCAGCAAAACCAAGACACGTGCCCTGCTTTTCACAGTGAAGCACTATGTAAGTGCTTCCTACATAGAGTAGTTCTTCCCCTGGGCCCTGAAAGAGACTGTCTTCCTGACATGCTTTCCTTGAGCAATAAGGTCACCTCTACAGAGCACAGTGGCCTCTCTGGTGCTGTTATTATGGTTGGGACTGTCTGACAGGATCTGGAGGGCTCCAGCTGCAGGAATGCTCTCTTTGTTAATGTCTCTTACTGGATGGTAGGAAACTGCAGGAAATTCCCTAAGCCTCTTATCCTTTCTTCCATAGGGTTTTCAGCAGAAGTTTGCCTTCCACAGCAAAGAGATTGTAGCCATCAGCTGTTCCTGGTGCAAACAAGCGGTGAGCAGAGCCCCCCCTGAATGCCTTACCAGTCGGTTCTGCACTAATGACCTCTGCTTTCGGCTGGGACTCCCCGAGCTGCTGCTCGCAGCCTGCCCTTAGCAGCTCCCCCTGCTGGGAGAGGCTGTGCTATGATATTTGCGAGCTCCTTTGAGAAACTTTCTCTTCATTGCCTTCCCGTTACAAAATTCCTGCATGGTTTCATCCAGCACTCCCTGCACTGGCATGGGGAACCTGAGAGGAGGAGATGGTGGCTGTGCCCAGCAAACTGAGCAGCTGAGTTTTCTCTCTGTCTTCCCCTTGGCCAGTATCACAGCAAAGTATCGTGTTTCATGCTGCAACACATTGAAGAGCCCTGCTCACTAGGGGCTCACGCTGCTGTTGTCGTTCCTCCCACCTGGATCCTGCGGGTCCGGCGGCCCCAGGTAAGTCACTTCAGCTCTTGGGGCTCTTTCACAGTTCCCACTTGGCCAGTGGCTCCTCACAGAGTATGTTCCTTTTCTCTCTAGAATCCACTGAAATCTAGTAAGAAGAAGAAGAGGACATCATTCAAGCGGAAATCCAGCAAAAAGGGGGCCGAGGTAAGATATGAGGGGACTGGGAATGACCTTGTCTTGGAAGGGCAGAGGGACTGAACAGTGAGGAGCAAGGCTGAGAATAAAAGTGGGCTTTTCTGGATCTGCACTGACGTTAAGGAGGTTGAACTGGATGGAGCACGCCTGCTGGCAAGGTATATGCCAGATATAAAGTTTATGGGGTGGCTGGGATGTTTTCTTCCTCCTGCTTCTGACCTGCATGATGTTAGGGCTCAGCTGGAGGTGGCAGTTTGCATTTGTTGAAGGATCTATGGTATCTCTTGCAGGAAGGGAGGTGGAAGCCTTTTGTCATCAAGCCCATGCCAGCCCCTCTCATGAAGCCCTTGCTGGTGTTTGTGAACCCCAAGAGCGGTGGGAATCAGGTATGGCCTTTTCTGGTATGTCTAAGAAGACATCTCTGTGAGAGCATTGCCATTTGAGTGCTGAGCTCTCATCATAGTTTTGGTGATGCTTCAGCTGCACAAGAGGCCACAATGTCAGTTTGCTGCCCAGCAGTTCCTACCTTGGCCAGGCTTTGCCCGTGTCTCCTCCATAATGGTGTTGTCTTAGCCTGTCCCCAGGCAGGACCAGATGCCTCCTTCTGCTGTCCACTGGGAACTCAATATTACCTGATGTCTTCTCCCCATAGGGAGCCAAGATCATCCAATCCTTCATGTGGTATCTCAACCCACGGCAAGTTTTCGACCTCAGCCAGGGTGGACCCAAGGAAGCGTGAGTACTGATGGGGGCAGCACCTTTCTCTTCCCCAGCTGTGTCCCAGGATTCCTCCCGAAAGCTCTTCCCCCAGCTCATAGAAGGAGGCATGGATGAGGCTTTGTGAATGCCAAGGGCTCTGTGAGGCAGCCACTGTGTAACACCTTCAGTAAGTCTCCCCTCCTCAACCTCCCTGTTCCCCACAGGCTGGAGCTGTACCGCAAAGTCCACAACCTCCGGATCCTGGCGTGCGGGGGAGATGGCACGGTGAGTCTCCAGCCCCTCCATCCCATGGTGCCCTTTTGCCCAGGCCTTTCCAGTGCGGGCAGCAGCCCTCCTTGTGGTAATCCAGAACAGGGCAAATTGGGCACACTGCATCCATGGTGCAGCTGGTAGCATGTGCCCTCATGCACTGTTCCAGGGAGCGCTAGTCTAACATGTCTGGATTTGTAGCCCTTTTGAGGGCCAGTGTCCTGACTGGGGTTACTGGTATCTCCTGCAGCACCTGATTAGAGCTTTAAAGACTGTGAATAGCCTCAGTTGTGGCTAAGGAGACCCCATCTCTGCCCCTTTGCCATCACTAGTGCTTCAAGTCACCTCTGCCTGCCTGCTGGTCCCTGAGATAACTAATGGTTTCTTTGCATTCTCTTGCTTGAGCAGGTGGGCTGGATACTCTCCATTCTGGACCAGTTACGCATCAACCCACCTCCTCCTGTGGCCATCCTACCTTTGGGGACAGGGAACGACTTGGCCAGAACACTGAACTGGGGTGGGGTAAGTGGTGGGCACAAGAACTCACTGCTGGCAGAGCAGGGCTGAGTGCTTCAATCCTTGTTTCAGACACATGGTTGGAGATTTGCATGGGCTCATGTTTCAACTTCCTGTAAATACAGACCAACAAATAAGTGCAATTTGGATGTTGCTGTTCTTCTGACATTTGAATGGTTTTGCATTAGATTATACAAAAGCAATTGCCTGTTCAAACTTTGGAAAGTTTTTAGAAGGAAGATGTATTGTTTTAAATTCCAAGTCCCATTTTTTTGTGCATTCAAGTAGAGTTGATCTCTTCTACATCTTTTACTCCTTACCAAATTCTGCTGTCTGGGGTATCTCTCTGGGAGGCAGGCATGAGACTCCCCAAGTCCTTCTCTTCACCAGGGTTACACAGATGAGCCTCTGTCCAAGATCCTATCACATGTAGAAGATGGGAACATAGTACAGCTCGATCGCTGGAACCTCCGTGTGGAGCCAAACCCTGACACAAACCCTGAGGAAAAGGATGAGGCAGCTGCTGACAAGGTGGGACACCTCCTCTCCATGTCTATTCCCTGTGCTAGACGTCTGCATTCTCTCTTCTGCCACTGGCTTGGGCAGGCCCAGCACTTGAGGCTATGTTCTTGGGTTGGTGTTTCCCTCTCACTCCTCCAATTCCACCATTCTGCTCATGGCTCTGATCCACAGCACTCATAGCAAAAGTGTGTGTAGAGTTCATAACTAAATGCCTACCACAGGTTTTTAACCACAACTTGCAACAGGTATAAGCCCAGTCTTCTGTGAAACTGTTTTCTTTAACAGAAACATGGGTGTTTGCAGAAGCCTCAGAGAGCAGAGTGTGTCCCCTTGGACTGTTTCTCTTACCCCTAGGAGCCAGGAACTAATCCATCATCTCAGGCTGGTGACCTCTGTATTTTCCTAGGGAAAAGGCAAGCAGGGTCCCTCAGCCTCATGAACACTGTAATGGCTCTGCTGTAACCTGACCTCATCTGTGCCATTGGCACATGCTGGCAGCCTCATCCTTATTCCTCCTTTTCATTTCAGCTTCCTTTGGATGTCTTTAATAACTACTTCAGCCTTGGCTTTGACGCACGGGTGACGCTGGAGTTCCATGAATCCCGAGGTACAGGGCAGTGGCAGGACTTGGTTGGGGTCTGTGGGATGGGCCTGTTCTCGTTCGTGGGTTCCTCAGGAAAGTGAACAACAGAATTGCTTCAGGGACAGAGCTGGAGGTGAAACATGAGGACCAAGTCCAAGCTGCAAAAGGGGAAGAGGGGTGCCTGCACAGGAAAAAAGCTGGGGGCATACCCCTGGCTGAGGCTGGCTGGAGAGCTGTGTCTGAGGAGAGCTGGCAAGTGAAATATTTCCATGTGTAGGCCAGTGACCTGGACTTTTTTCTCCTTTCCCTAGAGGCCAACCCAGAGAAGTTCAACAGCCGGTTTCGGAATAAAATGTTCTATGCTGGGGTGAGTGTGTGGGGGATATCTGAGCCTGCAGTCATTGCAGCCTTAACGTCAGCTACAGCACAAGCATGGACCTGCCTCCTGCCTGCACCCTAAACTCACCCATTTAAGCTACATGGACTTTCACATGCACCCAAGCTAAGCCCCCCAGCCCAAAGCTGGAAAGTTGCTGGAGAAATGCTGCAGCACTGGGAGTCACAGCTCCTCTTTGGCTGTGAGGCTGCTGGCAGTACAGCTTGCTCCGTGTCCTGCAGTACAGTTGCTGTATTGATCTCCTGCCACTATTGTTCTTGATCTCAAGCTCACGGGTGGTCACCCAGGCAGGACCTCCCTGGAGCTGTGGGAAGGCAGACTGTTCCCCCTGCAGAGGAAAAGGAAGCCTTTCCACCACAGTCTACACACTACTTTGGTCTTTTATTATATATCTTGGACCAGTTACACCTTCCTGGCTAATTACACTACCTTCCTATGTCTCACCTCTAGAGCTTTGCTTCTCAGTATCATCTTTGTTCCTCTGTCTCCCCATCCTCAGTGTACTTTCTAGCCATGTGCCTGGTAACTGGTATTTGAGCAGTACTAAAGGCCAAGTACTGCTCTGTGCCATCTCACATCTGTCCTGCTTGTGTCTCTTTTGCTGTCTGCACAGTTAAACCCAAAGGGGACCATGCTGCCCCTCCTGGAATCTCTAGATGGGGTCACTTCAGCTCTTTTGGGTGGTGCTTCATCACAGCTTGAGACTGAATTTCTCTCTTGTTACTTGATTCTCACTGGAGGAGGCTCATCTTGTCAGCTCTTCCCTAAAGTCAGGACTGAGCTGGCAAGGGAATACTAGAGCATGTTACTGAAGCTGCCTCAGGGAGTTTGGTAGCCAGAATAGCAAGAGGAATGGATCAGGTTGTTTTGGAGGAGGACTTCTGACAGTGGATGAAAAGGGGGTTTGCAGATTTGAGCAGCTGAGGTCTGTGTCAGGTCAATGACAGGCTGACTTGCAGGTCAGTGGCAGGCTTCTGGCTGCCCATTCTGGTGAGCTTCTGGGCACTAACTCTGTCTCTTACCTTGGCAGACGGCCTTCTCCGACTTCCTCACCGGGAGCTCCAAAGACTTGGCAAAGCATGTCAGGCTGGTTGTGAGTGTGCTGGGGTGCTCTGGTCCAGGGAGGGGATGAGGTGTGGAGGTGTGAGGAATGTCCCTTGACACGTTGAGTATGTCAGGGTTGGGGAGTGAACGGGGAGCTTCCTGGGAGCATCAGCTTCCCCTGACTTGGAGAACATTCACTGTAGGGAGTAGAGGAGGGAGGCCATTTCTCCCTAAGTGGGTATGATGGACCAGGCTCCCCCTTACAGCAGCCTGAACACCCCTGTGTTGTCTCTAGTGTGATGGGATAGACCTGACCTCCAAGATTCAGGACCTGAAGCCCCAGTGTCTGGTCTTCCTTAACATCCCAAGGTGAGCACCCCCAGGATCTGTCATCATACGATTTTCACACCTGTGCTGTAGGTCCCTTCCTGGGTTTGGGGTGCCAGTCCAGGCATTTCTTCTTGTCCTTTCACAGGTACTGTGCAGGCACCATGCCCTGGGGCAACCCTGGGGAGCACCATGACTTTGAGCCCCAGCGCCATGATGATGGTTGCATTGAAGTTATCGGCTTCACCATGACATCACTGGTGAGTCAGTGCTGTTGACAGTTGTAGATAGCAACCAAGGGCGTGAATAGTCCTATATGACAGTGTCTGCTCTCTAACATTTAGGTGAGGTGCTGTCATGCCCTGGTCTCTGTGAGTCCCTTCTCACTGAAATCATACCTGAGACCCTCAGAACTTGGTTCACTTGTAACATCCAGATGACAATGGATGTTTCCCTCATCCACGTCTCAGTCCATGTTCTGCTCTCACTCTGGACCCTTTCACAGGCTGCCTTGCAAGTCGGTGGCCATGGGGAGCGTCTCTGTCAGTGCCGGCAGGTGGTTCTCACCACATCCAAGGCCATCCCCATGCAGGTAGATGGAGAGCCCTGCAAGCTGGCAGCTTCCTGCATCCACATCTCTCTGCGCAACCAAGCCAACATGGTGCAGAAGACCAAGCGGCGTAACTCCATGCCTCTGCTCAATGAGTAGGTTCCTCAGATTGATCTGCCACCTCCTGTCCAAGGATGGATGGTTGGCAGGGAAAGGGATGGGACTGACCTGTGACTGGCAGAGGCATTTCAATCCTTTGTTGGGTAGGGTCTGGGAAGGGATCAGGTCACAGAAGTAAAACCAGACCCTGATGCTGGAGAAGCTGCTGGTGCCAAGCTCCCCACCCCAGTCTATACAATACTCTTGCCTGTTTTGGAGGGATTAGGGTAATAAAGAGAAAGCAGGGTGTAATTTTCTGATATCTTTCGTTTTCCTTGCCCCCTGCACACAGCCAGCAGCCAGTGCCCGAGCGGCTGCGGATCCGGGTGAGCCGAGTCAGCATGCGCGACTATGAGGCACTGAACTACGACAAGGAAAAGCTCAAGGAAGCCTGTGAGTGACCAGCTGAGTGACCAGGGGGTGGGAGCTGCAGTCCCCAAGTCTGGCAAAGCCTGTAGTTAAACTGTGTGACGTGTTGGGAATGGGGCATGGGCTGCTCCCTGAGCTGAGCCTGTGCCCTGTCCTGCAGCTGTGCCACTGGGGATCATCGTGGTTCCAGGAGACAGTGACCTGGAGTTGTGCCGGACCCAGATTGAGAAGCTGCAGGAGGTGAGTCTGTGTGAAAAGTGGTCGTAGCTGAATACTGAGGATGAAGGGACTCAGGGAAAGAATTTCTAAGCCACCTTGACCTGCACACACCACCACACACACTCTTGCTTTAGGTCATGCTTAGAGGTCATGGTTTGCCTTCACCATGTGGTGGAGGCAGGGTGCCAAGCTGGATGCCTTGTTGCTCCCTGCTGTCTGGCAGCTTCTTTTTCAGCATTGCTCTTCTGACTGTTCTCCAAGCCCAGAAAGTGACTCTGAAAAACTACAGGGTAGTATAGAAAGCCAGCACACATCCTGGGGGACTATAACCATTCAGCCCTTCAAGCCTTCACAGGCTCTGTGTTTCCTGTCACAGCTCTGCCTTCTCCAGGTGCCTGGATTAGGTTTGTAACCCCTCCCACTCTTCTCATTTGCAAGCACTAATTTTTGTGTCCTTGCCAATGTACTAGCACGTGTCTGTGACCTGTACACAGACTGTGTTACTCTTGCTCCTGGTGAACAATGCCTTCTAAGCCCATAGTGTGGCTTCTGAAGCTACACTACTCAATCTGATTGCTGCACAGAAGATTGAAGGGACCTTTCTTTGTCTGCTGTTAGCTGGCTCTTGTGCCTGTGGGAATCCCATCCATTGTATGTGTAGAGTCCCTCAGAGCTGAGTTGCAGAGCTGCTTGCCTGGGCTGGCACACTGGCATCTGCCTGTTGCTGTGCCTGCTCTGTGTGCGTGTCCCCTGCCCACTTTGTGCCCAGGCAATGGTGAGGACACACAGGCAGGCACATAGCTAGCAGCTCCTGGGTTCATAGGGTAATGCTCTGCTGCTGTCAGTGTGGTAGACAGATGCCCCTGCATTCTCCTGAACCTTTAAAACTGTGCAGTGTGGCTGGTGTTCCTTGGTCACCTCATGGTTTACCTCTTCTCACTCCTTGGGTAAGCTCTGTGCTCCAATCTTAAAGCCAGGCAAGGACCAGGTACCTTGGCCAGACAGTGTGTAAAGCCAGATATGGCAGCACATCAAGCAACTCCAGTGGGATGAGAGAGGGACTGAGGGGCTGCCCAGACACAGGCTATAACAGGACACCTTGCTTTTCTGCAGGATTTCCCTGCACAGCCCTCTGCTTTAGAGCGCCTGCTCTTCCAGGTGTGTATGGCCTCTCTCTGTCCTCTGGGCCCATCTGTCATGTCCACTGTGCCGGTCTCAGGGGCTCATCTTGTGACACTGCTCTACAGTCAGCTCCAGTCTGTCCCATGGTGCTCCCTGTTGCAGTGTGCTGTGCCTGTGTTCAATTTCATCCAAGTACCTGTGGTCCTCTCTGTCTGCAGGGACGTCTCAAAGCAGGAGCAATGCTCTGAAGAGAGATGCAGAGGCCATAAGCTACATTTTTATCCTCTCTTTTATTATGCAGGAGGGAGATGGAGCCAAGCCAAAGACACTGTCATTCCAGAAGCTGTCACCCAAGTGGTGCTTCCTGGACTGTGAGTATCACCCTCCACTAGGAGCTGGGTCTGATGATGTGCTGGCAAGGTCCTTTGGTCTGCCAGCTCAGTGGAGGTAGGGGATGGAGATCCACATGGCTGCAAAGATCCAAGGGTTATCGATGCCTTAGAAACCATAAAAGCACCTGAGAATTAGGGCATAGGAATTGCAGCTCCTATGCCCAAAAAAGTGGAGGAATCAGTAGCCCAACTGAAGTGCATCAACACCAATGCATGCAGCATGGGCTACAAACAGGAGGAGCCAAAAGATATGGCAGAGCAAGAAAACTATGACATATTTGCCATCACAGAGACATGGCAGGACAAGTCACACAACTGGGGTGCTGCAATGGATGGCTATAAACTCTTCAGAGGGGACAGGCAAGGAAGAAGACCAAGCTGATCTCTTCCTATGTCGAGATGACTTGCTCAGTGGATGAGTGAAAAGCTGTGGATGTTGTCCACCTTAACTTCAGTAAAATGCTTGACACGGCTTTCCACAGCATTCTCCTGGGGAAGCTGGCTGCTCGTGGCTCACATGAGTTCACTGTTCACTGGCTAGAAAACCAGCTGGATGGCTGGGCCCAGAGAGTGGTGGTGCCTGGAGCTACATCCAGCTGGTAGCCCGTCACCAGTGGTCATCCCCAGGGCTCAGTATCAGGCCTGGTCCTGTTTCTTATCTTTATCAGTTTGGATGAGGAAATCAAGCACACCTCAGTCACTTGCAGACAAGTTGCGTGGGAGTGTTGATCTGTGGGAGGGCAGGAAGACACTGCAGAGGGATCTGGACAGGCTGGATCACGAGCCAAGGCAAATTGCATGAGGTTCTAAAAAGTAAATGTCCTGGCTTGGGTCACAACCACCCATGCAGTGCTGCAAGCTGGAGAAATGGGGGCTGGAAAGCCACCAAGCAGAAAAGGACCTGGAGGTGCTTGTCAACGGCAGCTGAACATGATTCAGTGTGTGTGACTGTCAGAATCCGATTACTAAGGTATGCCCCTGCCCAAACTAAGATGAAAATGAGACCATATGTCAGTGACAGTAGTATGGGTTTCATTTGACTGTAAATATGAGAGAGAGAGAGAGAGAGAGAGAGAGAGAAATAGAAAATAGGTGGGGGGACAGAAAGAGAGTAACAGAGACAGAATAAGGAAAGTATCATCACTCCATGGATCCCAGTGATGCTTCACTGATTCTCTCCAGCTGGTCTTCTTGGTGGTGAAGGTCCCCTCAAAAAGAATATAATCTGATGAGTTAATATATGCTCAGGCCATATAGGAAAATCCAAGCACCTCCTTGGGGTAGAGAGTGAGTTTGCCATTGTCTCTTCCATATTTGTTGCATTATGTGTAGTCCTGTGGTGCAAGGCCTCAGGAATGACTATGGGGGCACTTTGAGGGGCCTTTGATGGATTAGTGCACCCCCTCAGCTGCCCCTCACGTGAATGTCCCGTGGATGTTGCCTTCCCAGGGTTGGGGGTTCCATAGCCAGTGCAAGGGAGGATGCAAGTGTAACTTCAGCCCCTGAGCAGAAGTTACAACGCACCAAAACTTCCTACCCTGACCTCAGCTGGGGAAAGGGGGGGAAATCTGTGCAAACCTGCTCCCAGCAAATGGGTCTGTGGGCTACGGCCTCCCCCACCCCAAAGCAAGACAAAGATGATTCTTAGCATGACTGCTGGGTTTGGCTCACATTCTTGTCCTTCTTTACTTGTTTGTTTCAGGTGATTGAAAAATGGGTTTTCCCTTTATTTAATCTCAGCAGTTTAAGCCTCAGTCCAAAGTCCCAGTCAGGTGTCTTCTGGGAGGCTTCTTTGGTTGTAGCTTCTTTATATAGTTTTTATCCAGTTACAATGAGTAAAACTTTATATACGTGTTTGAGGCATGAACTAGTCTCTGACAGTGTCCAGGTGGCCAAGAAGACCAATGGCCTCTTGGCCTGGATCAAGAAAAGTGTAGCCAGCAGGACCAGGGATTGTTTCCCTGTACTCAGCCCTGGTGAGGCCACACTAGGAATCCTGCATCCAGCTTTGGGCCCCTCACTGCAAGAAGGACATTGAGGTGCTGGAGTGTGTGCAGAGAAGGACAATGGAGCTGGTGAAGGCTCTGGAGCACAGATCTTAGGAGGTGTAGCTGAGGAAGCTGGGGTTGGTTAGCCTGGAGAAAAGGAGGCTGAGGGGAGACCTTATCACTCTCTAAAACTACTTGGAAGGAGATTGTGTCAAATTGTGTTGGTCTCTTCTCCCAGGTAACAAGCAAGAGGATGAAGGTAAATTAATGACCTCAAGTTGCATCAGGGAGGTTTTTTTCCCCACTGAAAACGGGATCAAGCATTGGAACAGGCTGCCCAGGGAAGTGGATGAGTCCCCATCCCTAAACATACTTAAAAGATGTGTAGATGTGGCACTTAGGGATGTGGTTTAGTGGTGGACTTGGCAGTGTTGGTTTAATGGTTGGACTTAAGGGTCTTTTCCAACCTAAGCAATTTTTTTGATCATTCTGTGGTTCTATGAATTTGGGGGGGGTGAGAGAACAGACACTCGGTGACAAGCGACAGGGAACCATTGAGGCTTGGGACTCACGGATGTTGGGGTCTTTGGGGCCGAGCACAGCAGTGCTTTCCCCCAGGCTGCGTGTCTGGCTGCGACCGGAGTGGAGCAAGGGGAGTCTGTGGTTCTCTTGACCCTGGAGCTGGAGGCAGCTTGGTGGCATGTGTTTGTCACTGCGGGACTGCTGGGGATGCTCTCCTGTGTTGTGCAGGCAGGGGGCCCCCCTGCTCCAGCATCCCCGGAGCTGGGCTCACCATGAGCATAGCAGTGTTATGGGAGAGCAGCCTCCCTGCTGGGCTCCAGCTGCTGCTTCTTCCCTGCCTGAAAGTAACTTTCTCTTCTCCCGTTTCCTTCTCTGACCAAGAACTTCTCTGGAAGCTGGCTGAGTGAAATGCCCACTGGTAGCATTTCATCTCTCTGACATCCCAGCAAGCAGCACGTAGACCACAGCAGAGCACAGCCGTGGGTTGCAAACTGGGCCTGTGAAGCCTCGTGCTAGGCAGAGAGGGTGCAACTTCTCCGTTCAAGGTTCTAGCCCTGTGTGTGGTGTTGCTGGTGATGCTGCTCCCCAGTGTCACTAGCAGGACTGCTGTAGCAGGGCCGCTTTCCCTTCTGCCAGTCTCCCAGCAGCAGGTTCTGCACTCAGGAAAATGTGTCAGGGAAGAGGCTAGAGTCTCATTCGACACAGCAAAGGTTCATTCAAGTAGCTGAATTATAGGCCTTGAACAGTAGCTCCCTGGATGCAAATACCCAGGATAAACATGGCTCTTTCCCTCCTCTCACCTGCTCTAGCACATCCCCACTCTGTTTGCAGAGAGACTTCCTTGGGTCTGCGAGGATCCCACTGCAGCAACCTCTCCTGGACTGGCACCAGCAGCCTGTCAGGATACTGGGGAAATGCTGCCCTGCATAGGAATCCAGCTGTCCTGGCACTGTGCTTTTACCTGTCCTGGTCTCCTTTGGTGATGCCCTAAATCCATAAGCCCTCCCTGCTCCCCTGGGGGTGGTGACCATGTGTGTCTGGCTCCAGCATAGCCACTTGCTCTGTTGGAGCTCCTCTCTCTCTGTGGTGATCTCTAAGGAAGAGGGATGCACTCAGACAGGCTGGAGGCTGATTTGAAGCTCTCCTGCCATCCTAGTCCACAGGTACTTGGCTCTACAGCTGATGGTGGCATGTTCTGTTGTGCCTGGCATGAGTGGCCTCATCAAGGTCCTTAGTCAAGTCAGCAGGAGGCTGAGCCCTCTCTTCTCCCAGCCTCCTGTAGTGCCCCCATTTCTAAGCAGTGTTCAACAAGGTGCACCATGTTAATCACAGCAGTTCCTCACCTGGTATAAGTGAATGCTGGGATGTGCACTGCATGGCCCTGAGCTTCCTCTGCTCAGGATAATGCTGGAGCACCTGAAAGCCCCCATAAAGGCCATGGCATCAGCTAGTTGTGTTCCTGTCTTACCTGTGGCTTCCTGCCAGGAGTCATTGAGGAGGAGGTAGCAAGCAAAGGTGTGTTTCACAGGGACGAGGTGGTCTGTAGGCCTAAGGGGCTGCCTCTAGGGTGAAGACACCAGCAGATTCATGAAGGGAAGTGGTTTGCTTCTGGTAGGGGCTGCTGTTTGCTTTGCTGTACCCTGTGTGCAAGCCATGAAGTGGCTGGATAGCTCACTGTCACTGATGGTGGGAAGAGCCTGTCTCCCTTGTCTCACACCAAGGATCAGCCCGTCTCGTTCTGTTCCTGTCTTACAGCAACCACGGCCGATCGGTTCTACAGGATAGACCGTGCACAGGTGAGTGCAGCCTCATTCTGCACCATCATCCCCTGGGAAGGTGCTTGGGTATCCCACCTGCACACAGACCAACAGGCAGGCATAGCCTTAGGGCCACACAGGTCTCATAGCACTGCCCTGGCCTTTGGCATCCCCCAAAGGGATGGCATGATGAGCCTGGCCCAGGACCAGGCTCAGCACCTCCAGGTTTCTAGAGGAAAGGGAAGAAGCCTGGGTGGTAGCACAGAACCTTGGGTTGAAAGCTGCCTGCAGGGCCCTCCAGTGCAGCAGGTAATGAATAGCAAACATAGCAAGACTTTGTCAGAGGACCCGCCAGCTGGGATCATCTTCACCAGTATTAGATACTTCCCCTAATGATCTGGGGAAGGGGACGTGGAGATAAGTTTGCTAAGGCAGCAGGAGATAGGAAGCCTGAAAAGAAGAAGGAAATCCAAAGGCTCCCAGGCATAAGACTGTTCAAGCCATCATTTCTCTGCTGTGCAAATAGATGGGCCACAAACCCACCCACTGGGATATGAGGAGATGTAGTTTTGCAGAAGTAGGTCTTGCTTCTGAGGAAGCATGTTCTGACTTGTGTCTTTCAGGAACACCTCAACTATGTGACAGAGATCTCTCAGGATGAGCTCTATGTGCTGGACCCAGAGCTAGTGGTCACTCAGACTGTGAGCACTTCTCCTGCCATGCCTGACCTCGTGGACTCATCTGCCACACCCCCTGGGCACCATTTTGCATTTCCTTCCTGTTCTTCCTCTCCACCCTCCTCTTCTGCCCCCAGGTGAGTCTGAAATGGGAGTGCAGGGCCTCAGGAAGAGTAGACAGTGATGGGAGAGCTAGGGTTGGCTTCACAGCATTGATCCCTGGGCCAGATTACAGGGGAGCTCCCTGGAATAAGCAGGAATTCAGTGTTGAGTAAGACCAAGGGATGAGATGCAGTCCTGTTTTCCTTGTTCCTCTGCCAGTGCTACCCTGAGTAGTGGGGCGTCACCAGGTGGCTCAGCCGTGGGGTCAAGCTCCAGCGCCTGGCCCGTGGGACAGAGGACAAGGGTGTCTCTCAGCCAAACTAAGGCCAGTGACAAGTATGGAGCAATGGTGCCAGGAGCAGTGGTAGAAATGAGAGTGGGGATGGGGAAGAACCCACATCAGGGAAGAAGGAGTGCCACAGGCAGGTTTTTCCATCCCTCTAATGGTGGCATGCCCATTAGGGCCATCTGCTGCCAGGACTGGCAGGGTTAGTTACACTTTCTCTTCTTCCCTTCCAGCACTGAGCCTGAGCGCTGCCTCCCACATAAGGGTGAGTGGAGTCCTACCCCTGGTCATACCCCATCTCGGGTTGTACTCTTGTTTTCCTGCCAAGGGTTTTTTTGGCCTATCCTTTCCCTGGTGAGCAGGGAGGAGCCCTGTTGTTCCATGTGTTCTGAAACATGGAGCCCTGCAGGCAGGTGACCCAGAGGTGAGCACAAGAGACCTGACAGTGATTTGTGGAGTGGCCCAGCCAGACGCCTTCCCAGCTCCAACATGCGGAAATGATGTGGCAAGGGGTTAATCTCCCACCTGCAGAGCTGAGCATTGTGGACTGGGTTGGGAGGCTGTCTCTGCCTCTCCCTGGGGAGGTGGGAGCAGTAGATCAGGGGCCTCACCAAGCTGAGCAAATGGAAAGAGTTTCCTGAAGCATGATTGGAGCCTGGAGGTGTGAGTGAGTCATTGGTGAGAGGCATCTTGGCTGCTGGCTGATGCCCAGGAAACCTGCTCCCCATTTTCATCACAAGTTATCCTGCCCAAGGGCAGAGAGTACTCCCCCTGCACCTCCCTGGAGCTGAGATCTGGCTGCACCCCTAGCTACATGGTGTCTCTTTCCTTTCCCTGGCTTGTTCCTTGCATTCCTGAAGGTGGAGAAGGCATGTAAATGCAGTCTGGCCAAGGGGTTAATCCCTTGAGGAGCTTATGCTCCTGTTCCACACCTCTGGTGCCCAGCTATTGTCTCCAGGATTAGATAACCAGTGCTCCAGATTGACTTTTCTGACCCTGACACATCTCTCTTTGCAGATGACCTTCTGATAGAAGCTGCCAAGAGTGGCAACTTCAGCAAGGTAGGTGCTCCAGCAGCCTGCTGCAATGAGCAGCCAAGGCTGGCTCCTGGGCTGGTGTGCCCCTTGGGCTAAGGGAAGCCCTGCTAGCCGTGCTCTCCAGTTGCCCTGGAGCAGCGCCTCCCAAGGGCCTTCCTTCAGGAGTGGTGGCTAGAAACCAGGCAGGCTTCTGGCAAGGAGCCCTGGTTCGTCCCCTGGGAGACACAAAGGGAAGGGAGGAGAAGGGAGGGGACTTGGTAACATGGCTGAGCTGGACAAAGTTCCCCACCACCACCAAGTATCTACACAACCTGTCAGACACTCCAGGCACATAATACTGGGGCTTGGAGCTGGGAAATGCAACTCATCCTGAGAAATCTGACAATCCTATAGTTCCAAGAGCTGCACCAAGCTGGAAGAGACCTGATGGTGCGAGATTCCTCGGGCCAGACTGTCCTCCACCATGCTGTCAAATCAGGAAGCAAGGACATCGTCAAATACATCATCGAGAATGGTGAGCTGGAGTTGGAGTGCCACTCTTAGCAAAGGACTCTGGCAGCCAAAAAAAAAATCAACCTTCTGCTCAGAGGGAGTGCTCCTGGGCTTAGATCCCTTCCCTCTGGGTTTGCTACATCATCCTTCTGGTGTATGGGGTTTTCCTGGCATCTGTCTGCCAGTACTGGGGTGTCCTCATGGCTATTGCTGCATCCTGGCAGGGCTCAGCATGTCTCTGGGGAAACATTTCTCAGTGTCTTGCTTCTGCCTTCATGCAGCTGACCAGTTGTTTTTGGAAGTTCCCACTGAAATACAGACAGCTTTATTTTTATTTAGATATTTATCTGTAGTAAGTCCGCAACCACTTATTTCCTGGGATCAGGTGGGCTCAGATGCCATTGCTGACCTGAGTTCTTTGGAGCTAGGACTTTTGCAGGCAGCATGAAAATAGCAGCCCCTATGGAATGATGACCAGGGAGTAGGCAGGTCTGTCTCTGCCCCAGAGCAAGGTCTCACTCGCACTCTTTCTTTCCACAGCTCCTTCAGAAATCCTTGATGCCACAGAGGAGGAGAAGTAAGTCGCTGTCTGACTTGCATTACCTGTTGGCCAGACCCTCTGTGAAGTGACCAGTTACAGGGGCACTTCAGCTGTAATTGTTCTAATTGACAGCTGTGATTCCCAGTCCATTTTGGATAGACTGCCCCTGAGTAGCACCCCCTCCTCTGCCTGGACAAACACATAACTTACCATCAGCTGCTGCTGCTGCTGAATTGCTGTCCCTTGCTGCCACCTGCATGTGCTGATTGTCCCTGTTCAGGGGGACATCTCACATCTCCTGCTTTCTCCTCCTCAGCGGTGAAACCAGCTTGCACCAGGCTGCAGCCTTACGCCAGCGCACTATCTGCCACTACATCGTGGAGGCCGGGGCCTCGCTCATGAAGACAGATCTGCAGGTGACAGTGGCAACGGTGGCAGTGGGACTTTCTGGGGTGACCAGAGGGCTGGCAAGGAGCAGAACCAGCAGGAGAGCAGAGCAGGGGTGCTGTGGGTGAAGTGTTTGCCAGTCAGAGAGGAGCTGACATGGAGTACCCATGCTTGCCCAGTAGAGCCCAGCTACAGAGGGGTTAAATCCCTCTTCTCCTGGTGCTTCTCCCTCTGTTGTTTTATTAAATTAGAAGCAAGGGGCTGGAATGTCTCATCCCTGTCTCCCCCTTCCCACCCTCAGGGGTCAGAGCAAGGACATTCTCCCTCCCAGCTGCAGGACTCCCCCGCTCTCCCCCACCCACCGGCAGTCATGATGGGGGCTCTGGGAGCTCCTCTTGGCGGGTGAAGCTGGCCTGCGGGGAGCTGGAGCAAGCAGTGGCAGCACTTTCTCTCACATGCCGAGTTAATTGAGCTGTGCCTTAGTGTCAGGGAATTGTGCCAGACCTGGCAGAAGAGATGCAAAAGGGGAGGGCTTGGGGCCAGATTTTGGTACAGAAGGTTCCCAGGGCTGGCATATGGCAGAGAGGATGTGGTCAGATATCTCTGGTGGAGGCTTGTAGTGATAGGCTGTAGCAGAGGTGATGTACAACAAGCCAAGAAGGTGTGACCCATTAGGAGCCCAGTTGAGGGGTGCTGGTGATGGTGGAGCTTGGGCTTCAATTCAGACAATGCACATCCCTCTTTGCCAGCTGCCAGGAGAATGCAGATAATCTCTGGCTCCCCATCCCTCTTCCTTGGTCCCATCTAAGGCTTTGGCCTTGCACAGTGCCTAGAGTGGGGCTGGCCTAAATGGAGACTCAGCTGGCAGAGGCAAGAGGAGAGGGCAGTTTGGGGTGCATGGCCCCTCTCTGTCCCCAGCCCCCTCATTTGACTGAAGGAGAGGAACAGCCCCCAGCCTGCCAGCACAAAAGGGAGCCTTGCTCAGGCATGCATGCGGCTGCCCCAGGGAATGGGTTTGCACGTGCCTGTGCAAAAGCATGTCGGGTTTGTGGCTGCCTGGAGACCCCGCTGTGCTGCTGCACTGACCTCTCAGGGGCTCCGGGTCACAGCCTGCCTGCACAGGCAGGATCCACCTCATTAGAAACCCCAGCGGCAGACCTGTAGCACGGGTTTGGAGCAGACTGATCCCGCTCCCTGCAGTGGTGAGGGAGGCTGAGCCTTATCAGTTGGAGTGCCTCAGCCCAGCAGGGCAGGGAGGCCCTGGTAGCTCCGGTTTCAGGCTGCAGGCAGGCAGTGATGAGAGGGGCTTCTGCAGGGGAACAGGAAAGAAGCTTAATTCCTCCTCTCTTAAATGAGTGATTGCATTCAGGGGATGTGGGGAGGAGGCCATCAAGGAGAGCCAGCGCCAAAGCACAGCGTGGTCTCCATCCCCTGATGGTGTGGCTGCTGGGGGTTGTGTGCAGGACCATGGGGTGTGCCCATGCAGTCTTGGGGAGCACATCCCAAGGAGATTTCTTGCTGCATGATACCACTCTGCAGCCACACATGGATGGGCTTTTGTGCACAGCCACATCCAGGCCCAGCGGAGGACTCTGCATGTCTGACCATTGTTCCTGATGGAGAAATATAGCTGGGGGCTGCTCTGGAGGCCCCAGCACAATGCTGCGGCTGCCTGTGCCCTGCTGTGCAACAGGGGATGAGCCGGGCAGGATGGGTATCCCTTCCAGGGCTGGTTTTCAATGGCAGCGGCAGAGCGCCAGGTTTCTGTGGCCTTTCTCAGTGGCACAGCAGAGCCTGGGCACTTGGAGAGGTGGAGCAAGGAGCAGGGGGAGGGAAAGGGAGAGAAGACAGAGCTGGGAGCTGTTAACAGATTTGCTTTTTATGGAGTGCGGGAGTTCATTAGTGGACACAATCCAGATGGCTGCAATAAGCTGGTGAAATGTGATCCTCCTTCGGGAGCTGGAGCACTAGCCAGGCTGTGAGAGGGAAGGGGGGTTGGTATGCTTGGGCATTCCCCAGACATACCCCTCATTCCTCACCCTTTCCCGCCTGCCTCCCCAACACAGGGGAAGAGCAGGTCAGGGGGACCAGCCTTTGTCTCTTCTTGGGTGACTTGTGTTGCCCAGGGTCAGTCGTGGCCTAGCCTGTGCCTGGAGCTGATGGCCCTTCAGGGGACAGCTCCCAGGCCTGCAGTAGTCAGGCTCCCCAGGAGCACACTTTGATCCCATGGTAAGCACATGGGCATTTGGCTGCTGCCTGATTTGGGGTTTGGCTGCAGGCTCTGCTGGACCCAGCCACATGGGGGAATGGGGATGCCCTTGGGTGCCAAAGCAGCCTTTAGGCAGGGTTTAACGCTCTTTACTTCTCACCTCCCCTGCGCAGGGAGACACCCCGAAGCACCGTGCTGAGAAAGCCAACGACCCTGACTTAGCTGCCTACCTCGAGAACCTACAGCACTACCAGATGATCCAGCGGGAGGACCAGGAGACAGCTGTGTAGTGCTTGGCGTGCCTTAGCCCGAGCCAGCTCATGCAGGATGAGAAGAGTACAATGCCAACTGGCAGAGCTGTATCTGGCCCAACCCTCCCCAGATGCCAGCCTGGTCCCTGGAGATGGATACAGAAGAGCTCTGCCCCAGGCTGGGCTGGAACTCTCTTTATGAGGACAATGGATATTTCAGACTTGAAGCCTGATTTTTTGTGTGTCCATCCCTTCACCTGTCATTCACCACATTCCCTGCCCTAGATGGGCTCTATCCCCTAGCCATGTTGGAGCAGGCCAGGCTGAAGCCCCCAGTCACCCTTGTTCATGGGAGTAATGCCAGTGCCCCATCCCCTCCTATCTATAATCCTTATGGGATATCATTGCTCAGCCCCTCTCTCTGCTGGCAGTGCCCCTCTTTTAGGCGCTTGGCTAGGTTTGTATCCTGTTCCTCCTCTCCTGTCTGGCACAGCTGTGGGAGGCACAGGCTGCATGGACAGACTGCAGAGGCTGTGAGCTGCAGACTGCCCCAAAGGAAACACCAAAACATACTGGTGCTGCCTTCTCTTCCCTCCTGGGGCTGCACCAGCTTTCTGTGTTGCCCTACCCAGAGCCTTCTACAGCAGGAGGGAAGTGACTTGTGCATCCAGCCTTTCCTCAGAGCACCTGGGTCTGGTGCAGCTGGAAATAGGGCAGCAGGTGCTCTCCTGATGGGCCTTTAGTGCTTAGGTAGCAGTCTGACTCAGGGCTGGGATGGCATGGAGGAAGGCTACCAAACTCTCCCACCATGCTTCTCTCCACGGGGCTGGGTGGAACAGTTTGCACACCCACTCTACTGAGCATCTCTTTGTGAGCCTGCTGCAGGATGGTGGAGAGCTGCACTCAGCTAGTGGCAGTGGCAGCAGTGATGCCTGTTATATTTCCCAAATGCTGAGTTCGATTCAGCTGCTCTCCTTGCTTCAGTTTCCCCCTCAATGCTAGACTTGGCACGGGGCTGGACGGGCAGGGCTGGGGTCAGTGCTGCTCTCAGGGATCTCCTCCTGCTCCCCAGCCTGGCAACATGCATCCTCTTAGGCTGACTCCTGCTACTCCCCAAAACTGGTTGCAGAGTGTTGCAGGGAACTCACCCAGCTGAGACACAACCCACCTGGGCAGACCATGAACTCACCCTCTCCAGTTTTAGTAGAAAGAGGGATTTGGATTCCCAGGAACCATTGGGGCTCGTAGCCCTGAGTCATGCCTGCAGTGGGATGAAGTTTCACCACCTGCCTGCAATGGGGCATGAAGTGCCACAATCCGTCTCTACTGGTGATGCTGTGAGCACTTAATGCCAAGACATCAAGCCAGGCCTTAAGCAAGGCTTTTGCAGAACTGAGTCTCTGAGACCAGGAAGTGCCCACAGAGGAGGAAAGCTGATGGCTCTGAGCCTAGCAGACCTGCTTGGCATTTTTAGGTGGGCAGTGGTTGTGAAGGGGGTTGCTGTTCACATCATGGCTCTGGGAGAGGATACTGCTGCTGCCGTGTGTGGTCTGTGCAGTCCCTCTGCACTCACACACAGCTGTGCCCACTGGGTAGTGCTGGGTGGCACTGTTTGAATCCCTCCTACTACCAAGAAAAGGGTATGAGGATATTGTAGGGAAACAGAATACCCTTCAGACTTTTTGCCCAGGGGCTGGGTTTCCTTGAATGATGGGGCATGCTGTACTGGGGAACAGAGGCGCAGGGCAGTGCAGGGTGCCCAGGGGCCAGTGTCAGTACTGGCAAATAATAATGGTAGTGTACTAATGCATTGACAGCTGGGACACTCCAGAAGTGCCTGGAGTTCTCGGCGGCACTGCTGGCAGGCCACTGACAGACAAGGCACTGTCGTCTTCTCAGAGGTCCAAACCACTGCTGCCCCAGATGGGATGCCCGACTTGGCCCAGAGGCATTTAAAGCCTCAGCTTTCCCCTTTCTCCCTTATAGGTTTTGTACAGGTAGTTGAGAGACACACTGTCCCCTTCCCTGCCTGGCCCCTCCGTGCACCTGTGAGCTGAGTTGCTGTGCAATTCCAAGCCTGCTTATATTTTGGTGAAGAAGGAGGGGGTGTTGGTTTCCCTGCCCCATGAGGGCAGGGGTTCTGTGCAATACCTGGGTCTGTGTTTCTTAGACACTGTTGTAGGATTGTATTTTTGTAACTATGTGAGGGTGCTGGCTCCAGCCGGCCCACGGCCTGGCACGAGCCTGTGTTCCCATTGCTTTTCAACTTTGATTGTTTGGATGTTGTTGTTCCTTGCCATTGAAATAAAGAGATTGATGTTTTAGTTCCTGTCTCCTTGCTGCAGCCAAAGATTGCAGCGGGCAGTGCACAACAGATGCCCTGCATGGCACAAAAAAGGTTGGATCCCAAGGCCTCTGCCCCTGTCCAAACTTGGGGGTACTTTTGGGAGTTCCCTGCTGGCCCTCGTCCTTGTTCACTTCCTAGCACAGCGTCCTTCTGATACTGTTGCTAGATACAGGGTCTTTGTCCTGAGGGACCTTCTCATTCTGTGTCATACATCAATGCTCAGTGTAATGTGGGAAAGGGAGAAAGTGCACTGCCTTCCCAAGTGATCCAGAAGGCCTTGGAAGCGTGAGTCAGCAGCCTGCTATTCCTCCTTGGGGCAAAGGCAGCAGCCCCAGCAGCTGCCACAGCTGTCAGTGGATACTACAGCAGCATCCAGCCTCCAGTTTCAAAATGTTGTTTGTTGGCCTTTTTTTGTGGTGAGCTGTCCCCAGCCATGCTGCTCTGTGGGAGATGAACCTGCCGGGGGCTCTTCCTATTCATTTCCAGCTCCAGCAGGGAGCCTTGGGCTTCTGCCTCCAGTGCTGAGCGCTGAGAGCAGGGATTATCTCTGCCATTCTGGTGGAAGGACTGCTTTCTGATTACAAAAAGGATTAGGGACACTTCTGCTTCCAGCCTCAGACTCATAAGGATGACTGTGGCCAACACACTTCTATCCTGTGGAGTTTTCTTTGAAAAAGGAGGTAATTGCAGTGGTCAATGGCATGCTGGTGATGGAGCCAGTGGGTGATGAGGAGCTATGCTCATACCTCAGACCCGTATTTCTAGGGGCAGTTTGGCAGCCTGCCTAGTGCTCCTGCCAGCCCCTCTGCCCAGAGAAGCAGCCTCCTTCCCTGCCTGCATTGTCCCTTCTACCCCCACTGTGCCTCTCTTTCATGATCTTCAAACTTCAGCTCCTGCCCGGAGCTAACAGTGAGGATCTATAGCAGGTGTAAGGCACACCAAATTGTCCTGGCCTCCCCAGGGACCAGGTGTACGTGCAACTGGGAGGAGGGGGCCCACTCTGCTTCAGTGCCTAGACCCCAGCCTGCTGGCGCTTGGCCCACACAGCCTCAGCAGGGAGGCTGTCAGTAACCATGGCAATTGGAGTCTTCCAGCCGCCCCAGTGTCAAATATACAGCAGGGAAGAAAAGCAGTCCCACTATGTGATCGCTCTGCTGAGGAGTGTTGGAAGAGGGGCAGTGTACCTTTGGGGCAGAGTCCTGCCCTTCTCTCCAAAGGGTGCCAACATCCTCTCTTTCTCCTTTTCAGTCAGGTGCTGGAGGTTCAGAGGTCTGTCTGCCCTCCTGTGGGATGGAAGCACACCTGGGGTGCAGGCACCAGGCACGTGTGCAGGCTGGGAAAGCAGCCCCAGCTAAGCAGGGCTGGGGTGGCAGCAGTTGGCCATGTTAATGATTACCTGGCACACACCTCAACAAGGAAAAGATTGTTCCTCTCCCATGCTTGGCTGTGTCCCTGCAGTGACACTGCAGCAACATCCACTAACAGTTCCCCAAGGACCAGGCTTTGACCAGAGATGGAAAATGCAGACCTGACATGCCATGAATTAGATTGTGACACTTTAAGAGGTAAAAAGCTCAAGTTAATTGCAGGGAAATGCACCTGGGTTGGTCACACTCCCTCTATTATCCTCCTTTCCTCAATATGAGGCCTCTTTCTGCAGTCACGGCCTTTTGCTGCTAATTTGAGTTGGGGAAGGAGCCATTTCCCCCATGTCCCTCAGAAAGAGCCCAAAGGGACCAAGCATCAATGATGTGCATCAACGCATCTCTGCTCTCTCGCACAGCTAGCACTTGTCTCCTGGTCCCCTGGAACGAATGAAAATTCGCACAGGGCTTCACTGTACCTTATGCTGCTGTGCCCTGGGGACTCCAGCGAGATCTTCAGCTCCTGGCCAGAAACAGCTGGAGAAGCAGCAGTGCTTGCTCCACACCTAGTTCTTTAACAGCTCTATAGGCCCTGGTTTGCTCATCACAGTATCGTGATTCAGACGTGCAAACCTGATGTACATCTAGGTCCTTCTTTTTTACATTGAAGTTTGTCTCAGCAGCTTTCTTCAGCTTGAGTTTAAAGGCCCAACAATGGGGGGAGATTACTGGCTTTGATACCTGCCCAGCTATCAGGATCCATTTCTGCATCCTGGGCTCAAACATACAGCCTGGCATCTCCAGATCTCTCACCACACAGGGCAGTACCTGTTGCTCTGTGTGCAGCAGGAAGGGGAGATTACATGTTCCCCACATTTACCAGTTCTCAAAACCTCTCCAGTTGTTTAGGAAACTGCTGGCAGACTGGCAATTAAATGTGGCAATCTCTTGAAAAGTGATTCCCGGTTTCAAAGCAGCTCATAAAAAACAGCCCTGCCCTGCAACCCCACCTGTGGCAGCCCTGCTCTCAGCAAACTTCTTCCAGAATAACAGGCAGAGAAACAGCTCCATTCCCTACCAGAGCCCCATTTTTCTTGCATGACACTCTCTTTTCTGGCTGCTAACGCCAAAAAGGAATTGGCTTTGCTGCTGCCTTGCTCACTTCCCAAGAAAAGGTGGTAGATGGGGGAAAGGAGCAGTCACATCTGCAAGGTCATTTTCATCCCCCATCAGCAGCTGGATACCACTGCTCAGTCCAAGGAGAAGGGCTGCAGCATGGCTGAGCTGGGGAAGGGCAGGCGGGTCACAAGGGATGGAACTGGGGTGACACTTGGGACAGCAGGTAAGTGATGTGCTGCTCTGGGTGCTGAGCAAGTACCCCTTTCCTGGCAACTTCTCATGAGGGGCAGAGCAAGCAGAGAAGGGTGAAAAGGGCAGAGATCATGAAAGGTCTGTCCATTGATACCAGTGGCCTTGATGGAGAAGGAGACATCCACGGAGCTGGTGGAGACACAGGGTGGTTCCCTTTACTCCACCGAGGCCCGGGGGTGCCCTCGGGGCCAGCTTCCATGGGAACTCAGAGCAGCAGCCCGCAGGGAGACGCTGCCCGGCTGTTCAGCTGTGCACCCTTGGGCCGCTCTGATGTTGGGGTGCATGGTCAGCTGAACCCGCACAGCTTCCCCGGTGCCGCACCGCAGGTACGGGTTGGAGAGCACAGCAGGAAGACGAGAGGGGACAAGGGACAGGGACAGGGAACAAGGGACAGGGGCCGTGCCCCGCGGGACCCGACGCTCCCCGTCCCAGCTCACCGCCCCGGAGGAGGCCGCCGCGGGCCCGCGCTGCCCCCGCCCCACCGGCCGAGGGGCCAGCCTGCCCCCGGGCCGCCCCTCCGCCGCCCTGCCTTTGTGCCTGCCGGGGGGCAGAGGAGGAGCTTGCGAAAAGTTTTGGGCTAAAAACCCACCTTTTTGCTGCCAGCCGAGCCCGACGTCAGGGGCCGCTGTGCGCCGCGCGGGGCTCCGCACGCGGCCGCCACACAAAGGCAGCAGCTCCGCTCCGCTCCGCTCCGCTCCGCAGGTGAGTGCGGCCCCCGCCCGCAGTTCTGCGGTCGGGCCCCCTCCGAGATGGGCGCCCCGGGCGAGGCGAGCGGCGACCGCCCATCACCTCCCCAGGGAGGCGGCAGTCATCCAGGCTGAGGGCTCCCCAGAGCGGGAAGGGGATTTGCCGGGGTGGGGGACAGGCTCTGTCTGGGGAGGACCTGCAGAAAAGGGCGATTGGGGCCGAAGGACCGGGGGCGATGCACACACACACACACACACACACACACCCCACCCCCCCCCCCCCCCCCGGTGCTGGATCGCCTGAGAGGAGCCAGGGAAGAGCCTGGAGATGCAGAAGGATGGAGTTTGGTAGGGAGTCAGGGCTCCTGAAGAACAGACGGCTTGAGGCCGTGGCCGGTATCCTACCCCCCATTCCTCTGGGGAAGCACCCCACACTGGTTCGGGGAGAACTCAGCCGGTGGAGATCCTCCGATCGGAGCCCGGGGAGCTGCCCCGGAGCGGGGCTCGACCACCGCCCGCCGCTCCGGAGGGCGAGGGAAAGAGGCTCCAGGGGGCTCACGGCAGCATCTACCCTGAGGAGGGAGCAGAGGGCAGAGGTGCGGAAGGGCGCTCCGGGCTCCAGTCTCTGCCCTCAGTGCAGGGGCAGAACCCTTTTCCCTTGGAGCACCTTCTCGTCCCTGCGAGGGGAAGGTGAGGCCGCCTGCTGGAGAGCCCCACAGCCCCCCTGCTTCCCTCAGCACCTCTAGGAAAGCCTCCCTTGCCAGCGCCGTGCCAGCGCCTTGGCTCACGGGCACATGCTCGGTGTTCCCTTTCCAGGCAGCAGGAAACTTCCTGCTGTCGCGGTGCTTGTCGCTCCAGGCCACGGGCTCCCCGAGCGCTGGGCTGGCTCCTCGAGTGCCGGGCTGCCTGCCCGGAGGCTGGGAAGCAGCTCAGCCCGCAGAGGGAGGACAGCAGTCCTGCGCCCAGCACTGCCGGAGCAGCTGCAATCTGAGCCGAGCAAAGCCCAGCCGAGAGGTCCCGCTGCTGGAAAAGGGGCTGTGAGGGGGGTGCCAGCCCGGCCGCTGCTCCGTTCCCGGGAGCGCATGGGGTCAGCACTGAGGGATCAGGAGCTGAGGAGGATGTCTGGGCCACATTAGGAGAAGTCGGTGGCACTACCTGCCCCGGAATGGTGTCCAGAGAGAGGTCCAAGCCTTCCCATTGCAATAATTGGTATCTGAGCTCCACTTCCGCTTCACCAGGTGATTTTTCTTTTTAGAGCTTCAGCTTCACCAGGTGATTTTATTTTTCTTTTTAGAGCTAATCCTTGATCATAAAAACCCAGAACAGCTAGAGGAGGGGGAAGGGAGAACAGGGACTGATGTTATGCTAGAGCCAGCCAGCATCTGAGGAGGAGAGAAGCCAGGGCCCCGCAGGGGTGCAGGAGGAGTAGGGCTGCGCAGGCAAGCCTGAAGGTGCTGCCAGCCCTGCCAGGAAAAACTCTTGTTTGCCTGGCTGTTTGGAAAACCAGCTGGGAAACTCCACTGCCTTTTCCTTTTGAAAGCTTTAGGATGAGCCATGGCTGAAGGCTCCTGTAGACCTTTGCCTGGGGAATTCTATGTGTTGGGCTGAGCCTGGGTACAAATTCAGGGGTCCCTGGGGCTGTAGCTGGTCATCCCCTCAGAGGGTATCCTTCCAGCAACCCTGTGTATGTGTGGGCAGGGCCCACTGCACCCATGGCAAACAGAGGGAGTCTGTGCCTGGAGGAGAGGCAGGGGTGAGCACAGCAGCTGGGGCTGTCTGTCCTGGGGGCTTAAAGTCCTTGTCAGAAGGGCCTGAGCAGAAGGTGCTGGGCTGGGAGGTAGGTGCAAGGAGCACAGGATGCTCTGCAGCAAAGGATGGGAGAAGTTAACAGAACACCTGAAACCAGGGGGATAGTGTGAATAATGTGGATGCCAGAGGTTGCTATCCCATAAGAGCAGCTACAGAAAGTGGGACAGCCCTGTCTGTAAGTCAGCTCAGCTCCAGCCTTGTCATCTGTAACCAGCCCATCTTGGCTGAGCCCTTGTTCCCTTTGAAGGCAGATGGGTGGGAGCAGAGCTGAGCCGTGCTGTGCTCGGCAGGAGGGCTCCCAGCCGGGCTGGGTGAGGGGGAAGGCAGACCTCACCCCCACGACTGTGCCCTCAGCCAGCCGGTCTGTGTAATTCCCTGTGACAGTTCAGTGCAGAGCAAAGCTGGCAGCTTGGCGGCGGATGCATGAAAGGTGAGTGCACTGGAGCCTGAATAATGTGGGATGCTGCTCTCTCTGGCATGCTGCCCGGGAGCCCAGGGGAGGGAGCAAACACTGACCCTGGGCTCTTCCCTTCGTTGATGTCCCATGGGGCCTGTGGTTCATGCTGTCCTCTACAGCCCAATTCTGCAAAGCCCATCGCAGAGCCAGGGCAGGTGCCATGTATTTTCTGGATGGCTGTTGCCACACAGATATGGGTGGCATCTTAAAAGGCTTTGGGGAACAGGGATGGGGTCTCCAGATTTCAAATGCTGGCTCTGCATGCCTGCACTCCTCTTCCCACTGAGAGCAGGATCTGGGACCCCAGTGTTGGCAGCAGCATCCCATAGAGTCTCGTGGTGGCAGCCAGAGAGGAGCCGTCATATGGTCCAAGGCCACCGGGGCAGGGGGACAAGGCTCAGTCCCCAGAGATGAACCCTTATGTGTGTGCACCCTTGTCCCCAACGTGCTCCCAGGTGTGTGTACACCTGCACACCCCTGCATGCATGGGTGGCGTGGGCAGCAGGCTCCATCCCTCCAATGAGCTCCCACATTGTGGATGCTTTTTTTGGTGTTTAATCCACTGATATAAACTTTCAGACCTCTCACGAAAGCAGGTTTGTTTTGCTGGGCTTTTTCCTTCTCCCTGGCATCCTCTGGAACAGGGGTAAGGTACTCTGGGAGTTGTGTTCCCTGGCCCCAAGGCTCTTTGGTATGGGGCAGCAGCCTGCTGGGTCATGGATAAAGGATCCACAGAGAAATATGGGGGTAAGGGCTGGCAACTGTAGGACCTTCCCCAGATGCTGTGTGGGCTGTGGGGTTCCCCACGGAGAGCATTCGACTACATACAGGGCAATGGGGGGACTGCAGGGGTGGGAACAATCTCTCAGCCCTGCAGCTCCCTGGTGGGAGGCAGTTGTTGAGGTGCACAATTAACCTTCATTTTGCAATTAGTGAACATGTTCTGCTGGGCAGCAACAAGCAGGGCACGGGGGTGTACGTACACACACATGCAGGTGAGAGTGTGCAATGGAGGCAGCTACTCCTGTCTTACTCCCACACAGGCTGCCCACAGCCCACCATGCCCCTCCTCAACAGCACATTGCACCCCAACCTCCAACCCCCGTAGCTCTCTCCTTCCTCCTCAGGCAGGATGCAGGTCCGGAGTCTCCTCCTCCTCCTGGTGCTGATCCTGGTGGCTGCCACCGCTGAGGCTGGCAAGAACAAGAAAGGTGAGGGACAGCCTGGGGCAGGGCACCAGTGGGGCAGGGGGCAGAGTGGGGCATGCTCCCCTGTCCCTGCAGAGAGCACCCACTCCACTTTTCCGCACAGAAAAGGCAAAGAAGGATGCCTCCAAGTGTGAGGACTGGCGCTGGGGACCCTGTGTTCCCAACAGTAAGGACTGCGGCCTGGGCTACCGCGAGGGAACTTGCAAAGATGAGAGTAAGAAGCTCAAGTGCAAGATCCCCTGCAACTGGAAGAAGAAATTTGGAGGTGGGTACATGGAGGTGGGGTCATTGGGGACCACCCTGTGCTGGGTGATGGGGGCTAATGTCCCACCAGGTCCTGGCTGGTTCTGATGCCTCTCCCCT
This sequence comes from Onychostruthus taczanowskii, assembly GCF_017590055.1. Lineage (NCBI taxonomy): Eukaryota > Metazoa > Chordata > Aves > Passeriformes > Passeridae > Onychostruthus > Onychostruthus taczanowskii. The sequence continues at coordinate 2,613,736 of NW_024496525.1, read as the reverse complement.
CTCATCCAGCCGACTGCAAGTACAAGTTTGAGAGCTGGGGAGGCTGTAGTGCTCAGACAGGCCTGAAGACTCGCTCTGGCATCCTGAAGAAAGCCCTGTACAATGCCCAGTGTGAGGAGACTGTCTATGTGACCAAGCCCTGCTCCTCCAAGATCAAGTCGAAGTCCAAAGGTCAGTTCCCACCACTCATGTCCCCAGAAGGGTCCTGTTGCAACCCTGGCCAGGGGTTTTTCAGAGCTACCTTGGCCTTGGGCTTGGCTTTGCTGGTGGTGTAGGGGATTTCATAGGATGCTCTTTTCTTTGTACTGTGAAGTCCAGCTGCTGGCTGGGTAGGATGCAGGTGCTACTAGGAAAACCCTGGTCCCCCACCAACCTCTGCCATTTTTGTTGGGATGGGGATTCCCTGCTCTCCTCACTAGGACTGGTGCAAAACGTGGTTTGGCATGGCAGAAGGCTGCCTGCAGGGATGCAGCCTCTGCGCCGTGCTCAGCCAGCCATGCTGGCTATGTTTCTACCACAGCAGTGTCTGGGGCACCATGAGCTGCCAGCACATGCACTAACTCTTTTCTCCTGTGCTTCTTGAATGCAGCAAAGAAGGGCAAGGGGAAGGACTAGAGCAGGAAACCAGCGTCCTCATCGGCCCCTCAACACGGTGCCTACAGGACTGGATGTCCAGCTGCAGCTGGCCCACACTACAGTCTTCCTCCTCCTCTCCTTACTCCTTTCCATGACCTCCTCTTTCACTGAGATGCCTTGTTTTAATCATTAGTGTTGTAGAGAGCAAACCCACCCACCCTGCAGGACAGGCTGCCTCCTTCCTTGCTGCCCCTTGGGCACTACCAGTGCATTCTGCTCACCTCCTCTGGGCTGGTGTTGGGGTTCACTGCAATGTGCTCTGAGAGCTGGGATGGAACACATATTTTTCCACCTTCCAGCACAAATGAGTTGCCTTTAGCACATACTTTTGCAAGCCCAGGAGCCTCCTTGCTCCTCCACCAGGTACCAGTGCCAGAGGGAAGGGCTGGCTGTTGAATGCCTGAGTAACCCCATCGCTGAAGCTTCTCACTCAAGGACTGTTCTCACCTCAGGGGGTTTATTCCAGCATCCCTTTGGCTGGAACATGACTTACCTGCAGCAGTTGAGGAAAACACAGCCATCACCCTGAGAAGCAACTGTGTCTCCTCTCTGTCACTTCTAACCATGTGTGTCCATGCTGGGGCTGCAGCCCCTCTGCCTTTGCCATGCCAACACCAGCGCTGGGTGGGAGCTCTCCTTTTGGAATTTTTCTTTTTCTTTTCCAATAAAAATCTTTTTTAAAAAAGTATCAGAGCTCCCCTGTTGTCCCCACAAGGTGCTGCTGTGCTGGAACCCCAGCAAACCCCAGTTTTGCTGACCCCATGGCACCAGCAGTGAAGTTACCATGCAGCTGGCGGTGGTGGCCTGGGTGCCACATGCACATGGTCCTGGACAAAGCACCAGACCTCACAGCCTCTTTGCAACAACGCTTCAGGTCGCTCCCCCTTGCTCTTGGCAGAAGGGATGGGCTGCAGGAAATGTCACCAGTGGGTGACACTGGGAAGCAGGGAAGGAGCCAGCCAGGTGATGACTCATTCATTCCTCACACCATGGACATTAGTTTCCTGGTCCAAGGTCTTTATTTGTCTTGGGGTGTGTTGGGCTGCAGTTGTAACCATTTAAAAATACCCAGAAACCCACCAGGCATTTTGGGTACCCCTAAAGGCAGTGATGGCGGGGCTCCCGTCTGGGTTGGGGCAGCCTTTCTGCCGGTTGCACCCTGGCATCAGAACAGGAAGGACACACGGACTCAGAGTTTTCCAGTGCTAGAGTGGCCCCATCCCATCCCTTGCCTGCACCTGGCTGCATCCACCAAGGCTTGCACCTGGCTCTGGGAGAAGCTGGGGAGCAGCCCCAGGGCTGGGCTGCACACAGGGGTGGGCTGGGAGGAGGCTGGGGGCGCTGGCTGAAGCCCGCATGCTGAGGGCTCTGCCACAGCACCCATGACAGCGTTACATCCATTCACAAAGCTCAGCGGCCAGCTCCTTCGGCCTCCATGGAGGAGCCCCCTGCGCTCAGGGCAGGAGCGGGGCTGGAGGCCACCGTCATCCCCTCCTGCCTCCAGAGCCATGCATCAGGCCTCCCACACCCACTGTGGGGAGAGCAGGGACTGCTTATGGCCCAGATGAGACACGGGGCGCCTTGGCCACACTGCAGACCCTCTTCCCACCCTCTTCTGAGACCCCCAGGTCCTCCCTGTCCCTCCCAAGGACAGTTATTTTCACAGTCACTGCTGCCCACCACTCAGGGGCCCCATTCCCCCAGGGCTGTGAAGTGAAGTCCTGCACCACACCAGGGCTTTTCTTTGCAGTTTTAGTTGCCATCGTTGTCAGAGGCAACTGGGTTTCACACTCCTCGCCCAGGAGTGAAATGCTTGGTTAGTCTGTCTGTCTTTCCAGCAAATTGCTGTCTGAGGGCACAAAGGACGTGAAGGGCAGAGCAGAGCCAGAGCACAGGGAAATATTCTGCCCCAGGACCCTGGGTGAGGATGTCTGATGGTACTCTCAAGGGAAAGGAAGCATCTTGCCACATCTGTTAAGGTCCAATCTTGACTGCCTTCACAGGGGGCCTGGCTGGGCCAGCAGGACTCCCCATTAACCTGCCTGAGCCAGCCTGGTCCAAGATGCTAGCAAATGTTTGACCCTGGTTTCTTTTCATTTCTTGGGTAATAAACACTTTATAAGCCAATGGAAAGCATCCAGCATTAGCCCGTCTGCATGCAGACAAGCTCTGATGCCTTGGAGATGGTCAGCTGGGGAAAAAGGTACATCCAGTCTTAGGAGAAACACTGATGCCATTTGGCCAATCTCAAGAGCATGGAGCTAGGAAGTGCTCCTGGTGACCACATCTCCTCTTGCCTCTGGCTTTCCCAGTGACTCCCTGATCTAGTCCCCAGGCCCAGGGCGACTGGAAGGACCTGCAGCTCAGAAATGCCTTGGATTTTTGTCAGCGTTGGATGAAGGGCATCCTCTGCAATCACTGTACAGTCTGCACTGTAGTGAGTGGGGAGCAGAAGAACCCCCGCTGGCAAAGGAGGCAAAAGGAAGGGTTTCCATAAGGTTACTGAAGTGGTCCCTGAGTACCAGTTTATCTGGCTGTGCCAATGTTCCTGTACTGGCACATGAGAAGGTGCTTGAAGGTTTTCTTGAAAGTGGCATTGCAGAGGGCATAGCAGGCTGGGTTGATGGTGCTGTTGACATAGCAGAGCCAATAGCCAATGGACCACACTGTTTCGGGCACGCAGGTCTCACAGAAGGTGTTAATGAGGACCATCACGTTGTAGGGGGTCCATGTGAGTATGAAGGCCAGCAGGATGGCAAATATGGTTCGGGTGACTTTCTTCTCTCGGGCAGCCATCTGGCGCTTCTTCCGTACTTGGCTCCTGGCGATGCTGGCAAACTTCCTGGCAACATTGACTGGGCGGCTGTTGGCCAGGGAGTTGTGGTTAGAGGCACCTGATTTAGCTGGGACAATCTCAATGGCGGTGACGCATTCAGTCCCAGTCTGCTTGGTGACAATCTTAATCTTGGACCACTTGGAAGTTGGGTTCACTCGGGGGTTGGCTGGACTCTGTCCTTGCCCTGCTGGCAAGACTTCTGCTGTGGGCTTGTCTTTTGTGGTCTGGGTCATGCTGACAGTGCTGGACTCATTGGATGTCTCCTTCTCCTCCTGATGGCCAGTGGCCTCTGTCTGGGCGGATGGCTGGTCATCCACTTTCCCATTCCTCACCTCCTCCTTCACCTCCACGGCCCTCTTGGGAGAATTATTGTTGTTCTGTTTGACCACAGGGCCCTTGAGGAATCTGAGGGACTTGGCTTTCCTCTCTTTCCTGCTCTCAGGCTTGTGCCTCCTTACCCTGCTTCTGCTGGCCAGGGAGATGTGGATGTACAGCACCGTCATGATGACCACAGGCAGGTAAAAAGCAGGAATGGCTGTGCCAAATGTCACCGCTGGGTTGGAGAGGAACTGGATGTAACATTCCCTCTCGGGGACTGTCCTCTTGCCCACAATGAACTGCCAGAACAAGATGGCAGGGGCCCAGAGAATGAAGGACAATATCCATGCAGCCGCAATCATTAGCCCTGCCATCTTGGTGGTCCTCCTGGCCGGGTACGTCAGGGGCTTGGTGACACAGAAGTACCGGTCAAAGCTGATGATGAGCAGGTTCATGACAGAGGCATTGCTCACCACATAGTCCAGAGCCAGCCACAGGTCGCACACCACGGCCCCCAGTGGCCAGTAGCCTTTGATGATGTAGACCGTGTAGAGGTTCATGGAGAAGACCCCGATGATGAGGTCTGCGCAGGCCAGGCTGAAGAGGAAATAGTTGTTGACAGTCTGGAGCTGGCGGTTCACCTTGATGGAGAGCATCACCAGGATGTTCCCCACCACGGTGACGAGGCTGAGTGAGCCGGTGACAGTGGCAATGAAAACCAGCTCCACTGTCTTGTAGTTGGTGGGAGGCTGCACGGCCACCTCAGAGCGGTTGCCCAGGGTGAAGTTGTCATAGGTCAGGTTGGCCATCTTTGCCTGCCAGGGCTGAGCAGAGAGGTTGTGCATGGGATCTGCAAGGAGAGCGAGGACAGAAAGGGAGAATATCAGACCTGCCAGCCTGTCCTGGCAGCATTTCCTCAGTTTCCCAGACCAGCACTGCTGTTGGCTAGTGCTCAAAAATCTCCTGGCATTCCTGGACTTCTCTTTGTCACTCCAGGAGTCCATTGGAGGCATTTTTTGTATCCCTATTTAGCAGTAGAGGAGGCAAATGAGTTGCAGGGAGAAAAGCAGGAATGGGGCTAGGACAGTCCCATGTCCAGGGTGTGATGGTCCCTTCCTTCCCTATCCCAGCAGGAGCACAACCCTGTGTGGCCCAGAGAGGCACAAGGGGGGCCAAAGGGATGGGGAAAGAGGACTGCAGAGCCCAGGGGGGATGCACATACAGCACTCACTGCCAGAACAGCACAGCATGGAGCCAGTGCCCTGCCCCAGGGACAAGAGCAGGTTTATGGCATGCCCCAGGCATGTTCCACTGACCTCCCCAAAGCACTCCCCAAGAGGGGCCTAACCCACAAAACCCGTGCCGGGGTCCGCTCGGCTCACCTGTGTCTCTCGCAGCAAATAGTTCCTGCTGGAAGATGAAATCTGGGAGAAGGAAAACAGCAAGTTACACCACAGCTTGTGTGCATCCCACAGCATCTTACTGAGGGAACCAGCCTGTCCAACACAGGCAGCCCTGACCAAAGGGTGACACTGCTTAGATACAGGTGCTGAAAAGCCAAGAAAGGCTGAAATGGGTGGTCTAGTGTGGCGCAGTGCACAGCGCAGCAGGCTCAGGAAAGGGAGGGAGCTGCACAGTGCCATCAGTCAGTGACACTGGGAAGTGGTGACCCCTTCCCCCAGTCCCACATCACAGTGCAGCTGCAGCCACCCAGGCCAGGAGATGTACAGTGTGGAGACACCTCAGCGGGATACATGGAATTATTTATGAAAAGCGATGAGGATTACGGAGAGAATTACTGCCTTCATCCAAACCAAGATGCCTGTGGTTAATCACCCAAGGTAAGAGTAGAATGGACCTTAAAAAAAAAAAAATCAATAGACAAGAAGTGCTTTATTGAGATGAAAGGGAATTTCCAGGAAAGAAAAGGAAAAGCAAAGGCACTGAGGGAGTTGGGCTGGACAGAAGAGCTTCCCACTGAACCTGCCTCTCCTACACTATCCAGGCCTCCAAAACATGCTGGGCCTTCACCAGCCTCACCCTGGCTTCTGGGGGCATTCCAACCCTGCCAGACCATCAAGGGCAGCCGCTACAGCAGCTCCTCCTGGTGCCTGGGGCAGGGGTTCAGCCCCATGGGCGCTGCTGCCAGGAAACCAGCAGGAGCCAGCGAGTGTCCCCACAGCGGGAGCGCTCAGCAGTGTGGCTCTGGCTTGGGAGATGGCTCCAAATGGCTGGGAAGCCTGAATGCCTGAAGCTGATTTTGCTGAATGTATAGACGTGCCATTAACACGCACCTCTTCCAAACAGGGTCTGGCAGGCTTTGAGATCAGTTTGTCTGTTATAAGTATTTGAAAAAAAATGCCCTTGTCTTTCATTTGTGGAGAGGGTAGGGGATGTCTGCCATCAGCAAATAGCCAAGTTGTTAATATAAGCACTTTCTAAAGAGATACAGGTGTAATTAAATGGAAATGTGGCTGCTGAGATGCTAAAGCCAGGGTCTGATGTAGCCATTTAGACAGCTTCTGCATTAGCAAGGATACAGCTGCGATAGTGGTGGAGCTCCTCTTACAGGTGCAAGGAAAAGAAGAGGATGAGGGACAAAGAAATACCTTTCTACCATTATCCTCTAAGCATGTCTGTGAAGACAAAAGGATTTTAAAAGAAAGCAATGCCCTTTGGTAGATGCTACATGCCAGATACGGATGGGGTGAGGAAGCTGGTGCGCTGCTCGGGCTTGGAGCTTTGCACCCAGCTCCAAGCACAAGGGATGCATCAAGGGAGAGGGAAAGAGGTTTCTGCTGCCATCCTTCCTGGGCACCCAGCCAGGGATGTGAGAAGAGGTGATAAGTGTATAAAATGGCTTAGAAATATATAATCATGGCAGTTTGGGGGTTGGTTTCAGTACAATTGAAATGAGTTTTAATTTCTTCACTTTGGTGAGATGGGGAGATTTAACTGTCATTCTTGTAACAGCTAAATCAAACTGATCAGACAAGCTAGCAATCATACAGACATCTATCCCAGCTCTTCCAAGAAGAATTTGAAAGTCTTGAAAAGAAACCTTTCCATCGTCTCTGCTAAAATGTGGGTTTCAGTTTTCTCACTTTTGTTCATGAACTGGCATCCTCTTCTAAGCGTGTCTAATTAATTATCAACCTTGACAGAGGCTTGTGTTCGCAGTTACCCAAAGTAAGAAAAGTCCATCTCAACCCTGAGCTGTTGGGTACGTGTCCCAAGACCGGGAGGAAAGGCTGCGGCAGCACCACACGAGAGCCTTTGGATGCCACCCAGAGGTCGCGCTGCAAACTGGTGAGAGGAGGCACAGGCAAGTGCCGCCTCAGGGCGGAGGCTCAAACGCTGAGCACTTAAGCACAACAAGCCTTCACCTAAAAGCAAAAAAATAAAGCAATCCCCTGTTTGAGGGAAGGAGGAGGACTGAAAATTCTTGAAGGTGTGAAGAAAACATACACCACAGACAGAGCAACACGTGTGAGCTGGGAGCTGTGGACGCTGCTCACCCTTGCCTCAGATCCCCTGGCTATTCTCTGCCGTACCCCAGCCCACCGGGCATCCCTTCTTTCTCCATCTTCTACTCTCCTTTCCCCTGTCTCACTTTTCTGCCCCCAACACCCTCTCTGAGCTCACTGGGACCGCTCAGCACTGCCTTTGCCTTCCCGCACAGAGGAGGCAGCTCACTCTGGAGCTGGGAGAAGGCCAAGGATGCTACAAATTCGGTAGGTCTGTGCAGCTGACCAAGCCATGTATCATGTCTGAATGGGCACTAGGGACAGATCTCTGCCTCTGAGATGGAGAGCATCCAGGCTGTGTGGGAAGGGCCTGGGTGGGGGCACAGCCCTCAGGCAGTCACACCTCTGTCTGCACCCCCATCATGTGTCCAAAGATGGAGAGAGCACACAGGAGAGCTGTGGAGCTGCACCAAACTCAGCAGTGTGACACCATCTCCACCCTCATGCCAGCCACATCACTGTTCCCAGTGCTGTGACACCAGACACCAAGGGACCTCTCCAGGACTCGGTGTCTCCCCACTAAATGCCTTGCCTGTGTACTCCAGTGCCCAGTGCTTGCTTCCTGCACTTCCAGGAGTGCATTTCTTCTCTCCCTCCCCTCAAAGCCCCCATCCTACATCACCCTCTCTGTCTCCATTCCCTTTTTCACCCTACTTTCATGGTGACACCACAGACAGGGAGGAGACAAAGCTGAGAGAACACTTCAGAAGGACTCCTAGGGCTGACACCCTTACCTGTGACACCAGTTGGCTTTTCAGCCTGCACACAACCATTCTTTCTCAGTGGGTGCTCTCTCACACCTGCTTGCACCAGCCAGATACAGCGAATTCCCTCAGACTTCTGGCAGTGATTTACAGCTGGTTTTCTCCTCTCCATCGAAGCTGTTGGGAGATTCCAACTCCATACTGATAGCATCATCCAGTCCAAGAGTTTCTGTAGCTGCTGCAGTGGTCACCAATACCTTTCCCTTCCCACACAGCCACAGATCCAAGCAGAGAAAATTGTCATTTGGGTGGGGTCCAGCTACTGTGGGCAGTGGGCACAGCAGGGTTTCCACTGCTGCCAGCAATCATGGGTGTGACCACTCTTGTGTGAGGATTCAACTCCAGAGTAAGAGCAAAGCCCGTGCTCTGTCACAGGGTGACACCCGAGACCACAGCAGAAGACTCCTGCTATTTCCTTGCTGCACCTCATGTGCCTTACCAGCAAGCCTTCCCAGCCTGTCAGCTCCTGCCAACTGCCTCCAGCCTCTTGCCAGGTTGCAGAGGAGAAAGCCCTGTCATGGACACGGTGATCATCCTGAGACCAAGGATCTGCAGTAGCTGGATGCTGGTGCTCCATCAGCTGCAGTTCGTGACTGAGCCCCTGCTGAGCACTCAGCTCACGTGGGATGGAGGCTTTAGTTCCCTCCCGCCCCTGCTGCTCCTTATGTGGAAGGAGCTGGCCGCCCTCTGCACCAGCACAGCAAAGGCAATGGGAGAGGTTGGTATTTTTACACACCCATGTGATGGATGAGCTCCTGGAGCAAGCAGCCCTCCTGCCCCAGGGTTCCCCACACCTTCTCTCTGTACTGCACAGCCTCCCTCTGCTCCACGGCCCCTGTCCCACATGTCATCACCAGTCATCTCCTTTTCCTGTCATTTCCTCTCCTGTCCCCATCCCAGCACCGTCCTCAGGGCTGGGGATACCCATGGAGCAGGTGCAAGTGGGGGCAAAGCTATGTCTGGTCCACATGTGGCTGAAGTGACATTCTGCCTCTGGGAATGAACAGAGCTCTGCAAGGAACCCCAGCATAAAGCGAGCTCCATGCTCACACACCAGCCTGGGGAGGAAGATGTTCACAGGGGAAGGAGAGGAACCAGAGAAAGCCGTGCTTTAGCAGACACCTATGAGCACGAGCTGCTCCCAGGGGAAATGAGCTTTAGCCCTGCATGGGTTTGGAGCCACAGCACAACTGAAAGGGACCTCGAGCCCAGGGACAGGATGGAGGGGCTGTGGCTGTCAGCTCCTGGCTGAACGGATCCTGTGGGACTCTGGGTGCTGCCTGCCTCCAGCAGAGAGGGAAGGTGGCCCCCTCCACCACAGGCACATTCCAGGAGAAGGCACACATCACCTCCTGCTCTGTCTGGGTGCCAAAGACTAGGCCTGGGTACATCACATTTGCTGTCACATTTGGAAAGAGCCAAACCAGACCCACTGCCAGCTCCCTGCTTGTCTTGGCCTTCCTAAAAGTGCAGAGAGGGTAAAAGTCTTAAGGGGATTAATCCTTTCAGGTCAAACTGCTGATGTGATGTGGGGCTGGGCAGTCTGTGCAGCTACCACCACGAGCAGGAGTGGAGAGGAGAGGAGAGGGGAGGAGAGGAGAGGAGAGAAAAAAAGAAGGAACAGAAGATGCTAGACATTTACGGTTCACGCTCACAAAGGGAAAGTATCCTTAGGGTAGGGTGGCAGTTTGTGGTGCTAATTGCATTATCTAATAGCTGTTAATTAGTTCCTGAATCATGGCACCACTTTACAGCTAGTGAAGGGTTGTTCTGGTTGACAGATTCACACCCCTCAGAGTGTGAAAACAGAATTCCTAGATACTGGAAACAGGCACCTTAGAAATACAACATAGGAGAGAAGATGGAGGGCAGGCCCCGTGTCTGGCAGGAGGAGGGTTGGTGTTGGTTTGTTTCCAAGCCTCTGCGTTGGAATGATGAAGGCAATAAACAACCAGAAAAACAGAAAGGAGATGAGGGGCCCGCAGGATCTGTTGCATTAAAATAGCAGGGCTCCTCCTGCCCTCCAAGCTCCAGCTGGTAGCTGTGCTTTCCCTTCTCTGGTCAATAGATCCCTGAAGTCCTTATCCTGCTCCAGAGGAGATCTGAGCCATTGTGGAACAGGAATTGTTTCTTGTCAGTAACATATGGGGTGGTTCTGGGAATTTGTTTTTTCCATTGAATAATTTATTCTTCTTTCTTCCTTTGCTATTCAACTGGCCCTCATGAGGCAAAGCAATTGCCTCCATCCCACAAGTTAAGAACCTCTGATAGCTTTTCCTGGAGCCACTGGAGAAGCAGCAAGCACAGTGGCACAGGAGCAGCCAGCTTGCAGGGGGAAGCGAGGGGGCCAGGGAACCCCCCCGGGCCTGACGTGTGTTTGCGCATCAGGTTTGTAAAATTTGCTGTCCCCAGGGCCAGAAGGGAGTGTTGCAGTTGGGTAAGCCCACCACCCCCCAAGCAAGCCAGAGCCTCCCTGCCTTCACTGTGGCTAATGCTGGCTTTCAGAGTGAAGCCGAGGCTGCACCCGGCTGTGGGAAGCGCTCTCAGGTTGGAGCCGTGGCTGTTGAGCTGCTCCTGCAGGTAGAGCCCAGCCCAGCAGGCTCACCAGCACCCCACAGCAGCCGTGGCTGCACCCCTGCCCAAACTTGCCTGTACTTGCCTGTGCCCCCAGCACTTGCCTGTACCCCAAATGTGCTCTTTGCAGGTTGTAAGGGGCCGCACGCCATTTAGCCACAGCATCACCAGACAAGAAGCAAGCCAGTGAGAAACTGTTTTTTAAAAAGTAATTGAAAGGTCACTCCTATAAATAGCTTACCAGCACACTGGTCACTCTGACAATTAATTAACCTCCTGTCACCCAATTATTAGGCCAAATAAATAACCTATCAGTAGAACGCTGCTAGCAAGTGTGCGTGGCAAATGCCACGCAAGCCAAAGTCCAGCCTTACCCTGCTGTGCCCAGCCTGCCGCTCCCAGGCACCGGCGACTCCCCAGCAGCTCCCACGCCTGCGCTGGCTCCGGTGGTAACATCCCGGGGGGAGAAGGCTCACCACGGCGGCATCGCACAGCGGGACAGGGGACACGGTGCCCTCCCTCCCGTGCCCCCTGCCTCGGGCACCCCAGGGCTGCAGCTCCCTGCTGGTGGCAGAGCTCAGGCCATGTCGCTGAGCTAGGAAGGTGCTGGGCTTCCAGCTGAGCCTGGGCTGGAGCCACACTTCTCCCCTCCCATCCACTGCATTAATGCTCTCTGCCTCAGAGAGATGCTCATGTTCTTTTATATGCTTGGGCTGAAGCTTTAACAGAACCCAGCTGTTTGAAGGCAGCACAGCAGAAGCAACCCCGCTGCAGCTACAGGTCCCACTGCCGGGAAGAGCTCTGGGACCAGCCAGCAGAGAGGATGGAGGGGAGAGAGACAGGATTGCAGCAACAACTGACTGCCTGGATTAGCTGGGCTCTTCCCAGGGGTCGGGACCAGATGCTTGTGGGAGAGAATGGTGGAGGAGCAACTAAGAGCTAGAGGGGCGAGTGCTGCAACACCTAAGAGCTATTTGCTTAGAAGAGCAGCTCCCCCTGCCCCAGGGACAGACCTTGCCTGGAGATGACAAGGGGGAAGGGCTTGGTTCTGTTTGGGAAGCCAGCTGTAGAGAAGCTCCCTCACCCTGCCACGGCCCCACACAGCCACAGGCGCCTGTGCCAGGTCCCTACCACCCACATGGGGGGTCTGCCCCCAGGCCTGCCCCAGGTGCCAGGGCTGGTGCTGAATAAGGCAGGGGCTGGTCCCCACACAGAGACCTGCAGCACCCTGCACTCACCCTCTTTGTCCCCAGGGTCCCACGAACCGTAGGTGGGGATGCAGCTCGAGCAGTCAGAGATGCAGTGCTGCTCTGGCAGGGGGGACATGTAGCTCATCCCAGAGCTGAGGCACTGCAGGGAGCAAACAGTAAGGTGCTCATTTGAAATTTTAAAGACTTGACAATGGAAACAAGAGCCCCTTGCCCCATGGAGCAGCATGAAGCTCTACCGGCCTTGATAGGACAAATGAGCCAGCTAAGCAATGGATGAGAGAAAAGAGCTGATGCCCTGAACCAAGAGCAGAAAATCAGGCAGGACCAAGAGCCCTTCTGGATGGATGCATATGTGAGAGCCCTAGTTCTAGGGGCAGATAGCAGGTGGGAATCTTTGAGGTGCTAATGAAAAAGGAAACTGAAAATATGAGACCCTATTTGGCCACAAGACCTGCCAGAGGATTTGGAGTTGGAGGTGGTGCAATGGGATAGAGTGAAGAAGAGGAGCTGTGAAGAAGGTGGGCAGGAGAGCCCAGGGCATGGACAGGCAGAATGGAAAATGCGGGGGTCAGAGTGCCAGAGGAGGACAGCAGGTAGGAAATCCCTACAACAGAGAAGGGGAGGGATGGAGAGGAAGGAGGTGGGAATAGTCTTGGTCTGCCAGGGAGGCATTACTTATCTCCTCTACAGAAAAGTCCTAAGAAAATCTTCTAAGGAGGAGAGACATCACACAGAGACATTACCTGCAAACCTCTCCCTGCTGCCTTCTTTAGAGGCTCCCACCTGCTCCTTGCTGGGCAGAGTGGGAGCCATGCTGGAGCTGCAAACCTCTGTGGGCTGCAGCTCTGCGGCTCAGGCAGCCCAGCTCTGCCTGGAGTCACCTCTCTTGCTGCAGGATGGTGATCCCCAGCCTCTTGTGCTGGTGCTGAATAAGGCAGGGGCTGGTCCCTGTGCAGAGACCTGCAGCACTCTACACTCACCCTTTTTGTCCCCTGGGTCCCCATGAGAGGGGATGCAGCTCAGGCAGTCAGGGATGCAGCGCAGCTCACCCCACAGCACAGAGCAGGGGGTTTAGCCCATTGACTGGGACAGCCTGTTGACACAGTAGCAGAGGGTTTCATGAGTTGAGCATCACTTATGGGCTTTGGTGAGTTATCTGAGCTCTGCAAGAAGCATAGGGACCACCATGCTAGACACTGCTCCTAAATGCTGCAGAAAGGCAGGCCCAAGGCCAGGCAATTCATGCCTGTTTTCAGGCAAAGGCAGATGCCAGAAGAGTTTCATTGCTCTCCACTCCTCTCTGTACACATGCATGCACTTTTTTGGCCTTATCTGGGACTGCACATGATGTAACTGTCAGCAGAGGAAGGATCCAAACTATCCCAGAGGCACTAGAGGTGGCGAGATGCCGGGTACTCTTTCCCATCTCAGTCATGCCAAGATCCCTCAAGGACCTTCATCCCTTCTCATTAGAGCCAGCTTGCCACGCTGCCTGGGACCTGGCATTGACACTGGGAGGGTCTGCAAGTGAGGGGTCAGTGAAGCACGGTGCCATGGAGGCCTCTGGAGAGCTGCTCTGTGACCTGGAGCGGATGCAGGGGCCTGGGACATCGTGTTTGCAGACTCATTTTTTCAGACTTCAGTGTTGCACAACTGCAGCTGAGTTTCCCACAGACAAATCAATCTTATTCTGCTTAAGGAGGCTGAAGACATTAACCCCTTAACAGGCCAATGCAAACCAAATTGACCAGGAGCCTTATCCCTCCTGATGACATTTCTCTTCCAGACACTTCCAGCTGAGGCTCCTGGTGTCAGCCCCCACTGCCTCCTCTGCCAAGCTGCAAGGTGCTATACAATGTGCTAGATTTAAAAGCAGTTGTGGTACCAGAGGGGCTGCTTCTCTGCCTGGCTTTTTTGGCTGGAGGAACACAGCCACCCTCAGTAGTTCAGTAACACACCGATAGCTCAGGCCAAGCCTGCTGAGCTCAAAGAGCTCCACGGTTTGCACTGAGTTCTGCCTTTAAAGGACAAAATTCCCAGCTGCTGCCCCTCCTTCACCAACTGACCTGGGATGTAACTCCTCTTGGAGGCTCTTGAAGACAAGTAAACAGCCCTGTGCTTCCCCATGTCCCTCTCCAGCTCTCTCTGAGTCACAGGAACAGGTGGGAGAGGTTCCCCTACAGCCGCACACCTCAACCTGCCCAGCGCTGGGGCAGGAGGTGGGAAGGCAACAGGGCACTGGGGCATCTCTGCCACTGCCTCATGCACCGAGTGAGAATGGGGCACACATTGCACAGGACACAAAGGCATGATGGCGACAGCATCACAGAAATGCAGAAGAGCCACTGTCACTCACACAGCTCTGATTTGCACGACCTCCAGCAACAGTTTTGGGGATTGTCAGACAGACAAAGCACTGTGCCTACAGCCATTGCATTTGCAGGCTTGGACAGACTGGTGATGCTAATTTTCTCTGCAAACTTGCATCATACAAGGGATAAGCTGAGCCTTTGCTGGAGTTCCTTCTCCATGCGGTGCAGCCTCAGGGCTGAAGGCATCTCTGGAGGGTCCCGAGAGCAGCCCCGGGGCGAAGGCGTGAGCAGCTGTGCCCAGCACGCAAGGGCTAGGGCTGGGGAGCGTCTCCAGCACAGCCTCGTTTGCTGTGCTCACAGTGCCAGGGTCTGAAGATAGGTCAAATGATGTTGTCCTGGCACAGAGTCAAGTCCCAAGAGGACCAGTGCATCGATCCACAGGGAAGGTGGGATGGCTGCCAACAGGCACACAGAGTGAGGACACCCAGGTGTCTTTAGCTGGGGGAACATGGACTGGTTGTGTGTCTCCTGCTAAAACTCTGTGTCTAAGCATCAAGGGGAGGATCTGTATATTAGACACCTTGCCCTGTGTTCGTGCACTAGCAAAATACTGGAATCATGGGCCAGCCTGACTTGCCCCGGATTAATGAGTCCAGGAATTGCCTAACTCCTTGAAGATTCAGTAAATGAATTTGTCTGAATACAGGGCAAAGGTCCACCTCGGTATGTTCAAGGATCTGGATGCAGCAAGGCTGTGCCATGGCTAGAGGCTGGAAAGGATATCATGGTGGGCTGTACTCCAGGGGACAGTCAAGGCTGGCACACTCCTCCACTTGGCTGTGAGTTGGACAGCAGCCAGACATTCAGGCCCTCACCTCCTGGTCTGCCAGGGCCCTGGGCAGGAGAGCGCATGAGTCTTCCTAAAAGCTGGTGTCTGCTCTCTGACTGGTCACACAAATCCCTCAGAAGAAGGATGTATTTGGCATGGTTCCAATCACCAGCTTGAAGAGGCTTCAACAGTGCCTGGGTGTGAAGCCTCACTTCAACCACTAGTACCTGGCACACTCATGGTGGGTGCTGGTGCTTGGGCAGGCTAAAGAACAGTCAGCAGGGGATGCTGGGATGGGAATGGAGAGAGAAGAGGAAATACATGGGAATTATCTGGTCCAAAACTTTCATTTCCTCGCTGTGTCAGGTCCGGCACTCTCATATCTCCCCAAAACACGTAATGTGCAGTTTTAGTGCCAGCCCAGAATGGATGCTGAAATACAAAGCAAATCTCCTCCCTTGGCTTACTGGAGAGCAATAAGGGCATAGATCCGTGTCAGACTGAGGAGCAACTGGCTCGAGGACAATGCCCACATCTCCAGAAGATGCCCAACAAAGCCCTCAGCATGCCAAGGAGAAGGGGCCAGCTTACACACAAGAAACAGTTGCTGCGTGTCTGTCCATGTGGAAAGAGGAGGTGTGTTTGTGCAGAAAGCAGCAGCCCCTTGCAAACAGTCTCCATCTCTGCATTCTCTCACAACTGATCTCGCCGCTGCCTTTGCAGAGCTACATCTGCCACCTCGGCTGGGCACTCACCAACCTCTTCACCTCTGTGGATGCTGCTGGTCAGGGCTCAGCAGGGCAGGCAGAGAAGGGATCAACACAAAGGTGTGCTAGGGACTGCTCTGAATCAGCTGCTCCTCCTGGTCTCACTATTTTTATTCCCTGGTTTTGTCTTTTTTTTTTTTTTTTTTTTTTTTCCTCCTGGGGAGACATTTGTTATTTTAATTTTAAAGAACAAAACAACAAACCCCCAACCATGTCAAAACCTGCCATCAGTGGGGTGGGGACACAGCTTGTGGGGACAGTCAAAAGAGAAAAACCATGCTCCTTCTGCAAACTCAGAGTAATTGGATCACAGCATTAATTAATAATTTCAGTTCTTCTCTTCCATGAAAGAAAACAGACTGACCTGCTGAGATGGGTATGCCCCTCGTGTGAATAAACAAACCACTTTTCCCGGTAGCCCTTCTCCTCCTTCTCCCGCCAGCTTTCCTCTGCCCACTCATCAGGTCACTCCCAGAGCTGCTGCCGCTCCATGCAGCAGCCCTGGAAACTTGCTGCCACTCTGAGCAAAGGCACATTGGCTGCTGCCCACCCCTGCACCCTGCTTCCATCCCCACCTTCCACCTCCAGGGCTTCCACCACCGGCCGCCATCCCAGCTGAAGGGTGAGCCAGGGATGGGTCGCTGGTTAGGATCTCCACTGGATGCTCTGCTCTTTGCTGGATGTCTCATGGGGGCCTAGTCCGGGCTGGAGAGCAGCAGCAGGTGCTCAGATCACAGGAGTTAGGGCGTTAGGAAGGAGGAGGTGGTGCCCGGCAGTAGAGACAGCGAAAGCATCTTGCTGTCACCTGTGATTTCAACGTGAGCATTGTCTCTGGTGCTGTTTCACCAAAAAGCCTGGGCTCTGGGATCCTGTCACCTGAGTATTTTGATAGACAGTGCCTGCATCAACAAGCCACCCAATGCATTGGTAGCAACCCTTCCAGCCCCTCTGTCTACTCTACAAGTTGTGGCAGAAGTCAAACCATCTTTGGAGGTCACCCCGGGCAGCTGTGATAAAGCAGGGAGCCTTCAAATGCTCAAGCACAGCCCATCTACCAGCAGGGCACAGGGTTCCAGGGCACAGGGAACCAGCTGTTCCTCAGGTTGGGAAGTATCTCCCCAGCCTTGGCTTACCAAATATCAGCTAGAAAAATCCATTCACAGCACAATCAGAAGGGTTGAAAACAGGTCAGACAAAAACCAGTGCTGCTTTTAAGAAAAATTATAAGAACTGTTCCCTGATTTGAAGCCAATGTCATTATTTTGGAAAGAAAGAAGGGTGTGGCTGCCCGACTCTTGTCCATGGTGTGCCAACAGAGAGCACGGGGCAGCTCTGTCATTACCAGCAGAAGGGGTGCAACAGGGCCAGAAAGGGCTAAAGGGAAGATGAGATCTGCACTGAGGGAGAGAGTGGGCAAGATCTGTCTCCCTTGCAATGCCCAATCTGGCAAAGGGCTCTGTGAAGAGGGGGCAAGCTTCTGCCTAGTCACGTCCTGGGAGGTGGCCACAAGCGCCAGAGGGGTTTGCCCAGTATGGCGACAAAGTATCCAAAAGATAGGGGATCGTCTCCCTGTTGCTCTTGTTGGAATAGTGAGGGAAGCAAAGAGCGCGCAGGTAGTTTCTGGTCCAGGAATGTCTCCTTCCCAGAGAAGGCACCAGGGGAGCAAATAACCCCGTCCTGGGTTTCCTCCTGGGGGTGCCTGCCCCCGGAGCCGCAGGCTGCTCGTATTCCCTACTCAGGGTGCTGACAAGGCTGTTTCCTGGGTGACTAAGAGGGGCCCGAGGTTCCTCGGGCGACGGATCCCGGGAACGCTGTTGGTTTGGATGGGCACAGGGAAAGGGGGTGCCAGACATCGCCCCGTTGCCCTGGCAGGCTGCACCGCTCCAGACATCCCGGGACAGCGAACCAGCGCGAGGGTCCCGACCCGCGGGGCACCCCGGCGCTCCCGGAGAGACGCAGGAATGTGGGAAAGTTGGCAGAGACACCTCCCCCATTCCTGGGGCGACCGCGTGCCACATCCCCCGGGGGTGCGGAGCCCCCTCCCCATGCACCCTGAAGCCATGCTGACACCCCCGCCGGACGCTGCGGGGGATGCCCTGCGCCCCCCGCCCCGCGCACACGGCCCCGAGCAGCGACTCACCGGGCAGCCCAGCCCAGGGCGCGCCGCCGCCCGGCGCCGAGCGGTTCTCAGCGGCCATGGTGCCGCGCCGCGCCCGCGGGGGCTCCGGGGGCTCCTGCCGCCGCTGCTGCCGCTGCTGCTGCTGCTCCCGCCGCCCCCGGCACAGGTACGGCCGCCGCCGGGAGCGGGGGTGCGCGAGGGTGGGACAGCGCCGGGAGGGGACAGCGCGTGTCGCCCCCAGATGTGCGCCCCCCTCGCCGCCACGAAAGCGCACCGGGGCGGCGAGGGGGAGGACGGGGGCTCAGGACGCCAGGAGCCGCTGCCAATCCCCCCGCCGCCGTTCCCCCGGCTCAGATGTGGCCTCCCGTCCCCGCCGGCCAGATGCGCGGGAGCGCTCTTGCAGCACCCCGGACAGCGCTCCCGGGACCGCCCGCTCCCGGCGCCGGGCTCCGGCCCCTGCTGCCCCCGCAGCCCCGCGGGGATGAGTCCCGATCCGTACAGCCGGCAGCGCCGGGAGCACCGGCGTCCCACGGCGGGAGAGAGCGAGGAGCAGGGAGGCGCAGAGCGGGGCCCCTCACGGCCTGGGCAAAGGGAGGCCTCGACGCCTTCCCCAGTCCCCAAAAAACTCTGCCGGGCTGTCACTAACACTCGGAACTGCGGTGTTCATGCAGAACAAAAAAAACTCATCGGGCAGTTCCACAACCAGCCTACTGACTGTCCCCCAGGTCTGGCTTTTGATAATGAGAAAGCATCAAGCAAGAAGAAACAAAGGGAAAAAGGAAAAAAAAATAGAATTTCTTTTCCTGTACACCTTTCCCCTTCCCTCCAGTTCAAACGCAGAGCAGCGCCCTTACCCCCCCTCTGCCTCTCACTCGCGCTGTCTCACAGACACACGCGGGTATCATTTCCCCATCTGCTCGGCTCTCACACACACATGCACAGACACACATAAACAAATAAATGCCCCACTGTAACCCTCCTTTGAAGCAATCACAGTAGCAGATGGGTTCCTACCATCCATTCCTTCACCTCCTCACCCTCTTCTCATACCTCTCTGACTCTGGGAGGTGGCACTTAACAAAAGCACAGTATTTTAAGTCAATGTCTCCTCTAAAGATGTGTCCACTTCACAGACTGGACCTCTTTTCCGCCTAGATCCTGCAAACTGGTATCTTCTCCCTGCAAATGGAGGCACATTTCTGAATTCCAGCAGAGAGAACATTGTTAAGGTAATTCAGACAATTTTCTCTGATGACACATCTCCCACTCCAGGTACATCTCTGCACCCTGAAAAGGTTAAAGCCTTTTGGCACTTGCATCTGCTGCTGCCTTTGCACACCAAGAGGACCCTGCCACAGCAGGGAGGCAGGTGCACCACCATTAGTTTGATCACCATAGGCCACATTCTGGCATTTTTTTTTAGTGAGTTCAGTCAACTCATATTTTTTTTCCTTCCTGCCTTCTTTGAGAAGGAAGAAGACAAAGCTTTCCAAAAGTTGGCTGGTGCGGAGCCAGGAGATTGCACTGAGGCTTTGCTGGCTCTTTTCAGCTTAACATCTGCCTGCACTCTTCTTGCAGGCACTGACCAAAACCCATCAAAGACTCCAGCCAGTTATTTGGAGTCTCTTGCCTTGTCCAAAGTCCTGACCTCAAACAAATACCACCCTCTCCTCCTCCTTCTTTCCCACTAAAAAAATTAATGTAAATAAACCTTTGTCATGCTCTGTGAGAACTCATCAGACTGAGGAAATATCTGCTTCAAAGACAATTTGATTGTACTGGAGTTGGGTTCTTTGATTGGACTCTTGTTTCGAACTACAAGTCCCCATAGAAAGACAAAAGACTGTAACGAACAGTGAGATACAGTCTTCTTCCCAAGCTGATCAGTCATGGAGATAAAAATGTGTAACCAAATTGAATACAAAACTTTCCAACTTCTAAGTCTTAGCTTAGCTATATGCACTCATTAGTCAGAAGTAGAATTTCTGAAAGTCTGGACTCACCATCCATATTCCAATTAAAGGGAGCACTTGCTTCTTTTGGCTTGACATATTCACACATTCCCTTCTTGTGGTCTGGCAGCAAATTTCACCAGCCTCTCTTGTTGCCACCGAAGTGACATCACATTCCTTCCTGGGCTGTGTCAGCACTGGTCATGAACAACAGTTAATGCACTCCAAAACCAGAACCCAGCTCCAACCATTCCCCTGGCCATGTACATTGTGACAAGCTGTGAGGTGGGACAGGAGGGACTTGTGGTTTTCTCATGGAAGAAGCCAAGGCCTGACTTGACTTCATATTCAATGGCCCAGGCAAATTAAGGGCCTACCTTACTATCTTTTGGAATTAAGACCTGTGACAGTCCAAGACTCCTGCTATCCTTCTGGACTGACCCAGCTTGGTCTGGGGGAGTAACCAGCCAGGAAACCCAGCATCCATCACCTTGTAGGGATCTGGGATACTCCTGGAACTGACTATTTTTCATATAACCGCACAACTCCTGCTTTTTTGCATCACTTTACTTTCAGCCTCTATTTTTGGAATGGCTTCTTTGTCTTATTTTTTCTTTTCAGCCATGCTGTGCTGTGCCTGCTCTCTAATCAGCATTAGCTAGTCTTCCATTATCAGTTGGCAATGATCCATCATGCTCCTCCATCTCAAAAATTGCCCTTGCACCAAAACACCATAAACACGTAGGAACAGACAAAGCCACTCCTCTCACCCCTGCCTCTGACGTGGGGGATATACAGAAACCAATGGCAAGTGACCACCTTGGTACTCCACCTTGGCTTGTGACAGCTCCCATCCATAGCTATCCTGAGGCAGAGTGCTTACACCATGGAGCAGGTGCTCAGGAGATGAATATTTCTGAAGAGCAGGAAAAGCTGATATGGGTCATTTATTCTGGCTTCTCCCACAATCCTGGGAACATCCACCCATTATCCCTGACAGATTCCCAGTAACTACACTCAAACCTGCAGCAGCCACAGCAGCAGCCAGCACTGGCTCCTGGCACACAGACTAATGCCAGGCTGTGTCTGCTGGGGGACTTGGGGAGTTCATTGCTGGTCCTGCAACCCTACACTCATCCTCAAGTAAAGGAGCAGTTTTCACCCATCCCTGGAGTACACGGGGCATGCACCAGTTCAGACACCAGCCTCTGGCACTGAGCTCTGCTAGTGACAAATCTGCTGTGGCCAGGTCTCTCCCTTCCTTCCACAAGTCCTCCCCGAGCCTGACAGTCTCTGCCAGCCTCCAGCAATAAGAGTCCAGCCCAAACCATGCCTCCCATCCTGCTCACAGAGAGTTGCACTCCTGCATGTGCTCGCATGCTCACTCTCCTTTTCTTTCTGTCCTTCTTCAAGGCACTCACGTTTTCTTTCTGCCTCACACACCCTTTCATGCTCCACTTCCTCCCTCTGCCACAGATCCCTTTGCCCTCCGGTGGATCCACACTGCTTCCCCAGCACAATGCAGGCAGCCAGTCCCCCTCCCTCTGACAGACGTACTCCCACAAACTTGCTGAACCCATCTACAAGGCTTTAATATTCATAAAAGTCAACCTTAGTCTAAAGAAAATGTGCTTGATGACGAAAGTATTTACATTGCAAATCACTTTTAATAGCCCTCTGGTAGTCAGCCTGGTGATAAATGCTAATCCATCTATCAGCTCAAAACCAAAATAAACCCAGCTCAGAAGGAGAGAGCCAGAGAGAGAAAAAGCAGCTGGCAACAGTGAGAAAGGCTCAGGTCTCTGGACCATCACTGCCACAGGAGACGGGTGTGAAGGCTCCGCTCAGCAGTTGGTGAGAGGAGTGAAGTGCCACACAGGGAGCAGAGGCAGCTGCTCTGCCCGCTCTTGGCCAAGCAAGGAGATGCCCTTCACTCACTGGAGTGGATCTGGCATTGCCTGGCAGGACAGAGCTGTCTAAATGCCAGGGAAGTAACTCAGACTCCATGCCCATGCCCAGGGCTGCAGGCAACAGGGTGATGCCACCTGTGGGTGGGCTTTTGCTCTGTGTGTGCTGCTGGGTGAAACACAACCATGAGGGACATGGATCTTTCCCCTGGATCAGTGTCATCCCTGTGGGAGATGGAAGAAGGGACAGCACCTCGTGGTTACTTGCCTCTGTCTTAATAATTTGCCTAAGGGCATGGGATGGCGCATTTGTAAAGGGGCTTAGAACTGTTTAAAAGGTCTGAAATACATACTGCTTTCAGACCACATTTGCCTGGAGCCACCCACACCTGTTCTCTCCACTGAGGAGGTCCAGGATCATCTGTACACAAGTCCTCTTCCCCATCAGTACAATCCCCAGAGGAACAGCTCTTTCCCCTCATTCCAGCTGTCCCCAGGGCACATCAGGAACAAACAACCCCAGACATGATTCCTTGCGGGAGTACAGTCACTCATGGGTGCAAGGTGAGCCAGATCCCAGACCATGCTGGGACAAAGTCACACTGCAGGGAGCAGGGCAGGAGGACTTGCAGGGCCAAGGAGAAGCAGGTTTGCTGCAGCCTTCCTGAGAGAGAAGGGGACTGAAGGCATCCAGCCATGCACTGCTGCCTCAGCCAGACCCCCAGTAGTCACCCAGAGCCACATCCTCTCATGCCTCATGGCATGCCTTAACTGGAGACAGAGGGGAAAAATACCGATGAGGAAGCTGCATTAAGCACACCACTCAGTGCTCAGCTGTTTCCCAGCCTCCCAGGTTGCCTGCAGAGACAAGGTAATGAAAGATTCTTTCATTATTCGGAAAATGTCGTTTTTAGCACCGGTGAAGGATGCCAGAGCCACAGCCCCAGGGAGGGAGTGACTGTGTTTAGCCATGGAGCAGGTGTAGCCCCAGTGGCTGGGGTGATGGTGGCACCGGAGACCCCCAGTGGCCCCGCTGTCCGTGCCAGGGCACAGCCAGAAAAGCAAGGTATGGACACTCTGGCCCATGCAGGGAAGCCAGGTGAGCATGGAAGAGCAGTGACTGATACAGAAAGCCATCCTGCCATGCCTGGCTCATCCGCAGGCATGCAATTCACACCAGTCCATAGGCCCATGAGCATGCTTGAAATGCCAGGGAAGCACCAGACAGCTGTGCTCTCAGCCTGGCCACAAATATCAGTGCCTTAAATCGAGCGAGGGGATATGGCAGGTGACACACACTTCTGTCACCTGATGCTACCCTTGGAAAGCTGCCTGTTGGGCACTGCCAGGCGCTTGAGCTCAGCAAAAGGCAGGAGGGCAGCTGCAGCCTGTGCCTGATGCAGCACCTCTGGAGAGAGTTGAACACAACAGCCTTCACCCAGCCTGGTGTGCTGCAATCTCTTCAGTCAATAATCATCTGCTTTTTGTGTTTTAAAAGATTGCTGCTGCTGCTATTTTAAGGTTGCACTCAGTTTTGTAACATTTGCCATATAGGCACGACTTCAAATACTTCAATGTAATTGTTTTGTTGCAGTCCCCACTCTTGCAACTCTTACTTGCTTTCTGGGTAATGGAAGGGGGGAAGTGCTTCTGAATTACTTCTTTTATACCTATTATTAAAAAAAAATTAAAAGCAGAAAAATAAAAGAAAAAATTAGGAAAAAAAAAAAGAGGAATGTAAGCTTGTGCTGTTCTCCTGCCATTTCTCACATGACACAGAAGAGAGCACATCTTCCCTGGGATTGCTGAGCCCATGGGCTGGGTCTGGCCTGTGGAGCCAGGCAGCGTGTGGGAATTCTGTGCCTCCCTGTGGTCACCGTGAGCGCCCCAGGGCCCTCTCCCAGGCACTGTCACACACAGCTTGCTGCCCAGCCATCAGAGAAAAAGCAACCAAGGGCTTGAGCCCCTTTAACAGATTAGTCTAATTAGTTAATTTTCCAATTCACTACTTTGTTAATTCATGAATTCACTAACCCACCATGCTTACTCACACGGCAGTTGTCTCACTGGCAGTGTGAGCCCAGGCTTCCTCCCCAGCGTGGCATGGAGCCCCCAGCAGCCCCGTGGCCAGTGCCAGAGCCCTCCTGACACCGAAGCCTTTCGGGGTCAGCCGCCCTGCTGACACCTTCCAGCTCAGGTGATCCATGCAAACCCTTTCCTCTGGGATCTGCAGGAGGTGCCAGCGGCTGTTGCAGAGGTGCAGGAGAGGATGTCCACAGGAAACCCTGGTCCCTGGATTACAGGAGTTGGAGCTTCTAACCCTGGCAAACCTCCATGGAGCTGAGACCACCTTCAGCACATGCAGCCACTCCTGGAGGAGAAACTCATCCCAAATGAGGAGACGAGCCCCAGTCCCACATGGGCACTGAAGCACTCAGCCCAGCCTCCCGATGGCCTTGCCATCCTCCCTGCACTGGGGCACTGAGGCAAGCCCAAACCTCCCTGGGGGCTTCCCTGCAGCCCCCCAGGATTCTCCACTGCAGGGGCACAGAGCCAGCAGCCCTGCAGTGCAATCGCCCTGCCATCAGGCTTGCTTCACCGAGCAGCTTGGCAGAGCCTGCCTTCTAAAACACATGCAGCCTAATAAATGCATTCCGTGTTTTAAATGCATCTTCTACAAAAGAGCATTTCCTGGGTTTGAGGTAATCACTGGCACTGCTGGGGGACAAAGAGCTCTATGTGTGTGCATCTCACTTCAGGCAGCGCAGCTCTGATCCTCACATGGATAGAATTTGTGCTCCCCACAGGCACATTTACCTCACACAGAGGCCCCACTAAAGTTAATGCAACCTACTGTGTCCTTCACAGGGAAGGAAACCAAGAGGAACACAGTAAGCGTGCAAAATCCACAGCAGGTGGAAAACAGTCAGCAGTTCCTGTGTAAAGAAAGCATTTAGTGCAGCCAGAAGGAAGCAGATCCTTGCTTTCCCAAGAAAGATGCTGCCCCTGCCCTGCATCTCCCTGTGCCTGGCAGGGACCCAGCCCTGCTCTGGGGGATGGTACAAGGCCGTGGGTCACTTGTCTTCATCCAGGGGGCACCAAGTGTGTTGCTGGGCAGCCCCCCAGCACTGACACCTCCCACACAGGAGGCTGTCCCTCCTCTCACCCCTTTTCCCCAGCCTCTGCCCACTGAAGTTTACCCTGGGCAGAAGAGCCCACCGTGGGCTGGCCACGGGTACCGAGCTGCCATGCACTGCAGGGATGAAGGCGCCCTGCTGCCATTGGGGTTTTGCATTCACCCCACAGGTCTGTACCCCCACACCCAGGCCCAGCACTCACCAAGGAGACTTCACCACCCCAAACCAAGCCAAAAACATGGATAAAAGTATTTTGTTATGGCAAGAGGCCATATCTCAAGGCAGAGCCAGGGACAGAGGAGGCTCGAGGCTGCAGGATGCAAGAGCTCTGTTCTCTGATGGCCAGGCTAATAACCCTGTATTAAATTACAAGCCTGGGTTCAGTTGTGGTTGTTTTGTTTTTGTTGGGTTTTTTGTAAGCTGTCTGTTTAGATTTATCAGCATAATTCCTGATACTGCCTTGTCGGACATCATTACGATAATCTCACTACTGTGTCTGCCAGGGAATTGGGAGGCGAGCAGGAGGCGGCTGCAGAGCAGGGCAGCAGTGGGGCCTGGGCTGCCTGCAAGGCACAGCCCCAGGACCACTCACCCCAGAGCTGGGGACCCTGGGGAAGCTGGAGGCACAAGCCCCGTCAACAGGACTCTAAAGTCAAAGAGAGCAAGCTCACACTGAGGGACAAGGGATCCAGTCTCCAGCCAGACAGGTCACCAGCCCTCCAACAATCTCAGTGAGGAAGAGACCAAATTAACTCTCAGGAAAAGGGGAGGGGGCACACAGAAAAACCTGGAGGATGTGGGCAAGTTGGAAATAAGCAGCCTCTGTTTTGGCAGTGATCCCTCCCCTTAATTCACAGTAATTTAATCATTAATTTAAATAAGGTTTCTCAGGACAGAGAGCACAAGAGGAAGAAGGCAGGAGGCTGCTAGCCCAGCTCTATCCCTCCATCCTTCCATGCTGCAGCCCTTCTCTGCTCTGTGGGTACTCCCTTGCACACACACACAGTGTACACTCATGCACACACAGAGCCTTCCTGTCTTCTCCACAGCCAGGCCTGCTGTGCTCCACCTTGGCACAGGTCCTGTGCCAGCCCCCAGCCAGGGAATTGGTAAGCCGGGCCAGGCAAGCAGCAAAGTGCTTCTTCCTGGGGACCTGGCTCTGAAATGCTCACCTGAGGCAGGGGGATGCTCCAATGCAGCACTGCAACTCCTCAGCAGCTGGAGTAGGGTCTGCAGCTTCCCTTCCCAGCAGCTAGAGTAGTCTGGGCTGAAGAGCTATCTTGGGCAGGGATTTGGAGCTTTGCGATATTTTGGGCATGACATAGAGCAAAGGTGACCCTGAGAGTCTATTCACCCACAAGAGGCATCCCCCTCTCCATTGGGCTGGGCCTGGGGGAGCCACAGGTGGGAGGCAGGTAATCACATCAGCAAAACAGATAAAAATCCCAGCCCAGCCTGGAGATTTTATTAATGAAAATGAGCCTGTGATGGGAGGTAATTTCCAGCCCCTGGGTGATTCGGCTGGAGAATGGAGCTGCAGACAGGGATGAGTCCAGGCAGCCAGGCAGAGTCAGAGTCAGATGCAGTCAGGGACCAGAGCTGCTTCCAAGAGGGGATTGGGTACGTGGCCTTGAAACCTGGAATGTGAGGAGAGGAGCTGTCAACACCTCCAGAGAGCAAGTGCTTCCAACTGTGTCGCTGGAGATGCAATGCTACCAGCCACTGTCCCTTGGGGGGGAACTGGCTGAGGTCACCACAGGAGCAGCGGGATCTTCAGACCCCATTTCACAGCACTCCTATCCCCACGCTCTGGCTGTACCTTCCCCAGATACTGGTCCATGCAGCTCCTTGGTTGAACCACCCTTATACAGCTCCTCCAGACTCCCTCCATGCACCCACCAAAGCAGTTGCTCACACCAGCACTGCTTTCCTCCAGCTCTTGTGGTGTGCCAGCATCCCCCAATAGTGCTGGGAAGCGGGATGGCAGGCATTTCCATAGCATGATATAAAAAAGAGGATCCCCTCTTGCTACTGTAAAGTGGGGAAAATCTATATTAGTTTTCAGAGCTGAGTGAGAGCAACATATTTTGAGGGCAAATTTTCTTCTCAGGCATATCACATTCTAATGAGCTGAATTAATTCATACCCATTTGAGTGTCTGACCCTAAATAGGTTGTATGACTGAAATTTAAAGAAGCATTATTGTAGTGATAGTATTTCAAAAGAGGAAAGTAAGCAGCTGTAGTCTTATTTGTTTGAAAGGTAACACTATTTTATGAAAATTTACTTTTTCCACCCATTTCCACCTGAGACCTGGCCTGGAAACCTTGCAGCATCCCCGGCGTAGAAGTCAAGACTTCCCTCACATTAGCTGTGGAGCAGGAGCTCGTCAGCCTTGTGAGGAAGGCTGCATGAGAACCCTTGCAGCACACAGCCTGTCCAGAGAGTGCAAGCAAAGCAAAGCAGTGCTTAATAAATTTCCTCCAAATAGCTGAAGATGCCAGCAGGAAGGAACAACCTTTTGGGGCTGCAAAGGGTTCACACTAAACCAGTGGGGCTGCAAGCAGGGTCAGGGCAGCTGGAGAGATAAACCCCATGCTCCTGCCAGGCTCAAAGGGCTTTTCCAGTTGTGTCCCAAAGGATGGGACCTGTTGCATCTCCAACCATCCCCACAGCAGTAGCTGCCAATGCCTCGGGGAGACCCAACCAGAACCAGCCCACAGCTGCCATGCAAATGCCCCCCTGGTCCCTCAGCTGGGTCAGCCTTCCCACACTGGGCTACAGATCACAGTCCCTCAGTCCATCCGTCACCTCCCCAATGAATTGAGGCAGATGTGTCGCTGGCCAAAGTGTTACTGCCAGCCCCAAGCTGGCAGGCTTCAAATAGCTGTGCACTGCGATACAAATTGTACTTTGATGAGGTACATTAGGCCATCTGGACAGCCTTAAACAGCCTTGATGAAGACAGAGCAAGGGCTGCTCGAGATGGGAGGAATCTCAGCAGTTTCAGGGCTTTTCGCTGTTCCTTAAGTTAACATTTGTGCAGCCAGTGGGGCTGGGGCTGGCAGCATTGAGGAGTTCCACGTAGGGTGGGTCTGCCCAAAGGCAGAGCTTCAAATGACCAATGAGTGATCCCCACGGTGGATGGATCCAAATCCTGGCAAGCATCAAGGACACCGCACTCCCATTAGTCCCATTACCTTTGTGGGAAGCAGTGCTCCTAGGAAGGAAAGGCCATGCTCACTAGTGGGCATAAGATAAATAATGTCCCAGAGGGGGAGGAAAACAAAATGCAGGAGATGGTTGCTAGAGAAAATCACTTAGGCAGGGGTGAGAACCAAAGGGCAGGGAAGGAAACAGGGGAAAGGAGCCTGAAGAAACCAGGTGAAAGGTGGTGTCCCATCCTGCTGAACCCTGCAGGAACTGACAGCACCAAGGAGGGGAGCAGCACTTGGGACCCGGCTGGGAATTCTGCTCACTGGCAGTTTTCTGACTGCTGGTACCCCTGAGCTGGCTCTTTCGTGGAACCTTGGAGTCCTGGTGGAGTTTAGCTGAGCAATTTCTCAAATTTAATTTCCAAAGTAACTTGTAGGGAATGAGCTCATTCCCTGTGCGGGACAGGCCCCAGTGGTGCCGTGGTGCCCTGACCTTTGCCTGGCTGCTGGTGCCGTGCAGCCCTGTCTCTGCTGCGACCTACATTCTGCCTCCCCAAACGCAGGCCTTGCACTCAGCTGCATTAAACCCACGGAGCGCTGCATAGGGCTAATTTCCCATCAGGCTGTCAGGAGTTATTATGTCAAATACCTTACAGGAGCCTAAGCATATTATGCCAACACAGCTACCTTTGTCAACCAAATCTGAGATCTCATCAAAAAAGCAATGCTGGGCTTAGCCATCCTCAGCGCCTCTGGAGCAAACCCATCTCCAGGGCTCGGCCTGGGTCACTGCACCCCGAGCACTGCCAAGCACTGAGCCTGGGGCTGCAGCTCTGCGGGGAGCAGCACCAACCCCCTAGCAAGAGCCAGCAGAGCTTGCGTGACACTGAAATAAAGAGTTCATGGAGCAAGATCTTTACTCCCACGTTGTGGGTGGGAAAGGCTGGGTGCAGGGCAGCATCTTGTGCCGGGTTACTGCTGTTTTTGCATGCTCAGCTCTTGTCCTCCTTGACTGGGACCTGTGGCCCAGGTGCTCCCTATGCCTGAAAAAACCTTGTCCTTCTTAGTTATCACTTGTCCTTGCCAGTCACACTAGGTACCAGAGCCCTAAAGCTGCTGTTTAATGGCTGTGCTTGTCGTCCCCCCCCACCAGCAATGCAGCAGGACCAGCCTCAGTCCCTCCCTAAATAATTGTTTTAATTAGCATTCCCTTTGATGTAGGTGATTAACAGAGGGCTGCTGACACGGCTTCCATGGGAACTTTTGCAGTAGGCAGGCAGATAAGTACAACCCTCTGTACTGCTGTAGCACTTAAATGTTTTAGTATCAGCCTCCCCAGCAGCAGCCAGTCAGTCTTCATTAGCCCCTCTGAGCCTTTTCTAATTCTGCCAGAGGCTGGAGGGGGAAGGAGTTTATGGCCCCTGCCCAAGCAAGGACTCCTGGGTGGGATATGGCCCTGTTTGGCTGGATGAGCAAACGCAGAAGTAATGACCCCCAGGGAAAGGGCAGAGCCACGACCACAACACCCTGGGGGAGTGTGACAAGGACCCAGGGGAAGGAGAGAAGCTGGGCTTGGGTACCAGCCAGCAAAGGGCTCTCAGCAGCGCCTGGTCAGCAGCCAGCAACCACCACTTACTCATCCCCCATCCCCAACGTCTGCAGCGAAAACAGATAATCTGCAAATTAAAGTTTCCCTGCAGTGGGGTGGCAGTGCCCCACGCTGTGCTGGAGAAGGAACTGGAGTCCATCTGCCATCAGAGCCAGCTCCTGATCCTATCAGGCTATTACTGTATTATTGAACTGGGGATTGAGGGACAGGCTTTAATAGCTGTGATGGTATCAGGGGTACAGCATTAAACTCCAGGAAAAGGCCATGAGGATGAGCCTAAGAAATAGAAAGAACAAAGCCTATATTACCACATCTCATGTCTGCTATTTACACCAGCCTCTGTGAAGCTGAAGAGCTCCTAGCTGAAGAGTAGGAGCTCAGAGGGTAAGGGTGAAAGGCCAGGGAGCTTCGGGTGTTTCCTGAGCTTGGAAAGAGCAGGGACTCCAACATCCAACTCCACCAGCCGAGCTGAAGCAGGGCAGGATGCAAGCACAGGAAGACAAATCTCAGCAGCTGCCAAAACCCATGTGCCTGCCTGAAGCTCACTGGCTGGCCAGCCACAGCTGAAGTGAAGGCTCAGAGGGGTGACAGAGACCAGCTGCAACTCTCCATATACACAGGGGTCCAGTTTCAGCAACAGGTCCTCCTGGTGACTTCTGTGTCTGGCTGCCTTTTCCAGTGGTGGCATTTGCTCCCTGCTGCGCTCACATCTCCCACTGCTCACAGTTTGCCTGTCCTGAGTTATTTGAGCTGCTTGCTTGGGACCCCAAGTCCCTCCCCTATGGCACCGCTGAGCTGGAGGAGCCTGGCCTGCATTGGCAGGCAAGATCCTGGCACAGAAGGTGGATGCTTGGAGAGCAAGCAGCAGCATATTGATTTTCAGATGAGAGGCAAAGGGGAAGCCTCACAGTGTCCTCTCTGGGATGCTGGCTCCTGGCAGAAAGAGCTGATGCCCCAGGCCAGCATCCTGGGGGAGACAGCTTGATCCCTGCCAGCTCCTACCGGTGCCACATGCCATCAGCAACTGCTTGAAAGGCAAAACAAAGAGGAGCCGAGGGAGCTCACTGGGAGCAGATGAGAGGCACTTCTGCTCGACATGCTGTGGGCAAAACAAATCCTCGTGCTCAGCGGAGTGCACAGAGCGGCCGTATGGGCCGGGCAGGGAGGGGGGAGAGGCCGCTGCTCCTGGGGATGAGGGGAGAAGGACACGGGCATTAATTGGCTGGCAGAGTGGCAGCTGGATAGACTGCTTTGCCTTCCAGCTCCCTCGTGTGCTGAGGACCCCCTCCATGCAGAAGTGGTAATGGCGTGACATTTATGCACTGCACACCGAGATCCCAGTTAGTGGTGGATGGCTCTCATGCTGCACACTTTAATTAATTTGCCTTTTCCTGTTGAAAAATAACTTCTCTGACAGATTAGGATTGAGCAGAGAGGGCAACTACTCCCTAGCCAGGAGCCTGAGCAGCAACTGGAGGTACCAATTATGGGGCTTGGCTTTGGCATCAGTAATAATGACATACCCCACATACCCAGCTGTGACCAAGTCCCTGCCTTTCCTTCCTGCCCAGCACATCTCCTGATGGTCACATACAGCACCACCCAGCTACAAGGTCACCCCACAGCAGCCACATGTGGGGTGGGACTTCTGGGGGGGTCAAATAGAAGTACTTGGAGATGGAGCAATAGATAAGCCAAGGAGTGAGGGCAGAAAACCCAGGACTCACAGGAACAATCAGGCATCACCACTTCACTGTACCACCTGCCAGGGCTTCAGCAACCTTCTCTGAGATCCCAGGTTTCCCTCCAGGCAGTGCTAACCCTCTGGTGTGGTCCAGGCCCAGGAATGCTGGCTGCAGCAGCACCCATGCAGGTTTCCATCTGTGAAGGATTCATACAAAAAGTCCCCTTCCAGCACAGAAGCTCCAACCACTACCTCCTCCCACTGCCCCAGGTTTCTGGCACATTCTCCCTTCCTAGCTAACCTAAATAATCTTGTATCATAAGCTGTTCCCCTCCTCTTTCAGCTCATTAGGGCTTTTAGAGAACACTGGCTCCTACTGAACCCGACCAACCCACCATTAACCTCATTCCATGCCAAGAAATGGCTCTTACTTTTGACTCCAATTCCCACAGCTTCTATCTCCAGGAGGACTCTGCCCCTCACCCTTGAGGTGACTAAATTTCTTTAATAGCCTCTTGTGAGGGACTTTATCAAAAGAGCCTTTTGAAAGCTAAATAAAATTCTCTGCACTGTATTTTTCCTTTCCCCAGGATTTTGTTAGCACATTTAAAGGCTCCTGACAGTCTATGACTGAGAAAAGCTTTCACTTTTTAAGATTATTTCCTGCTCCTACGCAGCAAAGCTCTCACTTTGCCTCCTAAATTGGGCCAGCAAGTATGCATAGCTCTGGTTTGGTTTCCTGAAGCAGCTCTTGTTGAATTTCCATGCTGCTCCTGGCATTGCATTTGCCTCAGTGCTGCATTGCCACACTGCAGTGAGCAGGTAAAGTTGCAAGGCTTGGGGAAGGAGCCCTGAGCTGCTGTGGTGCTGTCCCCGGCGTGGGCAATCCCACTGCCTGCTGTTCTGTGCAGGGCTCCAGGCCTCAGGTCACCACACAGATTCAGGGGTGTTGCTTGAGGATACACTTAGATCAGCCCTGCCTGAAACAACTGAGTAAAACTGCTGGACTGGAGCAGGGTAGTCCAAAGCAGATATAGACTTTTGTCCCACAAGAAGCATGGGGGGCATAATAAATAAATTGGGCTGGGTGTGGGTGAGCCCATTGCCTAAGTGGGCCCAATTTTCCCTCCTGTCCCCTCCTCTTCTCACCCATTCACCCACGTAGCTCCGTCAGGTCTCAGGCAGGGATAATCTGAGCTTTCCTAGGTCTGAAACTCAAAAGAGAAACACTGCTCTCTGTACACATAAGCCCATCACCACTGAGGGCACCTGCTCAGTTGTGTAGCAACAGAAGGTCATCTAAAAAGCAAGTCCAAGGCAGCACCAGAAGATTAAGCCTGTCCACAGCCACTGTGCCCACAGCCTAAAGCCTGTAGGAACGCAGGCTGCAGTCAGGCTCAGCTGATAGCAGCCTTTTGCCCAAAGCTGCCTGCTCTGACCAGGCCTCCACTCTTACCTTATCAGGAAGAGCATCTCCTTCAAGTCTTGAATGGAAAAGTTTAGAGCTTCAGAGACGTCCCATGTCAATGGCAAAGACATTGGCTGTGGTTTGTTCTGGCTCCCACTGGAGCTCACCCCCTGCTCTGCCACAGTCTCCAGTGGGGGCAGGTCTGGACCAAGGGGCAGCCATCAGCAGAGCAGGCTTCAGGCCTCTGCACAGCAGCCCGGCCAGAGCGCCCAGCAACAGGGCACGCCAGGCCCTGAGAATCTGCCAACACCACAGTGAGGCAGCCCAGAAGACACCTCACCAACTGAGATGGAAATTTTTCTGTAGATAGCTTGGCTCATTCTGAAAATGGATATCTATAAATGCTCTGCAACACATCTACGAAGAACGGGCCTCAAGATTCTTCCAGGAATCATGCAGGGAGAGGGAAGAAGTGATGTCAGGCTGAGCTGAAGAGTTTTTTTTCCAGGCTCTGTTTTAGTTTGTTTTCAAGTAGAGCAATAAACAGCACTGTCTAGACCTGCACTGCCTTGTCTGTCCATCTGAGACATAGCTCTTCTGGCTCCCAACTGCCAGCACATCCTCAGGCCCCTCCACAGTAAGGCAAAACAGGGATGCATGAAACGTTCCTTGCCACACAAGGGAATCACATTTTTCAGACTGCTCTCCTATCAGATCAGGGATGCAGTTGGCTTGGGGCAGGTTTTAGAGCCTCATTAACACTCAGCAATGAGGCCTGGCAGCAGCTGATTTGATTTAAGGTTCATCTCCAGGCTGTGATTTAAGGGAAGATTTGCTTAATGTTCTCTAACAGACTCTTCTGACTGGGAGCTTGAGTGCTGCCTAATGACAGACTTATTTATTGTAATGTCTTAGCAGCAGAGAATCTAGAGGAGCAGGGCAGGAGCACAGCAGCTGCTGGCAGGTGCTCAGACAGCACTGGAAACATCCATCACACCACAGTGGTAAGAGAGGAGCGTGCATTCCTCTATCCAGAACAGCCAGATACTGCAACCCTCTTCTGCATCAAGGGGTCAGCAAGACAGACCACTCTCTGCTTGCCCAAGATGTTCAGTGCTGCACCTCTACACACCTTTTTACGCAGGATAGGTGAAACGCTCTTCTTTCTCCTTACTGCAGTACTTGAATGATGGGAAATGCCTGCTCATCTCCAGACTGGTTAAAATGCAATTTGCAAGCAAGACTCCCAAATGCACCTCCTTGTTTCCCAGTTTTGGACTTTCAACTCACAGGCGGAGTCTGCTTTCCTCTGGGAAAGGGGGTGGTCATCATCTGACATTTTCATGCTGCTTAGAGCTTCTGAGATGGATCTATCTATCCCCAAGGCCAAAGACGGAGACAACCATCACACAAATGAAGACAGGAGGTCAAGCAAGGGTTTGTCATATTTTAATGACATTGATCTTTGGTGTTTCCCTCGTCAGCACTCACACTCTCCCCGTACTTCCTCCATAAGCCTGCTAGGGATGGAGAGTTACAAACGAAAAGGAAAATCACATTTGAGACTAAAAACAAAGTATCAGAGCCTTGACTTCTCCACTAGAAACTACATGTACAAGGTCAAGATTTCACATGCAACACCTTACATCACAGACCCATACCTCACACCCTGGCCTGGAGCTGAAAAGAGACTTCCTGCCCCCTGTCAAGGATGTGCAGTTCAGTCCTGGCAACATGAAACCACTGGGGTGGCTCACTCATGTTAATATTGGCACAGCTTAGAACATCCTTGTGAGAACTGCATCCTGACTAGAGAGTAGTAGCCCTTGTCCCTCTACCCATCCACATGGCATCTCTGCTTCGGTTCCTGCCAAGTCCTAAACTAACTCGAAAAAGGAAAGAATCCACCTGTGAGCATATCCTGAGCCATGCATGTTCTGGTGAAGCTCAGTTCTTCCCAGAAAAGACCACAGCATAGGCAGGATTGGTCTCAGAACACCACACTCTGGGGGAGCAGTGCTGTGCTGTGGAGAGGGACTGTGGCCTGGAAGACTCCTCCACTCCAGCAACAGAGCTGGAGCATCACGCCTGGGTTTGCCCAGTACTGCCTGTCTCCAGAAGGATGCTGCAGGCCCCCTTCCCTTTCTTCACTCTACTGATCAGCTCCGTGGGTATAAAAGGGCAGGAAAAAGGAAAGGAAAAAGGCTTTACAAAGGATGACACACCAAGTTGCAGGGCTTAGCTCAGGGGATGCCACGGGGCTTCAAAATTTGCCTGATGTGCAACTGTGGTTTGTATTCCTGTTAACTCCTCAGCAGTGGGAATGTTGGAAGTTAAGTATGCTTTCTTTCCCATGGCTTCCCTTGTAATTCTTATCCCTTCCTCCATCACCCAGGATAGAGAAGCCCTCTGAACCACCAGCATCCTGTTAGAGCCACCCATCCCTGCTCTTCCAGCTCCTGGCCAGCTGTGAGGTACAGGTCTCTGCTGAGCAGTACAAGGGTAGCACCAACACACAACTCAATCTCTACCTGTTCCGCGACTCCCCACTGGTGCTGTCATTACTATAGAAGTTGGTACTGTCAGGAAGATGGTTATTGTTAGTTAGGTCACTGTATTCAATTGGTCCCTCGGTGTCCATGGAGGACTGGGCCTGCTCTGGCAGATCCAGGTCACCAGCGCTTTGTCCTTCACTCCCACTAGGGGCTGTCCGCGGGCTGAGGCCACGCTCCGGCAGCTGCACGGACTCTGACAGGATCCGTCCCTCCAGCTCTGTGCCCAGCTGCTGAGAGGTGGACTGCTGTGCCGACGTGCCCTCAGCTCCAGTGGGCTCTGTGCCAGTCTGAGAGCTGCGGTGGATCCGGTGGCTCACAATGATGTTGTTGCCAAAGCCGCCCATGGACGCCATGGTGGTGCTCTGCTCCCGCTGAACCACGGCAGTCATGCCACCTTCTGCCATCAGCCTTTGAATCCTGCTCAGGGCATCCTCCCCACTGGCCCCATATTCTGGACCTTCACCTGCAAAAGAAAGCAGAAGCAACTCTGGTGCACGAGGCAAACTACAACAAAAAACAAAGCATGCTGAGTAGTTGCATCATGCAGTGTGCGTGTGCTGGGACAGAAGATAGGTTCCATTCCAGACAGAGCCCGGTATTTTATTTCCGTAACTTTCCACTTGGTTAAACAAAGGCACCGAATTCTGTCAAGAAAACCTTGGTCACTTCCACAGGTAACCCTCACAGACTTGCATGTCCAAGCCTTGGAAAAGCAGCTCTTATCTAGCCATAAAGACGGGGGAAAGGGTAGTAAAAGAGCACAGCTATAGAGACAATCCTGCCAGCCTCATGGGGACAGGAACAGAAACCTCAGTTTGCACTGCAATAAACCAAACAGTTCACCAGGGTGTTAAAGAACCCCATGGCTTTTCCTACTTCACCTGTTTGAGAAGCAGGCACATGACACAATGGCAATGTCCCTGGTGTCAGTCTAGGGAGGACAACAGAAGGTGGCCAACAGCAGACAGCAGCTACAGAACATGGCCTTCCACATTAGCTACGATCAAGCTATCAGTCAAGCTCCCCTTGACTGATATCTTTCGAGGAATACAAAAAAACATCTCAAGACCTAGTCTTTGTCTGCTCTTATCCCTGAGGCTTCCCTTTATACTCAGGCTGTAGTGAGCTCTGAGAGAACCACTGTCAGATACCTTGGTTGCTCTAGATTACTTCAGGGGAACAAAATCTCACCAAAGAATTGTCCATGTAGGAGATTAAATCACCACAACAGGGAAGTTCATTCCAGTTCAGTTTCTCAACATCCTCCTTTTGCTACAAACCCTACCCGGAGCATTTGGGGAGAACAATCTGTAATAATAAACTGCTAGAAACATTCCACAGTGGGATCTTGCTGATTCTTATTAAAGAAATAAATCTCACTCCCACCTCTATGAAACTATCACAGTGCTGATTTGAGGAGAAAGCCGTGAGCTCTCCTGGCACCAAGGAAATGAACACAAATGTCAACAAGGCTAGATGCAGGGAGGAGTTAAAACACAATAAAAACCAAAATGCCACACTGACTAGGAAAACAAAAACACTTGGGGCTGTGGAGTTTAATATCTTCATCCATGACTTGGATGAGGGGATTCTAGTGCACCTTCAGTAAGTTCACAGTTGACAGTAAGTTGGTTGGGAGCGTTGATATGCTGGAGGGTAGAAAAGGTCTGAGGAGGGATCTGGACAGGATGGGTCAAGAGCAAAGACCAATTGCATGAGGTTCATCAAGATGCCCTTGAGTCACAACAGTCCCAGGTGGCACTACAGGCTGGGGAAAGGGGGGCTGGAAAGCTGCTCAGCAGAAAAGGACCTGTGGGTGCTAGTCAACAGTGGCTGAGCATGATCCAGTGTGTGTGCCCAGGTGGCCAAGAAGGCTAATGGCATAATGGCCTGTATCAGCAACAGTGTGGCCATCAGGATCAGGGCAGCGATTGTCTCCCTGTACTCAGCACTAGTGAGGCCATGCCTTGAACCCTGTGCCCAGTTTTGGGCTCTCACAACAAGAAAGATCATTGAGGTACTGGAGCACATCCAGAGAAAGGCAATGATGCTGGTGAAGGGTCTGGAGCACACGTCATAAGAAGAACAGCTGAGGGAGTTGGGGTTGTTTAGCCTGGAGAAAAGCAGGCTCAGGGGAGACCTCATCACTCCCTACAACTACCTGAAGGGTGGTGCAGCCAGTCTCTTCTCCCAGTTAACCACCAATAGAATAAGAGGAAATGGTGTCAAGATGCACCAGGGGAGGTTCAGGGTGGACATCAGAAAGAATTTTTTTTCACTGAGACAGTGGTTACTCATTTTAACTGCCTAGGGAAGTGGTGGAGTCACAATTCCTGGAACTATTCAAGAAATGACTGGACATGGCAATTAGTGCTATAGTTTAGTTACATAGTGGTGTTCAGTCAAAGGTTGGACTTGATGATCTTGGAGGTATTCTCCAACCTAAATGATTGGACGATCATTATCCAGCACAAGAGCTAAGATACTCAGCAAAGTCCACACCAGGCCACTCGAGAGATGTCATGCAGTCAGTCAGTGACAGCTTATTCCCTTTTCTCATGGGCTCAGTGGTACTTGCATCAAGCACTGCCAGCGTCCCCCACCACACGACAAAGTTAATTTCATCCTTAAGTAAGTCTGCTGACATACTGCCCTCCTGCAGAAATATTACAGACATTAAGGGCAAATTTACATGTCACCAGTAGTGTAAGTAGATTCCTGCTAGGAATGCAGTAAACTTGCTATATGCACTATACCTAGCCCCTTGATTAGAGCATCAGTGGGACCATAGAGACACCTGTAACCACATGAGAATCTGCAGCACAGCCTAAGAGGAGTGAGCAAAAATACCCCCTGGAAAGAGCCTGACCCACAACTCTAGCAGAGAAATCCTATTCAGGATGTGGCTGATGTATGAATTAGGATGTGGCTGATGCATGAGCTAGGAACTTGGTTGATCAGTACAAAGACTGAAGACAGAGGCAGCTATTATACTGGAAAACTCCACAGTGAAAAACATGCATTCCAAGGGATACTGAAACATTAATTATGAGCAGAACTAAGTGGAAGGTTTGAGAAGCATGGTTTTGGATTCAGTCATCCCTTCCTTCTGAGGGCATAGTCGTACTTCATTACCAACCATCTGGCCAGGCTGGAGAGGAAGCTTAAGAAAGCCAAGATTTGCAACCTGGTCTAGAGACATGCCAGACAGACTTATCTACACAACAGCAGATACCGTGTCCCTGATAGATCACTTACTGTAAACGAGTCCAGTGAAGAAGCACTGGAACAGCAAAACAGCAAGAACTCCCAGCCAGCCAATGCTCCTCAGCATTACAAACATGTGCTTCACCACAGCACCCCTTGCTTTTCCCTGCCCCTAAATTACCATATGCCACGGCTGAATTTCCAATTGAGGCATCTGCTTGCTCAGAAGACAGGCAAGGGCTGATGCCACAGCAGGAACCAGCACGGTGTGAGCCTTCAGATCCCAGAGATACAGCAGTGTTGGAAATTCCCAGCCCATCAAGAGCCAGAAGTGAGCCTCACCATTCAAGCAGCCAACAACCACCTCTGCTTTGGGGACTGTCCTCCCGTTTTCCTCTCTCAGGTTTCAACGATGACTTTGGCTGACTTGTTCAGAGCAAAGCTTGCTGTGCCATTTGCCTTGAGCTGAGCTACAGCACAGATTCACACACAGCCCGTTTCTACTGCTTGGTGACTCCCACACACATTCTTTCACCAGGCTGCCAATGCAGACTACATTAGTATTCAGAGCAAGTGAAACAAGCTGACTTCCATTTGGTGAAGGTTCAGGGTGGGCACTTACCCAAAACAACAGCAATGCTGTAAACCACACACGTATCAGCTTGCTGCAGTGCTGTGCTCCTACAAATGTTTTCTACTGTAACCCAAGTGACCTTTCCAGAGGTCCAAACTCCCGTCTATTCCAAACACAGAACAAAACTCTACTCTTGAGAGCAATTATCCCAAAGACCAGAGGATTTCTGTCAATGTAGCTGTCTCAAACATTTAACTAAATATTCCCTAGCTAATGCATCTGTTTTAAAAGTCCTCTATGCTACTCCAGCAAGACAAGAATTTGACACACAAAACTACCCAGGCAAAACATCTTGCATAAGCTGGGCATAAGGCAGGGTATTTCCACTTCTAAAGGAAGTGTACTCTGAAGTACTTATAGGCAGTACAACTTGTTTATCTCTGGGCATGAATGGCACACTCCTGCTGAAATGCAAAGTCCACAGAAGCAAAGATGAGATCAGACTCCCCTGTACCTGTACAATATACTGACACTGCTCTTGAGTTTTCTTCTGTTTTCAACATTCCTCTTTCTAAAACCAGCAGTAGTCAGGAATCATGTTTGCAAACAAAGCTTCAAAATTAGAACAGTAAGCACTGCAGAGATATCTAAGTCTTCAGAGAACATGAAATAATAGCTCTGAGGTGTGAGCTGCCCCACTAATTCAGATGCTCAAAGATAAAAATACCAGCATTTTTACATTAATTCACCCCTTGCATAAGAATAGAAAAAGGAGGGGCACACCACAGTATAACCAGCTATGAATAATTATATCTCCCTTAATACCACAATAATTACTTTTTTTTCCAACCAAGCCCAGAAACATGTTCACACTTCCTTTCTGAGGTAGTTAATCCAAACAACTCCACAGAACTCAGAAAAAAATACAACTGCTTTAACTTGTAAGAATTTTCTTAGTAATATCTCACCTTGGCTACTCATATGAGTGAAACTTACTTTTGTAATGAGAGTTTAAAAGTAGCCCACATAATTTAATCCCAAGAGACCCAAGTACTTGGAGTAGATCACGCTGTAAAGGCTTGCATTGCTACATACTTCTAGAACCTAAGTCTATTTTTTAGGTAGTGGTTTTCAGAGGATTTTAAAGAGAAACCAATATTTGCAGTTCTATAGGACATATGACACAGATTTTACAGATGGACGGGAAGATGAAAGGCTAAGAAGTCTACCCACGTTTCTACTTGGAGAACGAGAGGCAGATCTGGAAGCTGATCCCTGGTGTCCTAGTTCCCATTTCCACACTAACTACACAAAAGTCACATCACATCTGACAACAGCATTGCAAGAACGTGTTCAGCTAACATAAAACAACATGTTTCTTCTTGTTAGCATTCATGGCTCGGCTGGGGACAAAGTATTCCTGCCCAAGCAGCCCCTTGACACGTGTTCTTGATGTCTCAGATTAAATAAGTTACATCACATGCAGGCACACTGATTGCTTTTAAGTGCTCCTCAGGCATCCTCAGGATGCTTTGCTTATATCAGGAAAGTTTTGCTTGCATGTGCTGTCTTTCCATTACCAACAGTTTGAACAGACTGAATCTCACAAACCCAAGCCTTCATTTTACATCCCTCTTCCCTCTCAAATGTATCTGCTGCAACCTCTGAAAGCAGTTGGAACTAATGGAAATTTATACTCGCTGGTGATAAACACTTCAACCCAACAAGTTAAAAACTGTATATGGCATGACAGCATATGTTGCTTCCCCAAAGACAGGCAAAGTAGCAATCCAGTGACAGCAAATATTCGGATGGCTACAATTTCAGTAACTCATGTATGTGCCTACTTGCACAACAAGCACTGAGCTAGCTATCTGAATTTTAAGCCCGAAAGACAATGCAGATGGTAGGAAATCAGATGACAATTGCTTTTCAGTTATTTGTTGTTGGTTTTCTTTTTCCTCTTTAAAAACTGGATTATCTGAAAGACAGGTAATCTCTCAACAGCCAGGAGACAGAACGGGCCCACTATCAAACAAGTGTTCTGCAGCTCTGCAGAGGCCCCTCTCCCTCAGCCTGCAGCAACTCTGGCACAAGTGCAGACCCTGCAGTTACTGCCCTTTGCACTGTATTCCAAAGATACTACAGCCTGAACAAGTGGCAGCCACAGCCTGACACAGTCTGGAGCAGGAATCACGATTTTTAAAGGTTAAAACTTTGGGCCACTAAATCTCATTAGGAATTTTTGTTGGGTTTTAAGTGAGATTCAATCTGCCAGCTGAATACAGATCCCACTCCCATCATGCCTGTCTATTTGCAAGGAAAACATAGTATAACGCCCAACAGATTGTTTCTAATTAAGGGTGCCTCAAAGTTACAACTCTATCACTATTTCCACTATGTCTGTCAGCTTAAAAGAAAACAGGAGACAGCTCAAACACTGTTTTAAGCATTT
This sequence comes from Onychostruthus taczanowskii, assembly GCF_017590055.1. Lineage (NCBI taxonomy): Eukaryota > Metazoa > Chordata > Aves > Passeriformes > Passeridae > Onychostruthus > Onychostruthus taczanowskii. The sequence continues at coordinate 2,572,200 of NW_024496525.1, read as the reverse complement.
CTTGGTACCTCTCCTAGTTTTCTCTCAACTCTAACTACCTTTCCTTTATGTGTGGTGTGGGAGCAGAGTTCACAAGTCCGCTATTAACTGCTGCAAAACAGAAAGATTCAGACATTAGAGGGATTCACTTCTAATAAAGTCATCATATGCTCATTCCTCCAAAGGAGGTAGAAAGATAATCAGAGCAGCAAAGTCCCCGCAGAGCTTTGCATGAGAAAAGGAAACTATTTATACCCACACAGAACTTAATTAGATTTCTGATGCAATTCTGCATACTCTCTTTTTTTTTGTACAGTAAGCACATATCTGCAAGAAATGCCCTGAGGCAGAATTCCCCACAACAGCAGGGCTGACAGGACAGAGGACAGAAACCCACTGTCAGGGTAGCATTAGCCCTTTTTTTTTTTTTTAAACCTTTTTTTTCAGTTGGTTGGTCAGTTGGTCAATTGGTTGGGGCTTTTTCGCCCCTTGTGGCAGGGTGATAACTAAACCACTTTCCTTTACATTACTCAGAATCACACTTGATTTATCCATTCTGCTGCTGATAATGCTGGTAAGCCTTTACATAGTGATTTCCATCTTCAAAGCCCCATACAAAACACTAATTAATCTCCACAGCCCCTGGTGTGCTGTACTATGGGAAGATTAATTCCCATTTAGTAGATGATTAATAATTTGCCCTGGGTCACACCCCAAGTTACTGGTAGCAGATTTCTCACATTTCTTCTCTCTTTTTTTTTTTTTTTTTTTTTTTTTGCCTTCTTGCCCCTGACATCTAGATCATGCTATTAGGAAACACAGTTTCCCTTCCAACAGGCAGAGTTACAGCACATACAGTGGGCAAATTAGCCATCTGAAGAGCACCACAGCACCTAGTCCTGCTGGAACACTGGATGTGCATCACAAGAGTTGATGATGCTAGGAAAATGGCTGGCTTACCCTCACAAGCAGCCAGTAATACTCATGTGTAATGTGAAGCACAAAGACCCAGATGAGCCAGACCATCACTGCCACAATTACCTGGCTGACTGCCTAAGGTGTTGGCAAAAGCAGAAGAAAATTTGTCTCTCTGTTTCATGTCAGGTCTTTTTACTATTCTTCTATCACGTATTACTATTGATTTTTTTGATCCTTCATCCTTCTGACCGTTATAGTCTTCACAGTTCCATGTTTCAAGTTACTCTTGAGCCCTTACACAGGAATTTCCACTGAGGATACAACTGGCATAGGAACTGACCAACAGCAGGTAAAACATCTTGGCTCATCTCTGGTGCACGTGTTTAAACTGCAGTAACTCCTTTGTTCTACAGGCCCTAATATAGCTGACAGGAGTGACAGCCCATTTTGCAGCTGTGGCCATTTGCAAGGGGACATGTGGGTAAGTCAATGTCTGAGATGGAAATTGCAACATGTGGAACTTGATCTTCTTCCAAGCAAAAAAGAGAGTTGAAGAGAAGTACCTGTCCTAGGCTTGTTATTTATACTCCTTTTCTTCCAAATGTTACATGTTTTTCTTCTTTGTAGAGATATCCTGCCAAGGCACTGGTAAAGAACAGCCCTTTCCTCATCTCATTAACAGTCTAGTTAAAACCCATGATCTAGATCTGGAAATTGAAAAGTTAGAAAGAACAAGATAAAGAAACTGTCAGATGATTGCAGAACAGCAGGAGAGAGAAGCAGCGTTGGAGAACTCTCCTAGTTTAACTGACTCCAAAAGCCTGCAGCATCAGCCATCATGGCCTTGATGCAAGAAGGTCCCACACTGTATCACGTTCTCAGTCTGTGTTCCACATTCAGTGGAAGAACCAGTTCCCATGAGTTCAGCATTTGTCCAGACAGTCTGTGTTCCAGTCTCATTCACACGCCATCAATTGTACTAACCTTGCACAGAGGTTAATCTCAGCTCTGCTGAGATAAGCAGATGGAAACCCCAGCGGGCAGGAATCCCCCACTTAACTTTGTACAGAAGAGCTGAGATCAGAGAAACACAAAGCCGTATCACACATGCTGGATACTACACAGCAGAAACGGTGAAGAGTCACATACCAAAATGTAACTTTCAGAATGATAGAGAACAAGCAGGCATACAGGCACACACAGGCATGTTGTGGGCTGCTTCCCAAAGCCAAGGAGGTTTATCATGAACCACCAACTTCAAAACTGTCTCCTTGATTTTCTCTTGTCTTTCCTATGTATATACTTCCCAATCCCTACCTAGCCAAGCCTTCAGAGCTGAATGAAAGCACAATGTTACAGTATTGAGACAAGAAACTTGAATGAATCAATGTTTTCAACAGATTAGTGACTTTGTATAGGAATTGCACAGTAGCTGTTTCCAGCTCCTTACATGCTGGTAAGTTTTCCTGGACTATTAACCACTAGAGACATTTTTGTATAGCTGAACTGGGCACTCATCACATACCTCATCAATCAAACTAAACAGAATCCTCAAAGCTGTTTTGTGAGAAGTGATTTACAGTATTTTATTTTGTATCAAAATACTGAGCTTGTGAAGCCTGCAGACCTTTTGCAAAAGTTGGAGGATCAAGCTGAACTCTAAGACAGAGGCAGAAAGGATAACTCTGTAACTTGCAGCCTTACTGATGGTTAGGAGATCAGGAGATGTGTGAGGAATGAAGGCAGTACAGTTGGTTCTACAAAGACACAATGATCTGGAGAAGAATGAAATTTCCTCCCTCAAAGCATGTGAAAAAGACAACTTTTCTATTCATATGGCCAGAGATTCATTCTCCTGATCTTCTATGCCTGGCTACAGGCAAATCAAGCAGGAGAAATCTTTGTTGAAGAGATAAAGGGAGTACCCAAATGCACTGACAGGATGTGGACCATATGTGGAAACTCCTAAATCACCAGGTAAGCTCTGTCAGATAAACCACTGATTGATCTCCTACCTTCACCAGTCCCTGCAGAGGCGGATTCCTGCTCCTGTACCTCCCTCTCTGTCTGAGTCTCTGCATTCTGCAGCTGAGGCGCCAAGGTCTGGGTACCCTGTGACGTCACAGAGGTGGGGGGATTTCGGGGTTGTAGGCCTATGGCATTCATCAGGCCCATGTCTCTGTCTGTCCTCCATGTAGCTCTGCTGGTTCTGAAAAGAGAGAAAAACAAGTAAGACCAGGATCACTGGAGGCAACATGCCCAAGCAAGACTGAAACATGAAAGTGAGGCTCTTCTCTTCTGCCTCCACTCCAACCAGGCGCCTGCTTGCCACTATGGGGATGAAAGGAATTGTGACCTGCACTTATTTACACACACTGGTCTCTAGAGTTTCAAGACAACTGAGTCTTAGAGTCCACTCACCCTTCCACAGAAGCAGCGTGTCTTACAGGCACAGAGAGATATCCCTGCAGCATCATTAAGCCTGCAGAACAACCGTCTTGGAGTCACTGTGTTGAGGAGGCAGCACAACGTGCAGTGCAGAAGCACAAACACACACAAAACCTTCTGCACAGCAGGTCAGCTTTAACTCCCATGGATGTAGCCTGTATCCTTTCCCTCCTCTGGACTTCCTAGTTTGTCATCTTCACACATGAATGCACTCCAGCAGGCATTTCTGCCCATTCCAGTCAGACAAGGGAAATCCTGCGTTCTCAAAAGCAAACAACAGGAACCACCCCAAGGCTCATTAGCCTCTCAGACTCGAACAGCTGAAGTGTACAATGCTACACCTGAGTCTTCACAATGCCACGACACTCTTTTCTAAACTGACCCCTAAGTGCTGGGAATGGTAACAAGATTCAAGGAAAGACTGCCTCATTTACAACTTTTTTTTCATAAGGCTTTGAAACCTGCTACACTTTTTTTGCTCTCTCTTTGAACTACTTTACTCTGGACCATTATTTCTGCCTTCACGCTGCCATTATACCAGACTGAATATATACTGTCAAAAACTTAAGTAGTGGCAATATCCACTCATAGGGCAGAGTAAAGAATCTCTACTGCTTATTTTTCACCCACAATCAGATCAAGGCTGTAGGACAGCCCAGACATTTGCCCTGTAAACAAGCTCACAACTTCCTTGGTATGCTGAAGCTCACAACTCAGGAACACAACTATCACCCTCTTGCTGAGAACAGCTGGTTTACAGAGAAATACTTGTCACTATGGCAAGAAGCAACGGACTGCAGCATCACCCTTGGGTTCAGAACAACCTGGGCAGCACTGGACAGACTGAAACAGCCAATGGGGACATCAAGGGATTTAGCTTCATTTTTAGAGTTTATTACTGAGAAACAACTGTTCCATGACGAGCAATTAAAAAAATGAAAATCAATCACTGGGTCGGCACCATACAGTTGCCCTTTTCTCTGCCTGTTCAACTCCCCTGTTCTTCAGTTACCTTCCAAAGACCATTTGCTTTACACAGTGTTCTTGATGCATCAAGCCCCACATGTTCCTCCCACAGCTGTTAGTGGGGCCCTGAATGACACATGTAACTTTACTATCACTGGCACTTTTGGGCACTGAATGTCCCTTGCTGGAAGAAGGCCAGGTGACCCAACCAGGCAATACCAAAGGGGGAGAAAATTGCATATTTAAAGCTGCCAGTGGTAAGGGAACAAAGAAGTGATGTCAGAACTAACAAAAACAGCAGAAAGGGTCAGGTCTCTCTAACCCAACACCCAGGAGACTCACCCAGGCCGCTCAGCACTCCTGCTGCTGGAATGCACAGTGAAGACATTCTCATTCAGCTGGTCCCAGTGGTACTCAACTCCAGAGTTTAAGGCCCTTAAAATGCCAAAAAAGGAAAAAATATTAGCATTACAGGACACTGTTCAAGCCAGCACACATTACATCCCCACAACATGAACAGTGTTGATTCCTGCCCTACAGAAACTGCAGATCTAGCTCACAGTTCACATTTTCAGTAAAAGGGTTCATCACCATAAACCACCTTGCAAACACAGTGCTAAATTACCAGATTACTCTGGAATATTCCATTCATTTCAATTCAGTATTAGCACCAAGACACAGCAACAGGGGCAGAGAGATTTTCAGGCAATGAAGACATACAACTGTGCATATAAAATCAGGTTATCCTAACTCCAAGTAACGAAAAAAGAACTGGAATAGAAAGGCCAATTCTCCCTGTGGTGTCTGCAAGCACTTCCTGCACTAGGTAATGTTCAGTAAGACACTGCCCTTACTCAATATTTAATTTCTTTGCAGATGATTCTCATTCTATCTACAGATAATCTTTATACATCCCTCTCACTGACAGCCACTGTGGAGCAAGGACAGATGTAGAGGATATTTTAACAAGTTTCTACAGAAAAGCTTGCACTGTGTCAACAGCATGTGTGGCTGTTGAGGAAAAGTCCAAACTTGAATTTTACATCTAATGCTACTAAGTATAATGGAACCACCAATGTTCTGGAAACCTCTGACACAGCATTTCCCCAAAAGATGCACCAAGTCAGGGCTTACTACTCACAGGAACAGACAAGGTTATCAACCACAGCTGAAGACAACAGGTAATCACAGAAACAAAACCACCATAATGCAGCAAGTACGCATCCCACCAAGAAGAGAGTGAGAGCGAATCCAGCTTACTCTGTGCCATACAGAAATGTCGCAGGACAGGCACTCACTATGCAGTCCAAGGCAGCACAGAGATCTCCCACCTACTGCTGTGTTCCACCTTCAGAAGCACTCTGGGCTGCATTAGCATGGAAGACACTTCCTGGAGTGTTTTGCCACACCACTCTGACAGCTCATATGAGCTGCCTAGAAGTTTTGAAACGGCACTGTGCACCACGACATGACTGCTGGACTGCACACACCTGATGGTGCTGGGTGGAGAGTTAGCAGTGCTGTGCAGTGGTCACAGCAAGGCAAGTGGGGGGAAAAAAAACCCAAACCAACAAAATAAGACCTGTGTAGACACAAGGGAACTGTGTCTGAAGAGCTGGACTTCCAGCACCCTGTAGACAGGCTCAGAACTAGGAGTAGTCCTGTAAGCTGAAGAAAGGATTCATGGCAAATACTTGGTAGCTGGTTATGGCTCAGCACAAATGAGATGTTTTACATACATATAAAAACTGTTGTCCCTGTAAAGAGGTGCCTCAGCAGAACTGGCAAGAACCCCAGCTCAGAGGATGCTGCAGTGTACTGGAGGCCTGGGGCTAGACTGCCAGGATGACAGCACCCCAGGTTAGGACCCGGGGTGAGAGATGAACAAAATTAGGTCAACAAAATCACACATGGAGGATACAAGAAGTAACCAGCCATTGCTTTTTTATTTTTTTGTGCTGAGCTAGTCCTGTGCTGCATTATAACCCATGAAAGCAGCTGCCAGTGAGATGCTGATTTACAAAGGTTTCTGAGTTTACTGACAGATGGTAACTTGTCACTAAAACTGTGCCAGCCCCTCTGGCTGCTCCATCCCCTGCCTAATATACTGGCTGAGGATTAGCTGTCACACTTTGCTGTCTGCGAAGCAGCACAGTCCCTGAGCAAGAGACACTTTCTGACCTCGTAGTCAAAATTTCCATAAAAAGTCTAGTGCGTTTGGTATCTACAACTATTACACAACAGAGCTAAGCTGACCTGTGCTCTTTTCCCTCTTCTTCCACACATCTTCATGTTTCCCAAAGAACAGGCATAGTCCCCTGCATCATGTACAGCTACGTACATGATTGGTATTCCTTGCCAATGTGTGCTTTACTTGTCTTTGCCAGCTTGCCAGCTCTCAAGACAAGAAACCAGAAGACCACAAAGCTTCTCCCAGGCCAAGATGGGAGCTGACAATACATATTTCCTCTTTTCCCCCCAAACACTGTGTTTCTGTAATACACAGAAAGTCCAGCTCCTGCACACACACTTCTTTGAGTGGATCAATTTCACTTCTAAAAGCATCATGGTACCAAGCTGACATGGAGTACATCCATTAAAAGCTCCTGACCACGCTCCTACCTGTTCTACGGAGTCTCACTACTGTACAGTTGGGTTGTTAAACAGCAAAGTCCACTCTAACTTCATGCTGTCAGTTTGCATATGGTTAAATCAACAGGCATTCAATTTAATGCATAACTTTTCATACTGGTTTTAAACACTGCCATTTATCAGCTGAGCTTCACTGCCAGGGTCCTATTAGCTATTCCTTTACTGCCAGAAAATCAAGGGCTTTGCCTTCCTTCCCTAAAAGGAGGACCTGTAGCAGATGGTGCCACTGCTCTGGCTGCTGACTCTGGGAACACCGATAAACAGGCTTAGGCCATGATGGGAGTTCAACATTCTCAGCACCACTTTAACCTGGCTTTTTAGTTTGGTGTGTTTCCCTGCTGGGCAAAAGTGGCTGAGAATAAACAGCCGGCGCTCCCTGCAGCAGCAAGCAGCAGCAAGCATCTTCATTGCTACCTTTCAGTAGCCTCTTCCTTTGGCCAGCTACACAAACTACTCTTTCCCAACTCTACCTCTTGCAAAAGCCATAAGGTCCCCAGCACCATCGCTGTCCTCTTTTGTATGCATCTGTATATCTCTGAGCTGGAATCCACATTGGTCTCTTTACAGCCCTAAGATCAGCATCAAGATTGCTCCTGATTAGGTTTTCCAGCCTTTAGATGACTGAACCTATAGAAGAGATGCTTCAGGCTGCACCAAGGCACAGTAAGGAGAGCATACACCTGAACTTAACAGAGGGCACTGGTTGGGCACTACCTTTTATATGAAGATCATAATGTCTCTTCTTAATGAATCAGAATTTCATCAAAGAAATATGGCTATTGTGAGGGCTAAATGCCAGTTTTAACACCATGTTTGCATTAGAAACTTGATCACATAATCAGACCTTAAACCAACTTCAGTACACAACAAGATGTGTGCGACAACCACAATTACCTTGGTTTAAATCAGATTTTCAATTAAGCTTATGACTTGTTCTGGTTTAGCCACACCTATTTAAAATAGTGCAATCTCCCTTTTCAGAAAGCCTAAAGGTTTTTTAGCTCCCATTGCAAAATACTGCTTGAATTTTGTAAATGAGCAGCCTTTCACAGTACGTTTCCCAGGAGATTTGCAAATCAAGGCCTGACGATTCATTCCAAAGAAGCAGAGCTTACACTGGAGAAATGAATATTTTTCAGGTAATGTAAGCATTTAACTTTTGCTTCATCAAACTCTAGACATAGAAATGCTAGAAGCACTTTACATTTTTCAAGGCATAAGGTAGAAGCTCTGTGTAGCATGGAGCCACTTGGATGTGGATGCAGTAAAAAGGACATTTGTTGCCCAGGGCTTTAGGGTGAAAAATTGCAATTCTCCGCACTGTGTCAGTCATGGACAGTGAAGTCCACTTAGTCAAGTTCTTACTTTCTTCCCTTTTATGGCTGTCACTAAGCTCTCTAAGCCCTCCCTGGAAATTTCCATTAGCTTTGTTACATGCAGAGCTGCTCATAGCCTGGATTTCCCAGCAGGGATCTGTTCTAAGATGGACTTTTCCTTCACGCTTGTGTCCAGCTCACATTATTAACGAGCTTGGAGAGGATGAAGGGCACAGACTTGCAGGCTTTGCTGAAAGTCAAATAAGGATTCAGAGTGGAGCCTGTTAAGTACTAAGAGCCAACAACTTAGCAAGCCTCTCTCTCTGCACAGAGGTATTACCTACACAGCTCAGTTATGTCTCGAGGAAGAAATTAGGACCAAGTACTAGGAATTAATGACAACATTATTAACAAATTACAAGAGAACTGAAATGCAATTTACTGCACTTGCTTAACCAGTATTTGAAGGATAAATTGACAAAGCACAGGTCAGCATAAACAGATTCAGACATGTGGGTAACCCCTTAGCTGTCATATCCAAAACTGGGAGTTGAAGAGGAGGAGGGATTAGGATGAAAATTCCCTAACTCTACCATAACAATACAGCTCAAAAGCATGACAGTAAGACAAAACAACCCATAATTTGCAAGTGGTGTATGCACGTCCAGGAAGGCATAAATAGCACTTTACTACCTTTTTACTTGTACCATTGGGGGATGATTTAAGTGAAATCTGAAGAAGACAGCAGCAATGAGCAAATGCACTCCTCTTCTCCATCAAATCCTGCCATATGGAAAGGCCCAACAGCAGCCCACTTGTTTGCTATAGTACCAAATTAAATTTTGATTACAACATTGCTGCCTGCAATCCCATCCAAAAATATCAGCACAACCTCATAACCAGAATGAAGACTATGGCAAGCCCAACACAGAAAGGAAGCTGCCCTTCTGATGCCATGCAATGCACCTGATTTTCATGCTGCCAAGTTTGCTTTCTCCACAAAAGGAAATATTCCTTAAAGCTGATTTCTCAAATATACTGTCCATTCAAGATCACTAAATGCAAGCATATAAAACCAGATTAGTTTACAAAAGATTTGAATTTCCCAAGACATGCTTTCTTCCCTTTGTGTAAACTTGTCATTCTTAAGCCATTCAAACTGTATCAAGGAATAGAGTGAGCTACAAGAGAGCAAGGTGACACTATGCTAAGGAACAGGAATCTGTTGTCCTGGTTTGGGAAGGAAGAAGCAGCACACAGTATCTTGTGCAATGCAATGCAATGCTGGCCAGATTCCAGATGCATCTTTGTCAGCAGCTCATTATCTCTTCTGCCAGTGTGGTGATGATCAGCACAGCAAGCCCATCCCTAGCTCCCATGATTAGCTAGGCAACGGTATTGTTAGTACAAGGCGAAGTTTGGCACTCCCAGCAGCTGCCTGGATGAGAAAACAATAATTTCTAACGCCCTACTTCATAAATATTTAGCTTTCTGTGCAGGCGATGAACCACGTGCAGAGACAAATCCAAGTGAAAAGTGGCTGCTGCGCAAACTGTATGGAACCAGCAAAGGGGATTTCTGGACTAATTCTGCAGGGCAGTAACTCCCTTTGACCAAGAAGAGGTGGCAGCTTCACTGGTGCCAGCCCATGTCTAACTAGCCAGGGGAAGGGCACAAGATCAAGTATAGAAATTCAAGGAACACAACATCTGCAGTTTATGACTGACAACCACAGATATTTAAATGACATATGACATCATCCTGTCCATCACATTGAGATGAATGATGCATCTAAGAGCAGCCTCATTTTTACTCCTCACACTGATACAACCCACTAATTTTCCAGAATCCTGCAAATTTTGCCTGTGTGAAAACCAGCAACCATGCAGAAACACACCCTCATACCTACTTGAATTGTCCAAGGTGCTGCACAAGCAGGACAGCAGCAGCTTGGTGCAGCTGGTAGCTGTGAGCCTGCTTCAGGGAGGGTGCCAACTCAGCTTGGAACACTTTGCAAGACAACTGGTCCTGTTCATTTGATTGTGCAGTCCTGCCAGCTAGGTTAAATGTTTGGATTTTTGAAGGTGCTGTATTCAAACTCACACCATTTGTATGAGGTCAGCCTTATAAAGCTGGTGGCACCAGTAGCTAATTCAGCTCTTCTATCTGAACAATGTAACCACGGACAAGTTTGTTCTGTCTACCAGTGGACACTAAAGGCTGGATCCAGTTCATGATCTTGTGGATAGTGGATAAGGTTTAGACAGAAGGCAGACCCCTAACAGCCATCTTTCCTCAGCAAAATTTTGGTATCTCTGCTAATGAAAAGAGTCACCACTCAGCTAAGCTGGTAAATACTTCAGAGAGAAAGAAGAGGGAGTGAAAGAAAATAAAGATTAATACAATAAGAAGAACCCAAACAGAATAGTTTCTTCTGATCCACAGGACCACTATAGCTAAAAACTGACTTCCAGGAGTCAGCACTTGCAACATACCTACAGATTGCATGTAGATTCGTATGAATCTGCATGTAAGCAGATTCGTAAAATAATTTGAAATGGATGATACATGACCAGAAAGAGGAATTTGTCTCATATTCCATGGGAGAAGTCTTCAATTAAGAATCAGACTTCGAACACATTCAATAGGAGTAACAAATGAAAATTAAGCACCAAGACAATTACAGAGCAGAAAGAAAAGAGTTTAGTATGAAAGTGTGAATGTTTGATTATCTGGGGACTCAAGTAAAAATACTGAGGTTGAGAATGCTGCCCTTAAGGAATGCAAAGCTGCACAAAAAAAACCTGTGTTGAGAACAAGGACAAGGCAAGTCCCTCTCAGACAGCCTTCATTCTTCTGCTAAAACACCAGAACAGTTTTTAAAAGTGATTTTCTCAGAAATTTTTTACATTACTGTCATGTAAACACACTGTGTTTACACAGTGTGGCATAGGAAGTTTTAACTTGTATCATGTTTATGAGAAAATGAGCACAGCACCCAAGCCAAATAGCCTGGAGTAAATAAGGCAGAAATAGAACAAATAAGAATTTCCTGAATTTTCACTGACTTTCTTCTCACTAAATCTTGCCAGTATGCCTTGGTATCCTTTGCCATCTGGCTCCAACCACACCAAGTACTAGGTACGGGAACCTCTGAAAGATGAATAACAGATTCCAGAACACACAGCTTAAAGGTCTTCAGACAAGTACAGTTCAGCTTGATATTATCATCCACACTGCTCTAAAGATGGACAACTTTCTAAGTCCTCTAAAAATCTAAAGGCTTGTTAATTGCTTAAAGTGATTGCAGGCAGACTATACTCCAAATAAGCTTTGAACCCTCAGAATATCTTAGGCTGTTTATGATCTATCAGCTCTTCCAATGGCTTAAGACACTTTAGGATGTTAGGAGTCTTTGGGGGAGTGCAAAATGTTTATGCCTTCTAAGGCCTTAAAACACCTTAAACTGCTACAGGAGAGCCAAAGTCACTCTTAAGTCATATTTGAACTTTCATTACTGTTTTAGCAGAAGCTAACATTGATGAAGTAGGCTTGTTTTGTAGATATTATGCCAGCAAACTAAACAAGGAAAATACATCTAGAATGGGAGAAAGCAGTGTCAAAATAAATGCTTAAAATTAGCAAGCACAGCAAATGCTGATTTTTAATAGAACACTGGAATGTGCACACACAAAGTTGCCAAGCTCCAGAACCAAGATCTTGGTTTGGTCAAGTCTCAATGAGATCCAGGGCAAGCAAAGTTTTATATTTTTAATCTCAGCAGCTTTGAAATTATCCAACTAAAAAGTATTCTGTTTAGCATACAGGGGAAACTGCCTCCAAAAAAAATGAAAAAAGGAAAAAAAATCATCAAGAACCCAAAATTGCAATCCTTACTCCAGCAAGGATTGCAATCCTACTCACAGTTTGTAGACTTGAAATTAAGACCATTTGCAGACAGATTTAAAATAGGGAAAGAAAATGAAAAAAAAAAAAAATTGGTCGTTTTATTTGCTAGCTGGATTCATTAGCAGAATCCTGCCGGAAAAAACAGGCATAAGGGACACCAAATAAAACTCCACAAATAATATGGATTAAAAACTGTAAAATTAAAGAAAATCTTATTGGAAAGCCAAGGAAGTAAACAAGTGAACAAGGATGGTCTAGTATAGATCCATGGAGGAAAAAAAAGGTTATAAGACAGCCAGAGAACTCGTGCTGCAAGAGAGGGAAAAGACATTCTAAAAATAAACATGAGGAAAATGGCATTAGAATGAAAAAAGGACTACTCGTTTGTGAGGCTAACGACAAAAATCAATGATGTTTCAAAGTGGACAAGATATTGAACTCTCTTCTCTGAAGTCTCCACTTCTAAAACACCCAAGGGTGCTTGTGTAATTAGGGAATAAGAAATATGCCAGACATAGCAGGTAGCTGCACTAATTTCAATTTTTTTTTTTAAAAGTTAACTTTTTTGACTCACTTGCACCTGTTTTTAATATGTTACAAAAAAAAGAGGAAATGACAAAAGGGCAAAAAAGTCAACTTAGCAGCAGTCTTCAAAAAGAAAGCCATACTTAAAACTGACTATTATTGTCTTCCAAGTGTAACTTTTATCCTTAAAGAGAGTAATATAACAAATAGAAAAAAGAAGATATATTGAAACAATGAAAGAGTGAGCCACATTCAGCAGGCAGTTAGTAAAATAATTGCTTGCATGAAATTTAACTGCTTTTAAAGACAGAATTAGAAAAAAGTACAGGAAGAAAAGGTGGCAGGTGTGATCTGAATAGATGTAAATGAAGCATTTGGTAATTGGTTTTACAGCACGTGACTGTGCTCTTACAAAGAGTGCTACTGAAACTGAGAACTAGTTAGGACCTGCAGATGACCAGTGATGCAAAACACAAACTGGTAAATACCAGGCTATGATTTCTTAACACAGAGCTCTGTAACAAGTTCCCTTTTTCATGGTGGAAAATAAACGCCACTAAGGAGTCAGTCCTACAGTACATCTTGAAGAACTGGGTGAGGGAAATGAACTTGCTAGTAACTGAAGACTTCAGCAGCTTTCAAAATTTATCTTTAGGAATCATAGATATATTTTAAGTGGAATTTTATGAGGGCGACTTTCACTTAATGCCATCAGTCATCCTGGATATCCCATTCACATACAAAAAGGGAAAAAAGAATAAAAAATGGTATCAGAATGGAAATACTGTTTCAAGCCTCCACATTAGCACTCTACTTCTGCAACTACAATGACCAAGCCTCTTGGCACTAAGGTTACCTAGGCTTCCCTGCAGAATTTGGAAATAATTAATTTTTTTCTTAAATGCAAAAACGACAAAATCCAAATGTTCGCTTGCAGGATGCATCTATAGTGCAAAATGGGCTACCTTTCCTCCTTTTGTCAATCAAAAGCATATTTTATCCTAATTTAGACAATTCAATGTATCTTGTGGTTAAAAGGCAGCAGAAGTCCAGGACACACATTCATCTCCTTGTTAATGACTCCGTGCAGATGCTGCCTTTCAAAAGGCCATTTGCTGGGAGGACTCAGACATAGACAGTATTTCCAGCTACCCCAGTTAACAGTTGTGAGAACATTTCCTATGCAGGGCTGCTAACATCCCTTGGTTACACATGAAGGAAGACAGTTCCTCCTTCTGTCTCCTTGTTTACTCCATCCTCCAGAAGCTATTCTTAAAAGGCAAGGGATGTAGCTTATGCTGCTGGGGGCATCATGGCTGGAGGCTGCAGAGCCTGAGGAATGGAGCCAGCTAGCAGGGAGACATGATGTGCCAGGCAGCTGCATAGATTACCATCTCTTTACCAATGCTGATAACTAAATGTAGACACATTGTCCCCATCAGTAGATGGGAGGATATGCTATTCTCAGAGAAAAAAAAAAAAGATTGGCACAGACAGATAAATGCAGTGATTGCTTGCAAAGCATAGGAATTTATCATAAAGATAATTTTCCTGGAATCATTTCATGTTAGAAACAGATCTCACCCCAAAGAATTAAAATGCACACTGAATAGCACTGAATGAGTTTGAGACTCTCCACACCTACTTCCCAATGAGAGAAATCTAAGGAATGGTGCCTCTGAACCAGATGCATCCTTAGGGGTATATTAATTCCATTACAAGAAGCTCTGACTGCTGAAGAAATCCTTCTTCTCTTCTGGATGCCTGCATTAAAAAACTAGCCTTAGACAAGGTGTTTCAAGAGCTTGACATTTTTTCAGAACAGTGAGGTTTCTGGAACAGTATTTGTAAAAGCACGTGAGCACTGAGTCCTTCCAGAACCTGCTTCTGAGCACACGGGAGAGGACACTCAAGATGAAACAACAAACAATTGATATTTGGATCCCCAACCTTTTCCCCACGATGTTCCTCAACAAGTAAAGACAGCAAAGGGCGGCATGCAGTCTGCTCCTCATCACTTTTGGTCTTACCTGTTTATGTTTCACAAGACAGTTCATGTTTGAGATGCCCCACCAGTGATGTTTCTGATGGGGAAAGCTCTTGTTGGGATGTGACAGGATAGGAAAGGCCGTGGGCATTAAGAATCAAATTCCTTTTTAATTCAGTAGAGGTGTTTCTGCCATACAAGACAGACACCGAGGATTTCATTCCATGATGCAAATCCAAAGACTGAGAAACTGAATCAAACCTTGAGGTATGCAGAGTCAAGAGAGATTTACTGAAGCTTATGACTGGCCACAGTTACAAAGGATTTCAGGTAGAATGGAGCAAGAGAAAAACATCTTTAGGAGGCTAAAAAAGCACTAGCAGCCATGCAGAAAAGTCAGTGTGCAGCAGGACAACAGAGGAGTAGGGGAATTCACACTGCTGTATCACTTCCTGTGATAGACCTCCAGGCCACAGTTGAGTAGTACACAGTAGTTCACTTCACTTCCTAAATGGAGCACACTGCCTCACATGGTATGCCTAAAGGGATTCCTGTTTATATCTGACATGGCTCTTCCACTGAAGAATATCAGTGTTATCAATTTAATGTCTTGATTTAGCTCGTGGTGCCCACCCTTGAAAACATGGCAGCCTAAGAGCCTTTCAATACCACACTTTTGGACTGAACACAAATTAATCATAAATCCAAAAAGCACAGATTACCATGTGTTAATCTGAGCCATGTGGAAGCAGACAGCAGACTCATGATCTAATGGGCATCCAAATCTACCAGTTTGCAACCTTGACAAGAGTGAACTACAAGACCCTCAGAAAAGAAAAAGGCTGTCACAGCCTCATAAAGACTGCAACCTGTTTCCAAGCCACATCTGAGCCAACACTCTTTTATCAGCAGGATTTGCCTGTGAACCACAGACCTGAGTCCTCCTGCTCCAGCTCCAAGATCAGACTTGTGAACAGTAAATAGTTTCTCCTGTTGGTCACTTGCAGAGGAAGTTATTTCTACAAGCTGGGTTCCTGTTGCACAGGAATCCAGTCCCCTGGATTCTTTCACACAGACCATTCCTCAAAGACTTACGTTCAGAAGGAAAAATACAGAAAGTTTTTAACAGGTCACACAGACCTGCTCTCACCTCCCTGGAGCACAGCAGCTCTGAGAGCCAACTTGTCAACAGCTATTAAGATGGGAACCTGGAGTTTAAAATACCAAAACCTGCCTCATGGCTCAGCAGCTCAGTCTCACCCTCAGTCACAAGTATTCAAGTCATATACTTGTCTCTGCAAGCTGAGATGCATTTCCAAACAGCTGAATCTTTTGCATCCACCCAACAAATGTACAGACTATTGCAGAAATCACCTGGTTGCCACCTTCCTCTAATTTGCAGTCACAACCTAGTCATAGTTAATTTGTGCCTCTTTGCTCTCTAATAAAAAACATGCATATATATATATATCCAAACTGCTAGGCCCATTATCCCAGTGGGGTATGCAGCCAGGTGGCAGTACTCATCTGGATGACAGCTGAAATATCTTCATTTATATAGGTGTCGGAATAGTCAAGCATGGATTCACCAAAGGGAAACAAACCACCCTTAGCCAACCTGATTGCCTTCTACAATGGGAATACTGGTTACATAGAGGAGGGAAGAGAAGTGGATGTTGTCTACCTTGACTTCAGCAAACCTTGTAACACTGTCTCCCATGTTATCCTCATAGACAAATGGGACAGGTAGGATGGATGTGAGGATGAAGTAGTGGATTGAGGTGTCTGAATGACAGGTCTCAGAGGGTCATGATCTGCAGCACAGAGTCCAGTTGGAAGCCTGTAACTAGTGGTGTCCCTTAAGTGTTAATATTGGCCCAGTACTGTTCAGTGTATTCATGAATGACTTAGATGAAGGGACAGATGCCTCCTCAGCAAGTTCAATGATAAGACAAATCTGGGATGGCCGATATCCCGGAGTGCTGGGCTGCCATTCAGAAGGACCTTGACAGGAACGAGAGATGGGCAGAGAAGAACTGACTGAAATCCAAAAAAGGCATGTGCAGGTCCTGAACCTGGGAACCTGCACCAATACAGGCTGAGGGCTGATCTGCTGGAATGCAGCTCTGTGGAGAAGCACATAGGGGTCCTGGTGGACAAACTGTCCATGAGCCAGAAGTGCCCTTGTAGCCAAGAAAGCCAATGGAATCCTGGGGTGTATTAGAAAGAGCTTTAATAACTCTTTGACAGGTCAAGGGAGGTGACTCTGCCCCTTTACCCAGCCCTGGTGAGGCCATATCAGGAGCATTGTGTCCAGTTCTGGACTTATCAGGACAAGAGAGACATGGAGCTCCTGGAGCAGCTCCAGTGGAGGGCTACACTTATGACTAGGGGACTGAAGAGAGGGTGTCAAGAGGATGAAGCCAGGCTCTTCTTGATAGTGCTTACCAACAAGCAATGGGCAGAAACTGGAACACAAAGTTCCACCAAAACAAGAGGAAGGACTTCTTTACTGTCCAGGTGACTGAGCACTGGAACAAGTTGGATATTTATGGAAGGCTATATAACCCCCCTCCTAATCTTTCCTTTTTAGCCCTGATTTCCTTTTTAGACTCCACAATGCAGGTTTTCTTAGATAAAATGTTCCCCTGATCCCATTATCAAGCGCTCTATGCTACTGTGCAAGTTAAAAGGCACATTTTAAACCATTCCAGCTTATATATCTAGCTTCTTCTACACCCATATTAATATTTTGCCACCTCTGCTGTTAAGCATCTTGTATCTCATCCTAGAACAAATTTTTTTCTTACAGCCTCATGTATTGATGGCTTAATCACCTACAATCAACCAAAACCTCAGGTCTTTCTCCTCCTCCGTCATTTTATCTACTGAACTCAGTGTAATTAGTCACTAAGTGCACTTTGTACTGTTAAGTTTTCATTTCTATAGCTCCAGTCACTTTAACAGCAATCCGATTCCTTTGCAATACTTCGATTTTTCTCTGCAATGACAAAGCTAATGTCACATCCTCAGCAAATTTATTCAGTGCACCCTTACCAGCCATTAGTGTAAACAGTATTAATCAACCAGTTCCAGAACTGTTTATTTAAAGAAGCCAAATGACCTCTTTTTTGTAGAGTCCAGATGTCAATAATTCTGTATTCTTTCCTTTAGCCTTTGGGACTTCACCCACTCTTTACCTGATCTTGTTCTAATTCTTTAAAAATTAACCAGATTTATTGTAGTTCAAATATAGGAACTGCCTTACTAGACCACAGATATGTTAGACTTAGAGCAAATCCCTGGCTGACCCTTTAATTAGAAATAAAACCATAAAATTCTCAAGGACAGGTACACAACCTACTGTACTCCACTTCAGGCAAATCACAATGCATTTGATCCCACTTTCCATTGTTTTTATTTTACTTACCTTCAAAATGTACCCTATAAATTTGTGTACTGAGATTACAATAATGGACTGACAACATAATATGACCTTGCCATTTCAATTTTTAAGCAGTGCTTCTTTTGAACACTGGGACTACTTGCATAGCATCTCATCACAAGTTCATGGAGCTTCAAGTTAGGCCTTTTTTTTTTCCTTTTTTTGGTCAGCTTGTACTTCCAGTCTATTCATTTACATCCTCTGCTTGAGGAACAGCTGATATTTCAATCTGTTTATATGACTCCTATAGTACTTGGATCAAATGCCTCCATTGAATATGGGAATTAAGACCCAGGGAATTATAATAATCTCTGTTGTTTGCTACTGACCACAGTTTTCTTTGCCAAATTAGAACAGTGGGGGGGTTTCAGTAGAACAACGTTTTCCTGCTGTTTGCTAGACTATCCTCCATATAGTAGTACTCTATCAATTGCTGAGTCCTGCATTTAGTATTCGTCTTCCACCGTATTACTGTGTATGGAAACCACACAAGTATTTTTCATTTTCTCCCCCAATTCTCAAGTTAAAGCAAATACACATACCAATCTCAAACAATGGTTATTAATCCAGGAACTACTGAGATGGCATTGACATGTCAGGATTTTTCCTTTCTCTAAGGATCTGTCAAGTAGATCTGGAACAGACACCACAGCTGCAAGCCACTTCTACTCTGATAGAGCCCCACTCACCTTTGCGCTCTTATGTTAGTGCCTCAATGCAAATTATACAGCTCAGTGAGTATCTACACCTTCATGCTGAGGTTTACAAGTCACTCTTGACTCTTTTTGGTCTATAAAATGGTGCAACTGAGAACAGAACACATCAGGTGTCCTGCTACAGAAAGAACCCACCAGTCCATCTGATGCTTACAATTATCACCAGAAGCAACAATCACTCCAATTCACTAGCAGGAAACCTGCTGAAGCATTTTTGTCAACCCCCCCAATAAATCTCCCACCTAATACAGCAATCTTGTTTCGTGTTCACATACAAAACACCTATTTTTGTTGGAATAGTGCATAATTAACACGGTGAGCTAAGAAGGTTGTACACAGATGTGGCAGAGGGCTGATTGTGCTTCCATAACATACCATAAGAGTGTTCATATTGACCCTTTAATTAGTGAGGTGCCAAGAAGAGACACGCCACCCAGCTTTGGGGTATACTGCGAGCACTGGAGTGGAAATGTAATGTGGGGTGTGTAAAGCCAGGACAGCCAGATCAAGCTTGACTCTGCAGCATTCAGTCAAAGAATCTACCCTCAGGAAGACTTCCATCCAAGTTCATCTCATGAACCATAATCAGCAAACTAAATCTTAACCATTTTTCTATACCGAAAATAACTTAAATATTCTCAAGTTCAAGAAAAGAACCATTATTCTTGAATAATTCTGCTTAGAAAATACAGCAACTGTTCTTAAAGAAAGCCACTTATCCTGAAAGAGAATGATTAGAGCTTATTCCATAATAGTATCTTATAGAACTTCATGTATAAATAAGGTCTTGATGAAAGATTATGTTCAAGAGAACAAGAGGGCTGTTTGAAAAGCACTGCCATTCTGTACTACCAAAACTGGTCCAATCTGAATTCCAACCACAGACTTCACCAGAAGGCTGTGCTGAATTAGTCACCGTTACAATTGTATATATTTATTCTGATTTCAGGTAGTGATTCTAAACTGACAATATGACTCTCCTCAAGCACCACATGCCTAATGTCATGGCACAAGAGATGGAGTCCACATGCATGGAGTACGATCACCAGCAGTGCTTTAAGTTTCTAGCTGCCAGCTTTTAAATTCCAAGGAACTTCAACATGTGAAGCACAACCCAAAAGAATACTAAGGTAGTTTACTACCAGGGAATACCTGAAGCAGAGAAACTCCTGAAGTGTCTCTGCAGCATAAAAGAAATATGGTCCCAAAAGAACACTTGGACAACACAATGGAAAGAAGGGTTTGAACAAAGTAGGATGCAGACACTCCCCAAGAACACTGAAAGCAATATGTGTCACTGTCATCATCTGTGTTACACCACAACTGAACTAGCTTGTGTTGAACTGTAAGCTTACAAAGGGGTCGTTAAACCTTTCACAACTCTATACAAATTAAAGAGAACTGAAATGTACATGTCACACCACTGGACTTCAAGTGAGGACACCAAAATAATTCACTGGCTTGCTCATAATCATGACAAAAATATTTGCAGTTCATAGAATCTTTTGCTTGAATACTGCAAAAAGTACTTGATAATTCTAGGTCAGCAACTTTCAACTTGGTTGGTGGTCTTCAAGAAGTCCTTGAAAGCTGAGGAAAGCAAGCGTATTACTAACTCAAATTTCCTGTCAGTGTAAACTTTTAGAAATCTGTAAATCCACAGATGTTGGAAGACACTGCACTAGTCATATAAGAAATAAAGGATTCAGAAATCCTAGTAGAACATGGGAAATAACATGAGCTAATGAGATTCACTTCACTCTCCAAAGTTTACCATTAGCAAAACAAATACTGATTGTAAGAGACTCAGGTAAACACTGTGGCAGTCCCAAAGAAGTATGGCACTGGGGTTTTTGGATGCCTCAAGCACAAGAAAAGCCATGTTATCCCCACTACCCTGAGAACAGAATGGCTAAAGCAGTCATAGCTCTAATGGAAAGCACTTACTCTGGTCGGCAAATCACCAGGTCCCCTTTGTTGGTGCCATATGCCAATCCCAGGCCCGGCTCAGGCAGCCAGCGAGCAGAGTTTATGCTGACGTGTCTCCTCTGGTCGGCAGGCATTGGGTACAGAACGTTGAAAACTCTCTGGAACAACAACAGGCGATTACTTGACAGGACAACACAAGGCAGGAGAGCCAATGAAGTTCAAACAAATTTCCCCACAGCAGCACAGGTGGCCACAGAGATATGTAACTTTACAGGACTGCAAGCAACCACTTAATCAGCAGTGAGAGTAAGCAGCTGCTAGAAATGCACATACACGTGCCCTTAGATCTTTAATAGGCTGCCTGGCACACAGCTGTGAAGCATCCAGCAACCCAAACTGGGTATACTGACAACAATCCATTTAGCCCAAAAATATGACACATGGATATCATAAAAACAAAGGCATAGGAACTTGAAAAAGCAGTAATAATAAGTTTAGCTACTTAGAATAGAGGGACAAGATGCTTCAGTGTACTGGGCTATTAAAGTATCAGGACTTTGGAAGGGTAGGACTGAAGATGGCATTTACAAGACCAAAACATTAAGAGAATTTCTTCAAAAATTTAGTTAGTACACTGTCATCACTGCAACTAACAGACTTTGAATCTGGATTTTCAATGGGATAAATCCAAGTGAAAGACAGGTTTTCACTATATTTTCTAGTGGGCAAGCATCCAACCTTCACAAAACTTTTCCTTCAGACTCCATAGAATAGGGGATGGTGGTGAACCAGTGAGCAGGGAAGGGAATGGTGTTATGCTAGAACAACAGGATGAATGTTGATGGGAATGCACATCAACCACTACTGCACTGCTGAGGTGACTTGAAGTAAATTATTAGAAGCCATTTGGATGGTACTTATCAGCTATCATAACAAACTGGGGCCATTTTACTCTGCAGCTCTGTTGCCCACTGCATATCTTGTCTGTTTGACAATTTAACTTGAAAAGCATGAGTCAGGGATTACTTAACTATGTGCCTTCCAATAGCTAGTACCCAGAACCTTCATCCTGAGCATCCTCTATGCACACAAAGCAAGTCAGAGCAAAACAATATAGCTACATTATTTCCCATCACCAGTAACAAATTTAAATGCTCCTCTGAGGAGGTCACATTAGACAAGAAAAAAGGATTTCTCTGTATGGCAGAAGCTGGCCACTCTTTGCCTTGGCTATCACTCAGCAGTTAGTGTATTCAGAGAAGCTCAATATTTGGGCAGAAGGAACAGGTCTTTAGGGGTTTAGCTATGTCTTACGATTCTCTATCATGTCAGTCCCATTCCCCTGCCCTGCCTTGCTTGCTGGGGCAGCAGGGAGGGAAGGCCAAGAGGAGAAATAGAAGAGGGGGAAATCAGCTGTACAATGGTTAACACCTGTTACTATGGAGATTAGGGTGTACTTTCAGATGGGAAGATTGGATTTGGAGGAGGAAGGAGGGGAAATGGAGGGGTCTGCCAGAACCAGGAGCATAAATTCATAAAATAAGCATTCTGAATCTCTCAAGACTGCAAGGGTCTTCCATTATATCCTTCTTTGGCAAGTCAGAAGCAGTCAGTTTCTCTTCTACTGAGAATGGCTTTGTCACATCTCAGGAAGACACCACCTTCCTGGGCTAGCAGCAAGCTCTCCCAACTGGCATGTCAGCTTGCACAGCTGTTCTCCCACATGCTCCATAACCAGCCACACCAAGGCAGGAGACTTGCTGGCTACAGCTGAGCTTTACTGCTTTTACTGCTTTGCAGTAAACAGCACCCCATGGAAAATGCTCCTACAAGGACATGAGTCTGCTTTGACAACCTGCAAGTGCTGGCTGAGGGCTGAATCTTAAAGACAAGATAGCTTTAAAATTCTGCATCAGAATAGTTGCTTCATCATTCCACTCCATTCAATTCTAAACAGCTTGTCATGCTGAAGAGCTCCCCTCCCCTGCTGCTTCCCACTCCCACGCTAATGGGACAACTCCATGCAGTGTTAAGGGTGATGACATCCGTGCGTGTGGTAATTAGTACATAAAAAGAGAAAGCAGCTGTACTGGCATAATCACCACTCGCAGCAGTAACCAGGACCCAGCTAATCAATCTGATGCAGTCATACAGACTGTCTGTTGCAATTGCATCCATTAACAAGACCCCCTACTCTATACACAGAGTGGAAAAAAAATTTAAGTTCCTTCAACATCAGCAGGTCCTTCTCTTCAAAGAAGGTCAGAACTCTGCCAGGCAGCATTATTTGCCATAGATCACAGCTAATTCCTTTTGGATTTTTTTTTTTTTGTCTTCTTGTTTTGATTGTTAAAGCTTATAAAAAGTTACTGAGCTATTTCAACCAAAGTAGCCAGCCTGAAAACATACCACAGACTGACCACACCTCTTTGCTGTGGATTGTTTGGGCTTTGTAATTCTGAACTTCCAGGAAAAACTCTCAGGTTACTACAGGAATCCTACATAAACACAACTCTCCAGCTTCTAGGTCAAGTGATTGCTGCCAACCCTCAAACTCTTAAAATTAACAATACAAAGTTGATAATTCAAGAGTTCCTTTTCATTAGGGCTCGTCCACAGATTAATTGCAGGCCATGTGGAACAACCATGTTGATGGCCAAGGGTTCAGGAATCAGTTTAGAAACACTGTTGTAGAAGTGCAGTGATTGATCTTTAAAGGTGCCCACCATACTCAGAGTTTCCAGAGAGTTTATTTTTAATAGTGCAGCACTTTCAGTTACCAGGTATCACATTGTACCACACATTACCAGCCCATTATCACCATCAGCAGACACAGAAAGCTTCCATGCTCTTCACCATAACCAACATCAAACTTGCTCTTAGCAGCCCTATACTACCAATTCAATAATACGTGGCAACACCATTAGACATGGCAATTCAGCATTTTACAAAGTTGCCAGCTGCCTTTATGTCCAGATGCTCTTCTGAAATAGTTTTGAATGGTATGTTTCTCTAACAACAAACACTGTGAAATCTGAGGAATGTGAGCTTCAGAGCATACCTATGGAGGTTTAAGCCCTAGCAGGTAACACAAGTATAGCACGCTGTTCTGTTCTTGCAACAACAACTTAATAATTTCAGTACACATGGCAGGTCCTACTCTTTCCCTTTATGGTCCCATGATCCAGCCTGAATTACACAGAGCAGTTGGTTGACCTGCAGTTATGTTTGTAGAAAACTCTGTCTCTGGTGATCTCTCCACACTCCGTCGGGGATTCCAGCAGTCTTCTGTCATTTCAAGGAATCCACCTCTCCTTGAGTTCAGGGCATGTCAGAAAGGTAAAAAGTCTTCATCTAGAAAAACCACAACTAGGTAGCTAAACTTCCACACAGAAGGCAATTTGTACCAATGGAAAGCAAGACTCACTAAAGACACAAGTTGGTTGCTTCCATTTTACATTCCTGTAATCATGAAGTACGGGTAAAGATTTGCTTGATTGTTGGCTGCACTTTTCTATTTCCAAAAACTGTACTAGAAGCAACAACTTATCTCTCTGGTGTGCCCTTTCCATCCTCACTCAACAGGAGTGGGCATGTACATCATGCACTGAACTTTCTAAAGCTGCTTTCATTGCTTCATAGCCACAGGAAAAGATGGCTCAAAGAAAGCAGGGCTATAAGGCATGAAGATAAGGAAAAAACAGGCCCTCAAATTATTCAAAGAACAAGCTGCATTTGGAGTGCAAAGGCCACCTCAAGCCCACTGTTGCTGCTTCCCCTTCAACTTGTCACTGCTGTCAAACCAGTACTGTCACAGCCACTAACTTAGGTATTTACTTATGGCAGAGTGCCAGGAGAGGCTGCATGACAATCAACAGCCTCAAGGAATCTTTCCCAATGATCTCTTCCTCAATGTCAAGCTGACAGGCCCAGGGCACAATACATAAGCATACAGCTAGTCAGTTAATTTATACCTGCCCTGGAGAGGTAAGAAAACTTTTTGCCAAAAGTCTCTGCTACATCCTCTATATTAAGTTAGTCCTTCGGTCTTACCCTCCCATTCTGTACTAGGGAAGTTGCTGCTTTTTAGTAACACCCTTCAAATTCCACCTTTCCCCCCCATTTCTGGGATGTGCCAACTCCAAAAAGCTGGACAGGGCAATCGCCAGGATCCTGTCAGTCATCAAAGCAGCAGCAGGCTGCCCCAAGTCTGTGCTCCTGTTGCCAGCTGGCCACGGTGCTGCACTGACCTGATCCAAGCAGCACTGTGCCTGGCCAAAGCAGAGAGGCATGGCATCATTGCACTGCCACCTCTTTGCTCAAGGCCTTCCCACCTCTAAGGAGAGCAATGAAAAGCAGGGGAGTGCTGAACACCACTTGTTATCAGAGCGAGACCTTTCTTCTCTCTGGCACTCAAGAAAGAACAAACATGTTTTGAAACTGGAGAAGAGAAAGTTTTGGCACAAGCAGTAGGAAAACTCAGCAGGAACTCTTGCTTTTTATCTTTTTTTAATTCAATAGAGACACTTCTGCTCTCAACTAGATGCATCTGCCTTCGAGATGCCAATAAATTTCAAGCCATTACCTTTATTTAGGCTAAGCAGTAAGCTGGCTATCAGATCAGCCTTGATAAGGACTGCTGGGGGGGTGGGGGTGCAGCTGTTGTCTCCTTTACATGGGGAAATCCTGCCACCCTGAAGTACATAAGGCGGGTTTTTAAATCACAAAAAAAGCCTAAACCATAATTATGAATTTTCAACTGAACTACACTGTCACCAAAGGCTGAGTGACAATGAAAACACACAGGGAAAGAAATATCTGATGTGTTAAACGCTAAAGAAACCTCTTGGAGGACTGGTAAAATACACAGTATTGCAGCTACTCTGACCTCGGTTGCCTAGGAAGAGCTTCAGGAAGAACCATTTCTCTCTGCTGGATGAGCATAACTGTAATGGCAGCCAATAAAACATACTTCTCACCCCTACAGATGCAAAGTTTGTACTGGTAAGCAAAGTGCTCTTCACATGAGTACAGGTTATGCTACTGATGCAGCCCTAAAATCACAGCCAATCCACAGCACTGTATTAAGTTCACTGAAAGTACGTCTCCAAGCAAGGCCTACATACAGTCTGAAACTACTCAAAGAGCATTAAAACAAACGCAGAAAATTATGAACTCCAAGTGAATTTGCCAGAGCAGCAGATAAGATGCAGTGACAGCATGAAGGCATAAGCAGAGCAAGTTTGACTTAATTTTTTTTTTTTTATTGCAAGCTTTTCAAGAGAGCATTAAAATAAATTAATTATCTTTTTTTTTTGCCTCCTCCTAATACTGTGTTACCACTGAAAGATCTTACCTGACATTTTTATAATGCAAACATGTTAACTAGCTTACCTCTGACACCAAGGTATCATGTAAGTTTCTATAAAGCATCTACCACTACACTGAATACACCACATGTCCTTGGCCAGTAAGGCTGCATCACTGACTTGTACTATGCAGTCAATTAGTTTGTGTTTTTTGAAGGCCCAGAAGTATAATAAGAAAAAGACATTCTAACCTGATCTCCTTAATAAATAGCATACATTTTAATAAATTAATAAATTTTGCTTACATTTTTTACTTTGCCACCTACTAATGAATTTCACAAAATATGATGAAATTCAGGTTTAAGACTTGCACTGTCACAAACTCCAGAACCCTCTACAGCAAAATTCAAGCCTAGCTTGTCTAAAGCAGAGCAAAGCAAAGCAAAACAAATACTCCTTGGGATAACTGACTGATTGCTCAATACATTTCTTCATAAGACAATGTATACCAGTATTTTGAAACATAGCAAGTCTCCCTTTTGTTTGGAAGGAGTCTCTGTGCCTACATGGAGATACAAAGAAAAAGGCACCTATTTCCCATGATGAGACAGGGGAAAAGATTTGCTTTCTTGCTCCCAGTCTCTCCCTATTAGGCAGGTTGGCCTATGCTGCTCAACTCCTCCCCCACAGCTGATTCCTGCTAACAACATACACATCTTTCCAACAGACCTTCTCCGTTAAAATGGAAGAAGTGAAAAATAATGCACTTATCTTTTCGGATTTGTCAGTCCTATCCTCAAATGGATTTTATCATCCAGTGCTCGGCACAAATAAAATTTCTTTCAACTCCATTTATCTCCCTCAGATGCAATAGGATTATATATAAAATTTTTCTTCAGTCTTTACCAATATAACAAACCTCTTTTTGCCTTTTTCTGCACCTGTTGTCCATGCAGAAAATCCTAGCTTTGCTTTCTGAGCCACAGCAAATTAAATGACAACTCTTAATTTTCAACAACTGAAACCTTAACTGTGGATAGCTGATCCAATTCCTAAAACAGGCCAGCAGCAGAAAATCCTGTTGGATGGATTGCGAAAGTTTCTGCAAACATAAAAGATTGTTGGTTCTTCCTGATCCTGGTTGATCACATAATTTATTGCTGATATTTCAAATTCAGAGAAGTCTCATTAAAGCACACCTAATCCTTCCTTTCTTTAGGTGATTTCTTCGCATTATCAGCTGGTACTTTATTTCACAAGCCTGCCATGCAACTACTACATTTAAAATTAATGGGAACAAGGTCTTATGAAGAAATGGATCATCTTAGGTAACAAAGCTCTCACTCAGGAAAATAACACACTTGCAGTGAAGTGGCTCATTATTTTACTACCTGTCTTTCAAAGGCTGTAAAACCAGGGTGATAGCTCCAAAAACCCCCTTAGGGGACTGGTCCAAACTGGGATCTGAAACCTAGGGTTGAGTAAGCAAGAAATTGTTGAACAAAACAATTATCTTTTCATTTGCACGTGCTGATGGTTGGAAAAGATGAAAGGAGGAAAACAGGAATGCCAAAGGGATTAGAGTGACAGAAGACAGATACATGTGTATGTATATTCAGCACAGATGCACAAACAAACTGAATTGTGCAAACAGGACTGAATCCCACTGCTACTCTCTCTCCAAAATCACCAACAGCTCTCAATGCTGCATCAATCTAACAGAGATACGGTCATTTCTCTGGCAAAAGGAATGGCAACCTTTTTTTATTTTTGCCCTTAACTCAGACTGCAAAGCAAAACCAGTATCTGTGAATTCCTCATTAAATGTCATGCTGAGACTGTAACAGCAACATCTACAATATGTTAAAAATCCAATGACAAGAGCAAAGGATTTGCGCACAGCTGCCATTCCACTCTGTTCTCCGTCTGCTGAGCCTCAGTGGAATGGCATACAAGATCAAATGTCAACAATATGTTGATGACAGAGCTACATGCATCCTCATCTACATGAAAAGAGGCTGACATCCAGCTGCCTACATGTCTGGAAGGAATAAATACAAGAGGTAAGAGTTGGTTCAAATTTAATTCAATGAAGATTGTAGGAAGAAGTACTGGAAAAAGTTTTTGTGAAATAGCAAACAGCAATTTCTTCTCAGCCCATGCCCAGTTCAACACAAATTCGTAAGAATTCACTTTGGCTCCCTTCCAACTAAATGACTTGGGCAAGATGACTGCACATAAATAATCTCAGATGCAGAACCATGTTTGCTATAATTTCTTAAATCTAGTTAAAACTATGTACCAAACTGCACCAAAGCTAACAGCAGCTACTGTGGGGCAAATAGGCTCAAGGCCTTATCTGAACTGCAAGGGCTCTGCTCTCCAAACACTGGACCTCACATTAAACAAAATGTCTTGGCTCTCAGTTTCACATCCCATTAAGTAAAAACATCCTGAAGAGAAGTCATTTGCTTTTTCTTCACACCAGTTTGCTAAAACGGACATGGCTCCCATGTTTAACCATCACATGAGATATTAACACAGTATCTTATGAAGGATTCTAATGAGTTTTTAGTTTCCTCTAAGCTCTGTCTTAGCAGACTTCAAGCAGACACAGCTGAATTGGTCAAGACAGCAATATATCTAACTCTTACAACATACTATTCCTGCATATTTCTGCATCCATACTCAAATGTGCACATCTGTGCAAATCTTCATGCCATCTGCACCCCCAACAGTGATGTTGAATACAGCTCTCTTTACTGTACCCTACATAAGCACAGTAGTGTTTACTAACATAGGTTTTGGATATGATCTGTTTTCCTAAAGACATCGGACAGAATCTGCCAATACACAGAATATATAAACTACTAGGTCTCAACCAGACAATTATGCTCCACCCTATTAAAAGGAGAGATTTCCCATTTCAGTCAAACAAGGATTCTGTTTCCATGTCCTCTTCCTGGTACCAACAAGTGTCTGCAGTCTGGGACTTTGCATGGCCTTTCGAAAGGCTAAAAAACATCTCTGTGGTTTGACTTCTGTCAAGAGTAAAAAATTTCTTTGGGCGGTAATTGGACATATTATTTGCAGTTCTGTTTGGAGTCGTCAGAAGATCACCCTGTTGACCTGAAGATGTCAAATCTTCCTTAAAAGAAGACCCAAGACACCATGCCAACTCATTCTTCAACAACACAGCAAGAGGCTGTAGGCTATTCTTGTTCTCAGAAATATGTTAGTTTACATGAACTCTTTCACTGGAGGTAATGTGTTGCAGTAAGCCATCTCATATTCTCCTAACTAATTTTATTTTCATATTACCAAGGTTTCTGATAAAACTAACTTCTGTTCCAGTAAAACAGATGTGCAGGGTATTTGCTTTCAGGATTAAAGCCTGGCTGCTTATGGCTGTAGGATCTGTGCACAGCTCACCCAGAGAGCCAGTGAGTGAACTTTGCAGACCACACTGGATACATTTTACTGACACTTGCATGGAGCTCAGAGTGCAACAGCACTCGGGAAAACTGTGCATCTTTTCACTGTGCATTGTACTCATTAAGAGTTAATATGCTAGAACAAAAAAGCTTGGCTTTCTGCTAAAACTCTGCAAGTCTTTCTGTTTCAGGCCCTTCTTCCTGTGGTATTTGGAATGCTCCATCTGTTTACAATGGAAATGTACAAATACTCTGTTCCATCCAGGCTATTGACCGACCACTTAATCAGAATGTTTCCCAAATAGCAGCAGTCTTGTCAAGAACTAATTCTGGATCCCCACAGCCTGAATTTTTCCACATTCAAAGCAAGTGCAGCATTTGAGATGGGGATTGGTTAAGTCACTTTATCCCCACAAATTGTATGATTTGCTCATCAGCTTCACGTCAATCAAATTTTTCTATCACCTACCTCACTTTTTGTATCCTCAGCTTTAAAGCTACTTTCAAGGTTTTATTTTAATTTGGATTCTAGTAATCATGTTTTGCTGGTATTTCCACATTATCTTCCTCTGTGTAGAATGAAAAACATTAAACACTGCAAGGGCATCAGCATTTGTGAATGCTAGAAATAAAACTATCTTCTGTCTGCCTTTCTCACTAGTACCCACTGCTATCAGATCCAGCGCAATATGATCCTTACTCTTGCCATGTTTCTAAGGACCTTCAGCTCCATACAAGATTCTGATTTCACATTCTTCTAAGTCCTTTAACGTCCATATATGCCTGGAAGCACATAGAACTCAAAAATCACCCTAAACCAAACAGCTTGAAAACAGACATGCTTTATTTAGAAACAAATTCCACCTGTGTTTTCAAAACAGGCTACAAAACCTATCCTTACTCCACATTTGGAGTCCTGTCTCGAAGCTTTCTATCTCTGAAACTCAAATTGCAGACAATTCCCAGCATCACTGCTATCTGTACCACCCCCAAAGCAGATATTTGCTAAAAGCAATTCCTTCCCTGCTCTCTCCAGCTACAGATACATTTCACAGATTTGCAAAAAAATCCCCCAAGAACACAAGCAATAAACACTTGATGTTCATGCATCCCCCTCCTGTTAAAAGTCAACACTACTAGAAAGATTTTGTTTTTCAGACTGAAGTTTAAAAATTGTTCTTTAGCAGAGCCAGGTTTCCATGTGAAATGCTAATCAGGCCAATCTGAAGGGAGTGAGCAGAAAAAGCATAAACCTCTACCTCACAACTACCACATTTGATGATAATTCATGACTTTATTTCTGAACAAAATCTGTAACTGCCAAACCACGACAGCCCTGACCTGTTGTGAACTCTACCCAATCTCTCTGAAACACTAGCAGCAAGATGCACACAGACAATGTACACTTGTACAACAAAGGTGCTCCTTAGTACAATCCAAAACTGCTGTAGTTCTCAGCAAATTACATCATCAGCCAGTGGATTTCTAGTACAATTAAATGTATTAAAGTTTCATGTAATAAAATTAATTAATTGCATCTTCAAGCCTCTATTTCAACAGCAAGATGGAAGAAACTCTCCAAGCAATAGAAATCTGCATTCCATTGACTGCTAGTTAAGGATGTGGAAGAAGGGTTAATCTGAATCAGAAATAATCACTGGATTGCACTGGTCAGCAGTGGCTTGGAGGCCACGTTGCCAAGCCCTGCTCTTACAGTTCACTGACTGCAAATCCAAAGCCAAGAGGGAGGCAGGAAGGAAGGCAGGCAGGAAGGCAGAAGAACTGTCAAACAACTTATGAGAATTCTCAAAGAATGTAATGTAGCATTTCTTTTGGGAGTTTTGGAGTAGGGTATAATTAAAATCTCCACAAAATATTGCTTCAAACGTGGCTCTGACTCATTTTTAATTAAGAGTTTGAGTAACAAGTGCTTTGTATTACAAGCTGTTGGCAGAGAGGCAACAAAAATGCTTTCTGATTCTCTCTAAGGTGCATATTAAATTAAAGAATACAGCTTCACCAGGTTTCCTAAACCTTTTTGCGCTGCATGCTGGCCAAGCTATAAACAGATTTTTACTCAACTGAATATGAATATATCAGCCATGGTAAGGACAGTGTGTTAAGAATATGATGAAGTTTCCTACTTAAAACTCTATTTTCATTTTGCATGCCTTGCAAAGTATTAAAAACTTATGAAGGAGTCTTACTGCAAAACTTAAGGCAGAAGAAATACCTGTGGTGGATGCACTGATTTTTACAACTAGACAGAGAAGCAGTATTAATGAAATTGACAGCTGTGTGCTTTCTATGCTTGGTCCTATAGACTGCACAAAGACAACCAGCAGTACACCAAAATGTTGAAACAATACTCAACATGACTCAACAGGAAGGTTCTTTAACCAAATTAATTCAAACTGATCTAGCTGTGACCCTGTCACACATGCATAAAGCTTCAAGTCCAAAGTTGTCAGAAAGAAGATGTTTTTAACATCTTTAAACATGATTTGGAATAGGGGAAAACAGAAAAATAGTTAGCAAATCCTGCTAGACTGGATGTATTCTAAAACGTGGTGGAAAGGTTTTGGAAGCTATAAATACATGTGCAAGAAAGATGAAAAAAGCAACCTTTAGAATACATGCAATCCATCTGGAGAAAAAAAAAAATCCAGAACTACAGCAGATGAGAAAGACAGAAGTGCAGAGATGTGGAGCAAGTCTGAGAAGCAAGAGTGGGGAAAAAATGGTACAAAATTTTCAGTACATCAAAACAGCAACCCCCCCCGAAACCTAACCCACCTCTCAATGGTTTCCAACTGCATAAATAAAAGCTGTTGTCCAAAAGGAAAAAAAATACCCTCTGTGGGATTCTGGTAAAACTGTGCTTATCACATTATGTACATTTAAACACATGCCAGAAGGAGGGAAAAAAAGAAAAGAAAAAGAAAACAAACAAACAAAAAAAAAAAAAAAACAAAAGAAAGAAAGAAAAAAAAAGAAAAAGAAAGAAAAAGAAACCAAGGGTTTTTTTGGAGAGAGTTCAAAAGACAAAAGAAATGGAAGTTGGAAGATTAAATTACAAGAGAAGATTAAAGAATACAAAGCATTACTTCACTAAATGGTGACTAAGAGCAGGGTACAAGCATTTGAAAACATAGAGATGAAGAAATACAAATGAAACATTTAGACAGTGAGCTTGCTGATTTAGCTGGCTACAGAAAAATGTCTCCAAAAGACAAGGGCTAGAAGCCATAGCAACTGGAGTTTAGAGCAAATGCAAAGGAGAGATGAGAGGAAGACATGTGATATTCGCTAATAGGACTTCTCTGGCTTAACTTATGATATCTAAAAAGACTGTGGGAAGGGCTACTCCAGTTTCTGGCAGGGAAAAAAATGCATTTCACTAGGATCTTAAAATAGATGAAAAAGAAACAGTACTAGGTCAAGCTAGAATTTTAAAATTATTTACAGGATGGTAAATCATTGTGATCTTATATCCACACAGCTTTCACCAACTGTACTTGTAAGCCAAATTGTACTTTTTTTCTTAAATGCATTTTAATTTCTGTCTCTTACTTGGAGAGGTTTGTACCAGAATGGTAGCTCAGAACCACATCTGGAAAAGTGCTGACTGGTGCACCAAAGAATAACTTCATAATTTATCTTCCCTTGCCTTATAATATGGAGCACATGATGACAATAAACAAGAGTTTCAGATCAGCTGATAAAGTGACTCTCTCTGAATCATGAACTGCCTGAAAAGCAACTACAGAATCCAAAGGTGAATCAAGGAATTTCTCCCAGTGACAAGTCTATCCCCAGTGTCAGGTCAGTAGACAAATGTCTCACTGCAACCCTTGTACACTGGGAAAACAGTGTATGGCCAAAAGTAATAATACTTAGATAGGTCTTTAAGAAAAAAAGAAAAATATTTTAGAAAAGAAAACAACAGGAAAAAAAGATTTCTCATGGAATGAGTTCCACTACAGTAACATTATCCCTCAAAGTGAAAATTTTGAAGATTTATTTTTCCTCTCCTAAAACAAGTCACCTGAAAACATGGTCTAGAACCTGAATCCAACCCAAATTTCAGCTTTAGAAATTACTTAGTTCTGACTCCTTATCTCTCTTTGTGCATTATGAACTGGACATGGCTTTTACTACCTAGAACTATCACTGAACAGCTGTTGTGCTTCACTCATTAAGAAAGCAAAGACACACATGTTCTCAACTCTGCCAGTTAGTGAAAAGATTAATGTTTTCCCTCAGGTACTAAATGAGTCAGAGTGGATCATGGTTCAGCTGCCACACAAAGCAGAACATAAAGATAATTCCACTGCCAAATAGCCTTACATATGCATTAAGAACTAACTTATAAATAGTCAGCAAAGCCTGTTTGGGAAAAGCATGGTTAACTTCAGTTTGCATGTAGGATATGAAGCTTAGCCCCTACCCCT
The DNA here is from genome assembly GCF_017590055.1 of Onychostruthus taczanowskii. NCBI lineage: Eukaryota > Metazoa > Chordata > Aves > Passeriformes > Passeridae > Onychostruthus > Onychostruthus taczanowskii. Next base: position 2,538,213 of record NW_024496525.1, on the reverse strand, counting down.
CCTGAAACTGCTGGTGGTTGCTGTCCTAGAGGTCAGTTGCTTTTAGGAATGACAAAACTATCCTGAAGCCTCAGCTGATATGCTGCCTCAGCAAAGTCAGCTGTAGTACCACTAGCAAGACACATATCACCTGAAAAGGTACAAAAGACCTGCTAAGGTACTCTGAATGATGTCTATCCCTAGGAACGTATAACACAACATGGAATGTATTTGTCCCTCACCATATTTGAAACAAGAGAAAAGTTTCACAGTTCTGTTGTATTTACATTCTCTTGCCACGTTTGCATACCTCTACAATAAATTCCTTCATGTGTTTATTATTCCATTTGTCTAGAACATGCTGCCTTTTTGTTGTCAGAGCCCAGCAACTAACTACTAGGCTGGAGCCAAACACACACGAGCAGAATACACATATACTCACCCTCATAGAGGTTTCTCCACCATGGGGTTGTTGCAGCCTGAACACTTGAGCAACCATGTGTTCTGTAGTGGGGTGCAAGAGGATACGTCGGGAAGCCAGTCCCACCATAACATATCTGCCCATTGGAGACAGGCTCACAGAAATGGCATTAGGTCCTATGAAGAGAAGAGGGGTTATTTCTCTCATGGGTTGACATCCTGCCCTGTGTTTCATCCTCACAGCTTTTTCATTCACATAATGTATGCCACATTAATCTCATTCTTATAAGGGGTAGAGAATAAGGAGACCTGCACAAGTTATAAATTTTGTAAGACATTTCCTTGTTACAGGTGCTCTTTCATTAAGACAATGAAGTCCTTTAAGAAATTAAAAACTATTCTTTAGCAGCTCCCCCATACCAGCACTGTTCTTGTCCAGACCATACCACAAGCCTCTCCCCAGCAGTACTGCATCTGTGGCTGGCTAGATGGCCAATCAAATGTTTCCTGTTGCTACAATTACTGATGCTCAAGCTATTGCATTTCTTACTGATGGCTGAAGTTCTGAGGTTGTCACACCCTCACCCACCCTGATTTCTTGCTGCATGCTTACCAAATCGCTTTGTGTAAAGCATCTCGCCCAAGTTGTGGGGTGCCAGAGAATATACAGCCAGTATTCCTTCATCAGGGAAGCCTCTCTGACTGCTGGGAATGAAGGCTGCCAGCAGCTGCCCATCAGCAGAGATATCACAGCTAGCATCATTGTAAATCTTGCAGTTTTGGACAAGCACATTCACAGAGGCTGCAAAGAAAGAAATGAATAGTGATTACAGTACTACAGTTGAACAGAATACAGTAAGATTTAAACTTAATGTTGGACAATGGACAATACACGCAAAAGGCACTCAAGACATTTAGCTTCCTCCAAAAGTTTATGAAATGTTAATACCCTGATTAATGTATAACTTGCTCCAAAACGGAGATAAGACACTGCAACGAGCCCAGGAAATTAAATTTACTCACCTCCTGAAGCCTTCAGCCAAGAAATAATAGCAATTGCACTTTATCAAACACTGCCCTTTGTTAAGCATAACAGCATCCTTTGCAAAGGACAGCGCAGTTTAAACAAGTTTCAAATCATGACACTGACAAACTCCAGCAGCATTCTCATTAGAAACAGTACACCTTAATTCATTTCCCCTTCTCTTGTAGAGTGCCTTGTTCCTGCTCTTCTCATCTCCAATAAACAGGAGATGAGTGAAAAATTCCTCCCTCCAGATACAGACATTCATTTCTGACAGCTGATTTCTACACTCATCTTGGATAAAGTCAGTGAGAAAGGGCAGAAACTTCTCCAGCCAGTCCTCCATTTAATTATTCCAGTATTTGAGACACTCATGCATATCAGTGAAGTAACTGTACAGCAGAGTAGTGAGCAGCAATCCACAAAACAATAGTTTTATTTTAATCCCTGCTGCTAAGTTGCTGGGTGACCTCATTCATGTTTTCCCCTTCATACCTTGCATATGAAGACTACAAGCTCTAGTACAATGAGGTTGCAAGGCCTCTAAGAACCATCTACACCAACAGTTCAGCGGCACCTTGTTCAGACATGGCTGGAGTGATGTCCACTCTACCAGCCTAACCTAACCAGCATTTCACTTTTTCAGGAGGTTTGAAGCTGAACCTGCATACACTATTTTTGGGATATGGAAATTTCAGGTTCTAGTATGTGCAAACTCAAGAGTAGAGAGATATAAAAAAAATAATAGAAATGAAGTCCACATTTGCAATACAGGTTTGCATGCTAGAAGATGGAACACCCCATCTCACATATTTGAAGCTAGAGCACCATGTGATTTCTACAATCCAGAAATGATCTTCAGATCATTTCTGAAAAACCATCAGACTATGGCTAGCCCAGAAAAGGCCTTAATATGTTCAGCTACAATTGCAAGTAAGTTTATGAAGGCACCTCTTAGTCTAGATTCCTTATTAGTTTAACAAGTAACATACCAAGAATGCTTTGTGCATATTTCTGGAAGTCCAAACTTTTAAATAAAATTAAGGTTGCAACTCAATACTTCAACAAATCCTACCCTTTGTCTCCAACACCTGTGTAGAAGAAAGCTGCATCAGGGAACTGCTATGAGAAATTACTGACAGTTGTCTAGGTCATTTTTTAACCAGAACAATTTTCCAACCCAGTGTATACCCCATGGCTGCACAGGTGCTTGCAGCAGCACAAAAAAAACTCATGAGAGGTAAGCAGCCAGGACTGCCCTTCTTACAGCATTGCTGATTTAAAGCATTCACTGAACCTCATCTTAAATTCTTCTGGTCTCAAAGACATTTCTCCTGGGAACTGCTTTCCTCTGTGGCTGAGTATCAACTTCTATCTACTGTTCCATTTAGGAAACTCTGATGAAAAAGAAGATGAGGATTAAAAGTGGACTATGTAATTACATTCTGTACCAAACCACCTACACCTGTACCCTAAATTTATTCCACCAATTTTTCAGTCTTGAAGCTGCTAAAAACAGTAATTTTCAGCCTAGTATAAACAGAAAGGTGCTGAACAGAAAAAGGTAAATAATTGTAGTCACTATCAAGGCTGCAATACCAGTACATGAAATATACATGGGCCTTAAAGAACAGGTGGTTCAAAAGATGACAAAATTCTTGAGTGCTTAGTCTGAAGCTAGTTGAACAGAAAAGCAAGAAAATTAAGATTAAAGACTACACTGCTTAATTTAAAAAAAGAAGATAGAATTAAAATGTGCCCTTTAAAAAAAATCTAGGCTTTATTTAAATACTCATTATGTCACCACAAGAGAAGTGAGCATCTTGGGCATCAGCACAAGAACTGCAGTATGTGCTGTGAACCAGCTAAAGGATACATGACAACAGGCTGTACCATTGTAATCCCAGTCAAACTGGGAGGATTCCTGCTGAGTGACTCATTCCAAAACCAGTCCTATTTATACTTTAGGAGCTCTAGGTTGTGTTGACAGTGGAGCTCTAAGTTGTGTTGACATTTCTAAACTTCTGCTTCACCCAGGAACTTGAAAACATGAGAGAATCAACTTTGGTTATTGTAGGAAAAACAGAGCCATTACCCAGTGTAACAGTGAAAGTGACAGCAATCCTAAACTGCACTAGGGAGCACAATTCCAGAAGAAATATCAGTGCTGATACACAGCCTTGTGCTGAGACCACATGCAGGAGCACTGGGCACAGTTTGGGCCAGCCATGTTCAAGAGTGATTAAACCCTAAATGATAACATGTCCAGCAAAGAAGATGACTGGGGAAAATAAAACATGAATTTTATGTTCAAACAAAACACCAACACCAACCCTCCCAAAAAAGGGAGGGGAGGAAATAGAATTGTATCTGTATTTCCAAAAACTACAGTAAGTAAGTGCCAGAAAAACATCAGTTTTCTACAAATAATGCTGAAAACTGACTACTACCCAGGAAAGTGGATAAAAGAAGCATTGAGTTTGGACACCAAAAGGTTTCAACAAAAAGAGCAAGATTCTAGAACAGTCTTCTCAATAGACATGAAAGGAGCAAAGAATTTAACCAATTAGATTTTAGGAACTACAGTATGTGTTTCCCTAAGGCAGAAGGGGGCTACTCTACTTGGATAAGGGGTCCTTGCTTATCAATTCCTTTGTAGTGGTACTCTAATCACCCATGTTTTAAAAAAATGGGAGAAAAAAATGGGGGAATAGGAACATTCTAAAAAGGTAAGTATTAGGACTCTCACAGCCACAGGACTTTCCTTAAAAGAGAGCCAAGCAAAAAGACAACAAACAGAGCAAATAAACAAAGCACACATGCAGAGCATTTTGCTAAAGATACAGCTATGAAACATCCCCACCATCAACCCTGCAAAAAAACTTTGATTACTGGAAAAAAACCCCATAGTCCTGTCCATTTTTTGGGGGTCTAAGAACTGCTCTTACTCCTATTCTGCAAGATACAAAAGTTTGTCCTGCACCTCTGGGGTCTGGTTGCATTTTCCATGAGATATCCAAGGCTTCTTAATATTCTTAATTATTGTCATTTGATGCTCAATATTAGAAGTCACAAGATCACAGACTTGCTTCCTCAGAGCACAGGTTTGGGTGTCATTTATTCATAGGATAGTCTGAGTTGGAAGGGACCTTTAAGATCACATAGTTTCAACCTTCCTGCCATGGGCAGGGACACCTTTGATGAGATCAAGTTGCTCAGCGTCCCATCACACATTGCCTTGAACATTTCCAGGGATGGGGCATCCACAGCTTCTCTGGGCAACTTGTTTCTGTGTCTCACCACCCTCCAAGCAAAGAATTTGCTCCTAATATCCAACCTAAATCTTCCCTAGTTAACATCGTTCTCCCTTGTCCTATCATTATCTGCCCAAACAAAAAGTCTCTCTCCACTTTTTTTCCTAAGATCCATTTAAGTACCGAAAGGCTGCCTGAAGCCTTCTCTGCTCCAGGTTAAACAAAACCAGCTCTCTCAGCCTGTCTTCACAGTAGAGGTTCTGCAGCCTTCTGATGATCTTCCTGGCCCTCCTGTGGATTTGCTCCAGCACGTCCAGGGACAGATCCTAAACAGGACCTATTTAGCCCAGGGACCAATCTGTCCTAATGAACTCCTGCTTTTCAAACAGGTACAAGAAGTTTTACAGAGGAAAAATACTGATTTCTCTGTAACTACTGAAAAATTAGTCTACAGAATCCATGTTCTTCTCAGCTTTTAAAGTTTTTGTTTTGTAATCCAATGAAAACTTGGACATTCCTAAGACAAAATCCCCTTCTTTTTTGCAAGGTAAGAGATGTTAATATTCTGTACCATTTACATATAGCCATGTTTTGTACATATCCTTATAGTTCCATGGCTATTCTTTTCATTTCCAGGTCTCCAATTCTCTTCCTCATCTAGGATGTCTTTTTAAAACAATGTTGGGTTTGGATCACCAGTCACCCAGAGTCAATCATATAGCACATGTTCACTCATTTTCTATCTACAGGATTTCCCTGCACACACACCTGGCTCCTTTTCCAGCGCAGAGGTTTTTGGTGAGCAGTCCACAATGAAGACCAACATGAATGGGTATCATCCTGTTTTTAAAGTTTGTTGCATATGCTGAATGTCTCTTAGCAAAGCATAATACGTGAGCCCTCCTGCTAAAAGAGAGCTATCTTTCCCCCTTGATGTGTGCTGGGAACATAAAACATTAGAGATGCAAGTTGTGCTTAACAAGAAAGAGTGCTATTTATTTCAGTCTTTCATTACCTGATTCACACTGGCATTACCGTTCTCTGCTTTGCCCTAATTTACGGAGGATGAGGACTCAGGTAGCACCTACATCTGGAACCAAGAGAGCCTACTGTGCAAGCAGAAAAAGTCTAAGTGTGACAGGTGGAAATCTCAGCAAGGTTTCATTTTAAGGACAACATTTACGAGGTTCTCAAGAGATGAGAAAGATAAACATGCCCATGCATTCAACAAAGCCAGAGGCTATTTGATTACTTCGAGCCTGCAGCCTGATACATGAAGATGAAGCCAATAAGGAAGATTTTAGGGGAAAAATTATTGCTATTTTTGGAAAACTACTGCAAGAAGACTGCCCTTTCATCTCCTGTTTTCTTTTGTTGTTAATGCAACCACAGGACTGACAAAACAGATCAAAAGAAACATCAGAGAACAAATTAATCAAGCTGTTGTGCCAACTTGGACATTAATTATGCTTGAAGCTGGGGAAGGCCTGGAATGCCAGCAGCAGTAGCACTGTTTGCCAAAGAAAAACTGTGCTGGACACACCATCCGCTCCTAGCCACCCTCAGAGACTGCACTCTCTTAACAGCTGTTCCAATTTAAAAATTTGTTTAATATTTCTTTTTTCTTCTACTCTTACCCTGCATTCCACTGTGGATCAGTAACTATTGATCAAATTACCTTCCTCAAGACCCAAGCAGTGTTAGAACAGGATGAACTCCAGATTCCTAAACAAGACCAGTTCAACACTAGAAATTGGCAAGAAACTGAATTTATGAGCAGTGAGTAGCAAACTACATTAAAAAATATAAACAAGAGAGAAAGCCTTCAAATATTTTATTATGAAAAGCCTATATTCTACACTGTTTTCAATACTTAGTTGCAGGAATTTTAAGGATATGCCACATTCACTAGAAGAATATTAAATAAATGCAGAAATAGCAGTGTCTCTGCTGTCAAATAAATTCTCCGCCCCAATGCTGATATGACTGACAGTTTCAATATAAGACCGGGTCATGTTTATTTCAGAGCTATTAAAAGCAAACCTGGCAAAAGGAGAGAAGAAATCTGAAGCTATCTTTTTCCATTTTTGCAATTAACAGAGAAAGACAGAGCTGACACTAAAATTCCACAAGTCCCTGCACAGCTATTTTCTCAGGACTGCCAGGATCTGCTTTTGTGCGCTCTTGCTGGACCGAGCCTCAGGGAGGTTGCTGCTGCAGAGCCACATCCTGAGCCCAAGGCTTCCAAGGGTGCTGGGGCCCAGACACTGAGATCACAGGACTGCACTAATCACGCTGCTGTCACTTACTCAGATGCATCCGCTTCAGTGGAAAACATCCTACTTCCAAGCTATCTTTTCTTTGTTTAAATGTTACAGGAAGAAGAGCCGCTCAGAGATGGAGGTTGGCCACAGAGTCATTGCTTTGATGGAGAGAGGAGTTGGCAGGCAGTCCCAAACTTCAGCTGCATCATTTCATCTGCCTGAACTCCAAACCAGTTGTGGCTTAAGCCAGTCCCAGGAGGTACAAGAGACCCCTCTGTGTAAGCAGATTATCTCACAGGACCACCTCTGATTTATAGGAAACAATGGGAGGAAAAAGAGGAGCTACTGAGATCACATACCTTACTGGGAAAATAGTTTATTTCCAATATCATGAAGAATCACAAAAAACTCATCAAATTCACTGCTCCACTGTTACTCATTTGAGAATATGAGAATCATGAACATTCTGAGTTGGAAGGGACCCACAAGGATCATCAAGCCCAACTCTGAAGTGAATGGCCCATGTGGGGATTGAACCCACAACACTGATGTTCTTAGCACCATGCTCTCCTAAGTCGAGCACCTTGGCAAACTTGCAGCTTGCCTTTGTTCTGTGCCTAGGCAAGCTTGGCAAATACCTGGTTTAGTATAAACACAGCTGCTACATCATCATACATCCCTACTACACCCTGGCAGAAGGAGATAAAGTTAACAGACTAGAAATGCCAGGACTAGGCTTGGCATATAAAAGAAGAGTAAAAATTAACATTTCCAAATGGTCATAAGACAAAATGGACAAGCCAAAACCAATGAAGGACAGCATGGGGAGTCGGAAGGGCTGGGGATGGACTTGTACCTGAAATGTGGCCCACAAGGACACAATGACAATAGAAACCATACCCAATTTCCAGCTAATTGGAAGCTTTTTCAGAATAAAAGCATCCTGGTAGGTGAAATGGAGAAGATTGAAACAATGATGTATTGAGCAGCAGATGGTTCCTAATTTCTGTGGAATTTTATAAATTATAAACAAACATCTCATGTTGGTTTTTTTTTTCTTTGTTTCTTTTTAATTAACAGCGTTCTCCTCAGCAGCCAGATGAGGCAAAAAAAAAAAAAGCTATGAGCAACTGAAGCCCTCTTCAACCACTCTACACCTCGCAGAGAAGTCCCAAAGAATTTAAGTTGCTTCCCCCTCTGATTTCATCTTTATGCACTTTCAGAGTCTGGCAGGACCTCCAAAAATATTGCCACCATGTGGCAAAACTTTGCCTTGTGCACCAACCCTTACAGGAAACAGGGAGGGACATGGTCCAGACAGGTGATCTAAACTGCTTAAAGGGATCTTCCACACCACAGAACATTGCACCCAGTGTATAAATAGGGGGAGTTTGCTGGGAGGGGCCAATCGCTGTTTGGGATTGGGATGGGCACTGGTCAGCGGGTGGTGAGTTGTGTATCACTTGTGTTTCTTAGATTTTATTCCCTGCCCCACTTCTCTCTCTCTTCTGACCCCCTATTTTCATTACTACTACTGCTATTGTTATTATTAACTTTATTTCAATTATTAAACTGTTTTATTTCAACCCTCGAGTTTTGTCTTTTTCTGCTTGTCCTCCCTATCCTGAGGGGGTGGGAAGGAAGTAAGGAAGTGGCTGCATGGGGCTAAACCATGACAGCCAGACTGGATGAAGCTTTGAACAAGCTGATGTATTGACAGATGTTTCTGTTCACAGAAGGGGAAGTGAATGAGATAATGTTTAAAACTCCATTCCAGACAAAACTATTCTTTCATTCTGTGATTTTGATTCTCTGCATCTATACACTCTCCTTTTGTAGGTTATTTAAGCAGCAGGACACTACCCCACAGAGACATCTTTGTCAGATATGCAATTTCTGGAAATGCAGAACACACAGATCTGGGACTGAGAAATTTCTTCCCAATTCATTTTAGTGGCTACCTGTGAAAGCAGAAGTCTTTCTCAAAACAGAATCCCTGTCCTCCCTAAAAAAGCCAATCCCTTAAAGTAGAATCCAATCTGCTTTTGCTGAGAAATCAAACAGTGAGTTGCACATATGCACAGAGATGGCCTAAGCTAAATATCACTTGCACAAAGAAACATTCATGAATATCTAACTCCTATCTTCATCCCAGGCTGCCACAAACATTTCTGCAGCTGTGCAACAAGCTATATCAGGATTGCATTCTGGGTTAAAAATAGCCTTTCTAGTCAAGTTAGTTTTAGCCCTGAAAATGTCATTCTTTGATCAGCTGACCACAAGTATCAAACACGCTTGTGCCTGCATAAGGAAGTCTTTCCCAACATGAGAGCTAGCTTATGCCACAGAACACATGTGAAACTGTGGTCTAATTTTCACAAAATGAATGAGAAAATAAATTAAATCAGCAATATTGCTCAGATTCCTGATTCAAAAATAGCTTTTGCCTGAGAAACAGGACTAATCACCACTTTTGCAAATGACTAGAAGGTACATCTACTTCCCTGAGCTTGTAACACCATGGTAAGCAACAGACTAGGGTCCTGATTCCCAAAATGTACTGCAGCACTTTAACACACACTGATGTGAGTAACTTAGAGAAATCACACAGTTCATTAGCAGGTTCTAATTTAAAGGTATAAAGACAAAATTTCTCTAGGAATTCGTTAGTAAGAGAATGAAGACATTGAATACAGAATTCTAAGAGAATGGTACATGCCCATGAAAAGGCTGACAAAAAACAAACCCTATATACACATGGATTTGCTGATTGCAAGAACACACAAGGTAGATAGAGTGGGAACAGCTCTATAAGCTTTTAGTCAACTTCCTTACAAGACTAAGCATTTTATAGCTCCCAATGCAACATGACAAACAAGACCTGCAACATACAGCTTCTTTTGAAAGATCCTAGAGCTTACCCTAGCTCTGGTTAGCACAGACTTAAAATAAGGCCCTGGTGTCTTTTCCAACTTACCATTGCTGATTTCAGGCAGATCAAACTTAGTGAAGTCCCACCACTGGAGCCGGTAGGTGGTGTTGGCAATGTTGCTGGCCACAGCGGACTGTCCATCCCCAATCACAGCACCTACAGAAAAGGGGGAAATAATTAGCAATTTAACCTGTACAAGAATAACCAGAAAAAAAACCTGGGGAGACAAAACCACAGAAAACCTTTCAAAATCCAATAGTCAAAACTCTAGATTCTTAAAGAAACCTTATTTACAGAAATGGCAGCACGTCCTCAATAAGCCACAGAGAACAGGAAATTAACAGGAAAGCATCTCCCTGCAACACATTTCTGAAAGAAAATAAAGTTGATAAGAGATAAGACTTTCCCAGGAACACAAGGCAAAATCCTAATCAATTCATTTGGTGCAAATGCATTCTACTTATCAACAGTAGTGAAGCTGTATTTTCACAGACCCAAAATTGTCTACTACAGCTATGAAGGCATATCAAAATACAAACTGAGGAAAAGCATTGCCCTGGGAAATTACACACATTTGTGGACATAATCACTGCTAATCACTGCTCCTACTGTAAACTTCACTCAGAAGATACAGGCTGCTTACAGTATTTGTCACATAGTAAGGGCTGTAACAAAATATGGGCCTGGAAAACCTAGGAGCTAGTCCTTTGCTGCTTTGTGTGGCCCAGCCTACAGCAGGCAAGGGCTGCTCTGACTCCAGGCAAACATCATGACCTTTGCTAACTGCCCAAGGATTTGGGCCGCAGCCTAAAATCAGAAGGCTAGGCCATAATTCTTCAGAAACTATCATAAAGAACCTGTACTTCCCAGCACAAAGGAACAGTCACTGGCTACTCAAGTCAGCACACATTTGAGAAAGCTGAGACTCATTAAATGGGATTCCCAGGGAGACGAACTGCGACAAGAGACAGTACATCCATAGTAGTACTACTACAGTCAAAACTGTCATGCTATTTGCAGTCTCTAAGGCCTTCATGGACAGGCAGCCCATGTCCTACACACACATCCTGGCAACCACAGAAATACAGCATAATAGAATTTGATAAGGGAGAGCAAACCAAGATCACTCCCAAGCACAAATGACTAAAAGCAAAGTCTCCAGTGTCTACACAGTCTGGATTTCAGCATCTCCCCACTCCAGTGGGACGTACACAGCAAAGTCAGTGCCTTTACTCTCCTAGAAGGGTTGGCTCAGGACTTTGCTGCCACAGCAGCAGTGATAGAAGAGACTTTGACAACTCTGTCAGACACCTGTGCAGAGTTAAGAGCTTGCTAACTGCTAGTAAGTTAAACTGGTGTGGAGGAAGATGGAGAGAGTAGGATGGCTGGATAGTTATTTTTCTTATCAAATCCCAAAAGACCACTCAGGCATGGGAAAAGAAAGAAAGAAAGCCAAAATGCCTGAACACACAAACACACCAACAGGTTTTTTGCTTTCTCAGCAAAGCAAATAACAAGGTGGGCAGGGCAAAGTAAGTAAGTATATTCTAAACTGGTGCTGATAAATAAATACAACAAGAAAGCTGCTTGAGTCCTGATATTTGCTTCTAGGGAAAGCTCAGAAATATACCAAGAACAAGACTTCCAAGCAGACAGCTTTACACTGTGCACTCCGTCAGGCCTCCAGCAATCAACCAGCCTCCATTGTACATCTGTTTCATCTCTGTACCTGCCTCTATCAGATCTGCATGGATCACTTGGAGAGCAGAATTAAAAACATTTCCATTGCTGTAATATATGCCCAAGGCCTTGTTTTCTACATCTCTCAAAACAAAGGGCTCCTCTGAAGAGAAGATATGCACTGGAGAAAGCAGATTCAATGAATTAATGAAATTACACTTGGCAACCAGAAGTAGGACAATTAAATTCTATGTTGCTTCATCTTTAAAAGTCTTCAACACTGCAAGTCTGGATTTGGTACACAAAGGCAGCTCTTCTGCTGTCTTGCCTTTAGCCCTAAGGAAGGGAAGAGAAAAACAGGTGCTCTACAAATGTGAAGCAGTGGGACTTCCTGCAGGGAAACAGTAACTCACATCACAAGCAAGGTAGCAGCTGCCTTACAGGACTGAGTCAGGCAAGGAAAACACTCTGTGAAGACAGGCAACAGAAGTTCTACTGAGGACACATAATTCCAGAATATTGATCTTATCACAGATGACCATTACAAAATTACATCACCTGTTTTGCAATGAGAGCAACCTTCATAGGTGTAACAAGCAATATATAAAATGGAGAAAAACATGCCTTAGGAGAATAAGCGTGCTCTCCCTCTACACCAGAGAAGCTTAGCAAAATCACTAACTGCTCCAGAAACAGTAAATTCATCTGGCTCGTACAATTGCTGCACCTACTCCTAAAACTACCATAAAAAGCAGCGGGCAAGATTTGATTTTTTTTCTGTAAAATTTCTCATCTTTGCATCCCTTTCCCTATAAGGTGAAGAGGATGCACGGTTTAAATGAACACCATAACTAGCCTTCAAGTTATGGTGTTCATTTGAACCTTGCATCCTCTTCACCTCCAAAGGCAGTCACATCATATGCAGAGAAGTTAACAACAGAAAAAAGCAGCACTGCCCCATCTACAGGACAGCCCCACACAAGTTTCAGAGCCAGCACAAGCTATCGTGTAATGCTAATGCTTCAGGTAACAGATACCTTTATCAAAAAGATTAGGACACAGGCAACACAGCTCTTAGTGTGAAAGGTCATGTTCAGAAAAATTTGGTCCATTTCTTGAAGGCTTCAAACCAGTGTGAACTAACACTAATCAGAAATCCATGATCTACATCTTTTATTAAGTAATTATCTCTACTTATACTAATTATGTAATTGAGGAGCGCAACTATTAAATTATATCTACGTACATAAAACAAAGTGGAATAACATTTGTATCACAAGTCCTGCCAGATGCCTCCCACATGCACGCATGCACTGTCCTACAGTAAAGATGATTAAAAGCATGTAGACATTTCATACAATGAATTAAAGAAGAAAAACACCCCCTAGCACAGAAATATGCTATCCTAACCTGTGTTGTCTTCTTTGGCTTATGGGAAACATTTTAGACTACAGTTGGAAGACTCAGGAAAGTTCAAATCCTCACTAGAGCTTTTGTTCACCGTGCAGCAGGAGAATTCATTCTCAGCTGGCTTTGCCCAGTCAGGGTTTCAGTCTGGATGAGAGGAGAAGGTGCTGCTGCTTGTCAAGTATATGTAACCTAGAGGCAAACAGCACACTATAGCTTCTTAAATTTGGGCAGCAACAGATCAGCTCTTACAAGGAGCTGTCCTCACCAAGCACCTGACAGTCCTGATTCCTGGGTCTTCCACTGTTTGATGGGATCACAAGTGACTGCAGTGGGTACCCAAAGGTCTTGCGCTTGTCATCCTCATGAACAGAACAACTTTTTTCTGCAGCGATGATGTAGATTTCAAAATGCTGAAATCCAAGGCAAGGGCCAATTGAAATGCAGTGAATGTAGGTTTGATTGGCAGCTTTCCTGCGTCTGTCTATCACTGCGTAATAAACACTGGATGATGGCAGGAATGAAGATAAATGCTTTCAGCAGCCCCCCTTTTTCCCTCCACCACCCTGAACTCCATCCACCCCCACTCAGCACATGACAAAAGAGTTTAAAGAGTTGGGGGGGAAGAAAGTCTTAACAAAGACTTAAATAAAAAAATCCTCAAATCTTTTCTTATAGGCCACCTACACGTGACAGATATTTATCCATCAGTCTCAACCTCCTCAGAGGATCCAACGTATCTTGGCATATGGAGAAATGAACCTTTGCCAGTCAACTATTGCTCATTTATGAATCAAGCCATGCAAGCCAATGTCTGAGTTCAGACTGAAAGGGAAAAAAGGGGTGAAAAACCAGTTCCCTTGGCACTCCAGCACTCCATCAGTGAAAAGCAGGCTAACTTCAAACTACTACTATCAAACTTTCAGAAGAACAACTAATACTCTAGAGCTACACAGGCTTTGGGATACAAGTTTTAGGAACATGAAACATCTACATAGTATGGGAATTACTTTTCCATGTATTTTACAGAAACCAGAGTTCAAATTTTTTTCTAGGCTAGATCCTTTATCCTTAATTTGTAAGTGCCTGGCAGGTTCCCTCATAATAAGAGAAAAATTTATTATGATGCTTACAGATAAGCTTGAGGAAGCTGGAGAAAACCCTTAGCTAATTTGTGACTCAGTTTGAGGGAGTGATTAGTCCTTGGTATAAAATTCTCCGTAGATTAGTACTTGAGTCTCAAAGCATGAGTACCTTTGAAAAGTAATTACCTCTTTATGAAACCATTTGCAAGTGTAGCTGATACTGGGGTAATCTATACTTGTAGAAAGGATCTGTCAGAATTGATGGGTTTTACATTCAGTTATTCTAGATTTACTACAATCCAGGACCCAGGAAGTCCAAAACACAGAACAAATCTATTTGACAAAACAAGGATAAGACTCTCTGCTGCAAGAATACACCAGATTCTCTCAATCGGTTCTGAAACAATTTGAATTCAGGTAAAATGATTACTGAAGTCTAGTGGAGCTGCAACAGGTTCTTTTTTTGAAGAAAAAACCCTCAAGTTTTTTCAACCCTCAAGTATTTTATGGGACAGTCTAGTCTGGGGGACCACCTTTGGTGACAGTAAATTAAATTCTGAATGTGAATTTGACAAGTCCCAGTAAATCTCTGTTCCAGGCTACCTCGAAGGGCCAGCCTTTGAAGTGGTTGAGCCAACTATCTCAAACTGGGCTCATGCTGTAGAAACAGTATGCAAAGCAAGCTGGTATTTTCAACCATTTCGTTTGCTTGTTCTTCAATGTACAAGCAAGCTGTAAATAGGAATGGGCAAAATGATTTTCATGAATGGATGCACAATATGCTACTAAGAGTAGTTCAGCATACGCTAAGCACTAAAAGGATCTTAGATTCAACATTAACTGAGAAAGCCTCTAAGAGGTCTATGCTCTCTGAAGGCTGAACCTTCAAAAGGCTATTATTTTTTCTTTATTCTAGATGTATAAAATAAGAAGAAATGTAATTTCCCATTCATGTTCATTCCTACTGCAAAATTTCCTTTTAAAAGAAGGGGCAATGCTTAGCATGCTGAGTTCCACAGACCTATCAGCTATGGGAATTGGAACAGGGCTCAGCTGTAGGTAAGTGAAGATGACTATCCTAATAGGAGCCAGTCAAGTGCCCAAGGGGTCCACTCACACTGAGAACAATGCAAACATCATACAGGAAAGGGAATTTTTCAGCCTCAAGTTTTAGACTTCAAAAGGAAATCAGTTAATTTACAACAAGCACAAACAATAAAAGAACAGATGCCTGGCCAAAAGCCTCACCCCAAAAAGAATCATGATGGCTCCTTGACGTCTTACCTTCCTATATGTTATTTCTTCGTCTGATCATCTAACAATTAATAGACAAACGTGTCTAGTAAGCATTTGTCTTTGATGGTAGAGTCCAGTTTTCCCTCAGGGAAACTAGAAGACATTAAGATCCTTTTCAAATGCATCCCCTCTTATCTGTATTGCTTGCATCTCATCAAGCAAGCTGGCAATTCCTCTTCTTAAGAGAATTCACAGTCTGTTGCTGTTCACTATAGAGATTCCCCTGCTCATGTCACCCTGCTACACAAGAAAGCTGGAAAATTTGATATGCAACAGCAGAGACAGTTTCCTGAAGAGCAAAAGTTGAGCCAATAGTATTTGCACAGAATTGAGATGAGGAAAATTCTGTACCCTGTGAAAAATAAATCCTCTTATTACAGCCTTTGCATATACATATTGGAGTAAGCAAATGTCTCTGTTTAGGAAGGTCTCATCCTACTCAGGGTGACCAATAAAGAACATGCAGTTTCATTTCCTTGTTGTAGCTACATCAAACCTCTCAGCTTCTGGTAGCAACAGATCGTGGCCTAAGTCTCCCAGCTAACAAGAACTTTCTCCAACCATCCAGTATCAGGTATGCACCACTGAACAGAAAAAAACCCAAACTGTGAGGAATACACAGAACTCCTTCCTTCTACCTCCCACACCTCTACCAATCAGCACCTGAAGTACAGCACTGCCACAATAAAAGACTGACAGGATGTAAACAGTATCTGCACAATACCTTTTATCTGCAAGATGCATAATCTCTTATGCCATAAAAGAAAAAAAAAAGGCAAAAAAACCCTCCAAAACACAACAAAACAAAGAGAAATACCATCTGAATCATGGGCAGGCCAGAGTATTACTTACACATCACCTTAGTGCTAGAAAGGAGAAGGGATGAATGAGACAATGAGATCTTGATTTTGGCAAGAAAAGTCACTGAACAGAAAGTAACAGTTGTATGTTGTTAATGACACATAATTATTTCGCTCATGCACAGTTTGCAAGTTTATTCTTGAAGGGTACTAAGGTCAATTCAACAGAGAACTGAAAATCCTACTTGCAAAAGAAGCAGAGCTCTAAGTCTTAGTGATGCTCTTACATCTGTACAACATGAATGAAGCTAAATATAAATGTTACTTTCTTCTTTTTAAGAAAATCCTTATGAACAAGGACTGTTTAGGTTCAGCTATTTGTGTTCTCATTAGTCATTTATGATGCTTTTACCTGCAGTGGATGGGAAGTTCCCTGGGAAGGCTCCACTACACTATTGCTTTACACCATGTAACAGCAGGCACACATACACGTTTAAAGGAGCAAAACACAGGTTGTTTAGTGACCATCATGAAACTCCTGGAATTCTGATGCTGGATACAGTAGTGGAATGCCATGTAAAGAGATGCAGGTGCTTCATGAAGTCCTCAAGTAAAAATAAATGTCATGGCTCTAGACAAGTCAAAAGAAATTTTTCAGCAAATTGAGTTGATGTGGCATTGAAAGAGTTTAGCAGGAAAACGCAATGGATATAAAAGAAACACCTGTTACCCTTGGCTGAAACAATTTGCAAGCTGTTTGAGAAGTGGGTGGTCAAACAAGCTCTCTTTTTTTTTGATTTAGGCCCCTTGCTGGGAAGGGTAGTCAAAGCTAGAGTCTTCCTATCAGCAAACTGCTGGAGCTGCTAAACTTGTTTTGAGATCCCTTCTTTATTCCCATGAGATAGTGGCATGTGTTAAAAGCATGCCTCACACTACCATATGATTCAGGCAGTAAAACATGTTTCCTTCAGTATAGCCTTTTAGGGAAAAAGATTCATGCACTAAAAATATATTCCAATCTGCATTTCATTTAACTAATGTTTTGGTTTGACCTTTCCTGCATACTTGCAGCCTTTTATACGATGTGTCTGTGTGCTTTTAAGAACTCCTAACATAAAACAATGAGTAAATGGTTGGAGAAAGGGATTTACACTTCCTTCATAATTTCTATTACAAAATTCTCTGATACTTAAGAAATCAGCTGTAGAGCCATCAAGCTACTGCCCAGGAATGGGAGCCTGAAATCTACTAACTGGAAAATACTCGGGAAATAAAGACAATCTTTATCTTGTCAGTGTGAGGAGAAACAATAATTTAAGTTACAGGCATTTCTGCATCTGGAGGTCCACATCAATCTACTAAAAAAGCAGTGAGGTAATACATTTGAAATCTGCTCCAAAGCAACTGATTCTGCAAAAAAAAAAAAAAGGGTTTTGCAAATTAATGGAGGGCGGGGTGGGGGGAGTAGTAAATGAGTCCAAGATATGCTGCTAGATGGGAAGGCAGAAGAGAGGTGTATTGAGTTCCTTCACCTCTGAACCCACACATGCAGGCATGTTCAGACCCCTGCTTCCTTGTACATTTCCAGAAATTGTAGGTGACTCTCCAAATCAAAATGCTGTATCTCTCCTTCCAGAATTCAATGAAATCCCTGGTAATGTGAACTAGGAAGGTCTCAATAGCTAATGTGTGGTCTGTGTGTCTGGGGTTCCTCCCTCTGCTTATTCTGCAACTCGTGATGCCTCTGCTCTCTCCCATCACTAAGTCCCTTGCACCATTACCAAGCCTGTCATTAAATGCTTTTGGAAGTCCGCTTTTTAACCTTCACATCTGTGTTTATTCTCTGCACAAAACCAGAGTGGAATCTGTGCCTGGCAGGCATTTTCTTTTGTAAAACTCCTTCTTCTTTCCTTTTCTGACTTTTCAGAGCATGAAATGTGCCTGCTAATCCTAATTGCCACAGATGGAGAGTCTCGAAGAGACCAAACAAAGGGGGCATCCTTCCACCAAGCAGCTGTGAGCAGGCACCAGACTCTTTAAGTTCTCCGGTTTCCAGAGCTCCCATCTCACTTTTCTGAAGAACACAAGGACAAACCTCCACAAGGAGCTATACCAGAAAGGGGGACTTGCCTTCCAAGACTTAGTCTCTCCTGCCTAAATAGCCCTCCAGCACAAGAGCACACCTGATCTTATTGTGAGACCTGACTCAGGGTGGGCAGTACTCAAATACTGCTACTGTATGTCAACAAAAAAAGCAAAATGTCTGGCTTTTACATTTGCCTGTCTATATCCCAACTTCAGCTCTCTTATCAAAGAAAAACTTTGTAAGGTCCCACTGGCACACCCACACAGTTGGCCTTTCCATTAGCAGTGTCTCAGCCAGTAACAGAGGCACTGAGAAACTCAATCAGTATGGGATTAAGACATTTTTGCTGCCAACAGCCATTGAAGAAGTTACCTTTCTAGCTTAGCAGTGTCTGGACTCAGAGGAATATTTCCAGTACAGCAACAAAAAATATCTTCAGAGGGTTGCTGCCACCTAACCAGAATATCCTTACCACTCAAGGCTAATGCTTGGCTCCTCCAAAGTTGCCACATCACACCATCTAGGAGGCCTGCTGCAGTTCACTCATCTAACAAAGATGTTAACATGTATCAGACTGATCCAGTGTTGCCAAAACAGCCGTATATAGTTTAAGACAATTGAGAGGTCTTGCAATTTCTTGTTATTGAGACTGTGTGCCAAGACCACTGCCACCTCTAGTGCATATTCCACTCAGGTTATACTTTATCTATCAATTCCATAGTTCATTAGTGTGGCCACAGTTTTAGTTCGCACAAAGTAATTCCCCTTCCTAAGAGGCTCAAATAATGTTGCAACAGAACTCCCATCTAACCAATATAGCTACACCAACAGACAGATGTAGAATAGACACAAAAATAACAAGTCAAACTGCTTTCCACAGAAAAGCCTTTTCCATTGTGAGTGTGCATTTTAACTACATTAAATCCTATTAATCCAAACAAATCAGCAAGCCAAATTCCTGCTACCGCCTCTGCAGCTCTTACTGCAAAAATGTGTGCTTAGCACAACTTGAAATGTGCATGTCTTATACCAAAACACCCATCTGCAATTGAGAGAAAACCTCAGCAATGTCTCTGTAGAACACCTGCATGCCTTATCAGCCATCACGTTGCAAAAATACAAACGTTCACTAATTCAAGAAGCAGTATGTTCCCTGGAAGGGTTTGAATTCTGCAGGTTTAACTGTGTATCAGTACAATAACAAGGTTCCACACTGGAACCACTTTTCATTGTGGAAACAGCAGTACATGGTATTAATAGACGTGCAAAGCACAAAAACGTATTCAAAGGCTTGTACTTGCCAGCGAACGGAAGACTTGCACAAGTTATTACTATCCTTAAATGTATTTCAGGACTGCTGCATTACAGCACCAGCTCTGTGCTCCCCAACTTGTAATGAAAATGCAGTGTCAGTTTAGTGACACAGACTGAATCTGCACAGTACAGAGCACTAGCTAAAAATGCTCAGTGGTTGATTTTCACAGGAAGAATATCCTGTGAGCAGGACACATCCCAAAGTATCACAAATCTAAAGAAGAAGAGAAGGTAGGACAGGAACTGGAAAGTAAGCAGAAAGACTTGCTGTTAGCTGGGTAAAGCAGTGAACAGACACACAGCCAAAAGAAAGCAGAAAACGAGCAAGCTGAGGAAAAGAAAATCTAACAGTAGCTTTACTCATGTGAAGACAGATTACATTTAAAGCATGGTGAGATGGAAAGGAGGAAGCCCAGCCTGGAAAAATGTAATGAGGAGACCACATTATTCCAACTGAAACAGAACAAAGCAAAAGAAACCTACAGCAAATAAAGTACTTGACTATCACAATGTTCTGAACACTTTCTCATGGAAGAAGTTTCGAGGGTGGTTTGGCATGATGTAGATGACAGCAATGGAAACAAGACTCATTCCTTATTGCCACGAGCTTTAATGCACAAAGCAGGTCACTGCACCCCAGCAAGTGCACAGGGATCTCTGTTTGAAGCCAGGGCAGAGACTCAGGCTCAATGGGTGACCCAGATCCCAGAGTATGCAGAGCAGGACTGACACAGCACGTTAGCCCACAACTTGACAGACCACGTATAACAATCTGGAAGTAACCATGCAACATTTGGAACAGTGACACGCATCAGGGTTCCCAGAAGTCAGGGCTCCACCAAGAAGTCTGGCCATACTCATAACCTTGTACTGTCATTTGTAAAATTGGTGCCACAGCTCAGCTCATCACAGACAGGTCCAACCCACTGCAATTACACAACTGACTCCAAGATTAAAGGAGACTACCACTGTATTCCATTGTTTTTAATAAGCATTAAAAGGCAAAATCAAAGCCACATCCAGAAAAACTAAGGCAGCAGAAGAACTTAGATACACAGCATGCAGGTCTTGCACTGCACAATGAATGGATACTTAGATGGGTTTTATTTCTTTTTTAGGGCAGACTTGACCTTAATCCATCATGAACAAGCTCATAATGCTTCCAGAGGGTCCGAAGCAGACCTCCCCAAGAAGCTGCTGTACAAAATAACCACCACAGCTACTCCATACAGCATTTACAAGCAAAAGTGGAGGGAAATTTCATATGATGAAAATAGGGCAATGACAATTTACTGGTTTACAGTAAAATTTTCAATTATACACAATCAAGATTTGGAGCAAGCCATGCTTTACTGGAGGGCAGAGGCCACAAACTAAAAAGGGACTGTGGTAAAATGTTCCAGAATCTCACCCTCACAGCAGCAGGCAGAGGTCCAGCTCCTACCAGATCAAAGAACCAGCAGCGGTACATTCTAGGAGATGATGAACACTCCAAGCCAGCCTCTCAGTACTAGGATTCAGTGTAAAATTACAGTTCCAAATGACAATTTTATTAGGCCTCATAAGTAATAGGATAGCAGAAGTTAAGCAGTAGCTCACTAAAATCACAGGAGTGATCAGGGAGACCGACATCCACTTACAGCTAGTTTCTCTGCAAGCAGAGAAGTTATGACAGGGCTTTGCCTTCAGCTTTCCTTGTTTCTTGTCAACAGACACACGGGTATCCATGAATAAGGGTTTTTCTGTGGAACCTCATCAGCCAAGCTGGGCCAGGAAAGTACAGAAACACATTCCCCTTGCATAACATACACACCTTCCACATACAGAATCCAATAAAGACCTCAGCAAAATGCTTTCTCACCGTACCTTTCAAAATTTTTGCAAATCTGCTCACTCCATTTGGCCTATAAGATCTGTTATTATTGAGTCCCTCTCAGTCAAAACTTGCTGTCTTCCAGCCCGTCTCTTCTATTTCATCTTGCTATGATTTCCAGTCCATAAGCACTGTCAGTTATTTGTCTCCCCTCAGCCTTGTTTCTCCTGTGCCTTCTTTTCCTTCCACTCTGGCAAAGTATTTTGGATTTCCTTTACACTTTTCAGTGTCCTCATAATGGGGTTGTGGGGATATATAAGTACATGTTGGGTGTTTGCCCCCTTCTCTCCCCACCAGATTTTGAACCTGACCCACCTGTGATACCAGTACCCATTCCTCCACCTGTTGCAAGACAACACTAATGAAAACTGCCACCAGACCAATTCCCTCCACTACACTTTTCTACTCTGACACCTCAAAGAAGCCTTGAGATCTGACCTGGTTGGTCTGTGGTGAACCAGAAGACAGATCCTCAAACAGCTTCTGTGTGCAGCACACCAGGAGACATCACATGGATGGGTTCATGCATGCCCACACCACGAATGCTAATACGAACAATTGTTTGAAAGAAGACAAAGTGTTTCTCCAGCTTAACTGAAGCCCACGCCTGCAATCCCAGCTACCTTTGACTCATTCCTCAAACCCTCCCCTCCTCCAGCTTCCATTTGTCTCTGCGCAGAATCTCAGCTGCTTGTAAGAAAATTACCAAGTGACATTACTTCCTCTACCTTTTCAGCCTTCCCTTCCCCTCCTGCAGTTCTTCCCATAACAGACACAAGCATGTTCCCAGTCCTTCTAAGCACTCCAACAACCTCTATGATTTTTCCCTCTTTTTTATCAACTTCTATCCCTTGCAATTTGTCAGTAAACATGTGTATGCTCTTCTCCTCCCTCTCACAACACAAACAGACATTAATTTCTTGCATCTTTAAATTTCTCAATGACTCTGGATCACAGTTCGGATGTCTAGGAAGAGAAGAGGAAATGCATTGTCCCATATGTCCTTCTCAACTCTAGCTCTTCAACTGTATATGAACTTTGAGCAGCCACTGCTCTTTTTCCACTCCAGCCTATCTTCCATCTCAACTACTATTGAATCTGCTCTACTTCTAGGGACCCCCTTGCTGGTCAAAACTCGGGACTAGTAGTCTAACTATTCTCATTAACTCTTTCTTAGCAAAAGTACTAACATTTTTGATTATCTGATTGCTCCTCCCTTGCCTTCTGTGAATGGCTTCTACCTACCACTACCACGCTAACCAACCCCAAAGACGCTGAAAGAGACAACCAAGAAATTATGACCATCACTACAACTTCTTGCATACTCTGCTGCCAGCCCTGAAGTTATCTAATGGGCCATAAGCCACACCTACCTACTCCTTCCCACCTATTGCTGCAAAACCTGGTGGGTTGAAGCCTATTGATACAGCTGAAATTGCACCTTGTTTCAGGCAGTGTTTGAACCAAGGAGAAGAGACGTGAATCTGGTTCCCAGAGCAGCAAGAGTAGAACTCAGAAGCCAGGCTATGAGAGAACTCAGAGTCCAGAGCTGTCATATTTGCAGAGGCTGGCTCACAGTTCTTGCTGATTCTGAACTCTCAGAAACATAACAGCTCCTGCGTGCCAGGGCTTCTGGATTACAGCCCACACTGAGCTGAACAGGAGAGTGTGTCAACCTACTGCTCAAGAAAGCAAAATACAGCTTCCTTTAGTAGCGCTACATTGCAGCTCTTAGTTCAAAACCAGCTCTGAACTCCCGCAGACACTGGAGACCATTCCTACTTCAGATACATTCCAGAGGTGATGAGTGCACTAATTTTAAAAAAACAACATGGCACGGAGGGACACATATGAGGTACGCCTTTGTATCCGGTTTATATTTTCTAGTGTACAAAATCTCCTTCATTTACTTTTGAGTTCTGAGGCAAAGAGTTAAAAAGCCAATATGAACTCACCTAGTACTAGAGCCTATGTTTGCTACTGCACAAATGCTGTTTGGCTTCTCTGCTCAGTTTTTTTCAAGAACTTCCCCATCTCATGCAAGACACTCAACACCTTCCACATTTTAAACAACCCAAAAGCACTGACAAATCCAGCCTTTATGTTTTGGGAAAAGTCTGAAGCCTAAATTTATTTCCTAGGCTCTGCCCTTGCCACAGGCATTTTCTAAAACTCCTCCAGATTCCACACAGGAGGCAACTTATAGTGGCTCATGTTAAGGTAAAATACCTAGGTAAGACAAACCCACAAGCAGACCAGAAGCATAAAACCAACAGGACCAGCTGAGTAATGATACTACATGAAGGAAAAACCACTACTGCAGAACCTAATAGCTAACACAACCTTTGATTTGTATACACTAAGTGACACCAGATTGAGACTTTAATGATCAATTACAAATAAAACATCCAATGGTGCAATCCTATCTACCTGCAAAAGCGATCGGGAGATCACCACACGGCATTCTTACCAGATCCATTATTCAACACACAACTATGTTGCCATAGCAAAAACTGCTTCCATCTTTATGGCAAGGTGGCTATAAAAATGTCTATGAAGATATTCTATACTGGGCGTAGCAAATCTGTCTTAGGATTTGCTTTGTGGTGTTGGGTTCCCCCCCCGACCCATAAAACACATTAGTGAAAATCATGACTAATCTCTTCAAAGATGACAGCCAAATGTGGCAGGCCACTGAGGACTCCTACCCCTCTGCACAGCAGATCACACGGGTTCCTGCCTCCCCTCTGCACTCTGGAGCGTGGGTAATTTTTTTATTATTTTTTTTCCCCTTTTAAAAGGAGGCAGCAAGCTCTGGGAAAATACTTTTATGGCTAAGTGAGTTTTACCACCCACAAAGAGACAGGTCCCCAAGGGGCCTCAACGCCCACAAAAGATGAGCACTTCTGCAAAGCCTTACCCCTTCTGATATAATGATATCTAGAAATTCATCTCTTTAACAATGCACACAAAAGGAATCAGCCTGCACCCTTCACTTTTAAGAACATGATCACCTCTCTCCAATGCCTTTCTGAATCTCAAAGGCAGCTTTAGAGTCACAGCCACCAATACAAAGAAAGGCTTACTGGGACAGCTTGAATCAGAAAACTCATTATACAAGCTTTCTCAGATTCAGTGCTTGTTTCCAGTCCTGCAGCACTTGTGACACGATGCAAATGCCTGAAGAACCTCTCCAGCAATGGGACCCCTGAAGACACCCTATGAAAACTGCACATGTACCAGGAACTTTGAGACCAGTACTATGACCACAAATTTTCCTTTGCAACTAGGCAATAATTTTGCTAGTTTAAACACCCCATGTACTGGAAAAAAAACCTGTTTCAGCAATCAGTTACCTCAATGCAAGTGATGAACTTTATGCAGCAGGACTTGAAGAAATTAAAAACTCCCAACACCAGTGTTCAAGTATCATTTTTTCTTCCAAGCTAAACTGTACTGATATCAGGTTCTGCATCTTTCTATGCCTTTTGTCTATTGTATTAAAGGGTGCTCTATCAGATCTCTTTCCCCCACCGGTATATCTAGACCAGTCAAGTAACAACTACCTACTATTTTGATTAGCTAAGTACATGAAGTTTACGTCATTCTATAGCTGAAGTTTTCCTCAGCTGATTCTTCCTTCAGCTATACTAAGTCCTTCTGAAATGTAGACATAAAGAGTTGCACAGGGACTTGAACATCATCTGGAATGTCGTCAATAAGACCACATAAAAAGACAACAGTAGTTTCATACTCCCCGATATTGCCTGCCTACATAAGGTTGTAGAGCTGTAGCATCATGACAGGAATTCATATTCTATCGGTTCACCACAGCTCCCCAAAGCCATTTGCAGAGTCGCTACATTGCCCAAAACAAGACTTCACAAACTGCAAATGGGACACACATTACTGGTCCCAAAGCACCTTATCTCACTCTGGGCTGTAATAATAGTCACAACAGCATCACTGCTTGGATCACCACTGCGAACAAAGCAACTGCAGGAAAGATCAGCCCTCCAAGAAAATAGATTTCGACTGCCACTCTCACACTCCATATTTTATTATCTACAGCCAGAAGTGGATTGACCCCAGATTCCAAACACCTTTTTTGAAAGGTCAACAGCAACTAAGAGAGCTTAACTGCTGGTTTGTTTGACATACATCTTGCCTCTGGCCCAGTCAGTCCATAAAACTGCTTCTTTATCTGTCCAAAATCTTTCCTGTTGTTTAAGCTTAATTCAAGGGCTTTGAGTACCATTGTTCCCATTTGAACAGTCTTCCACTAATGCATATGAAAGTCTATCAAGTGCTGGTAACCACTCTGCAACTGCACCATCATCTCTTCTGGATACAGATAGTAAAAGTGTAATAAGCATTTCAAGGCTCTGTATTTGGGGCCTTTTAACCCTTTAATACGACTTTATTGTATGGAGGACAGTTGCACACATTGCTCTGACAACTTCTCTCACAAGGCAGCATAACCAAGGACACCCCACAGCAAACAGCCTCCACAATTCCTTAAATGGAGCCAGTCACAGACCGTATCTGGCACAGCTGAGTAAATGCAGATCTTTACAACTATTGCTAACCTCAGTGCAGCATCACTTCTGGACACTAGCCAAGAATCCCATCACCTCAGACCTCATCAAGCATCTCCTGTGAAGTGGCCTGCACTCACTCTGACCAGAAGAGGGGTGCTCGTTCTAATCACACTTGCAAATAAAAATTGTAAATTATACTCACAATGTACAGCCACTGATCCACACCAAGTCTTTCTACGGACACTTCTGCTACGTAAGCAGGCAACTGAAAGGTTTTCAGCCTCCAGTTACCGAAAGGAACACAAAATAAATATAAACTCCTGGAAAGTTAGTAACAAAGCACTCTCTGGTAACATCTGCTCTCTCACACAGCCCTTGAAAGAGCCAGAAGTCCTCTGCAGTAACAACCATCGCAATGTTTTACAACACAATTAGTGGTCACCGCCAATACACAAGCAGAAGCAGCTGTACCTACTCCTGCAATACAGTATTTAACAGAACTACAACAAACTCTATTCTCACCTACACTGAAACCCAACATCACTTCACTGTTCCTGTGTACTCAGTAAATTCAGAGAATCACTGAAGACTGAGAGTGGAAAGGGCCTCTGAGATACTCTAGACCATTCCCTTGCTCAGAGCAGGGTGAATTACAGCAGGTTACCAGGGACTATCTCCAGTCAAACTTGGATATCTCCAAAGATAGAGACCCTATGATCTCCACAGGCAAACTGTTCCAGAATTTGACCATTCTCACAGAAAGAAAAAGTTTTCTTCAAATGGAATTTCAATTTGTGTCCGTTGCCTTTTGTCCTTTCACTGGGCATCCCTGAAAAGAGTCTGGCTTTCTTCATTCCCTCAGTTATTTATACATATTGACAAGATGCAGTCCAAGCCCTCTCTTCTCCAGGCTGAAGAGTACCAGGCTGTCTCTCTCAACCTATTCTCTCAAGTCAGTCTGTAAACCCTTACTTATCTCTGTGGCCCTTCACTGCATTTACTCCAGTATGTCCATGCCTTTCTTGCACTGGGGTCCAGAACTCAACAAATACTACCAATGTGGCCTTACCAGGCCTGAAGAAAAGGATCACCTCCCTCAGTCTTCCTAATTCAGCGCAGCACACTGATGGCCTTAAGGGCACAGGTGCTGGCCCATGTTCAAGTTGCTGTCCACAAAACCTCCAGGTCACTCATTGCACAGCTGCTTTCCAGACAGTAAGTCCACAGCCTGTTCTGGTGTATGGGGTCATTCTCCCCCAGGTGTAGGACTTGGCATTTCTCTTCACTGAACTTAATGAGATTTGCTGGTCCATTTCCCAGTCTATAAAAGTCCCACTGAACAGCAGCATAACTTTCTGGTTCATCAACTACTCCTCCCAGAATTGCTGAGGGTGCACTCTGATCCATCATCCAAGTGATGAACGAAGGTCTCCTCTTCTAGATAACATCCTTTCTGCCATGAGAGCAGGATGTCGCCTGCCTAATTTTAGGCATCTAAGTAACCCATGGCAGGAAAGTACTCTTCCAAAAATCCCTATCTAATCAGTGTTAAATATACTGTCAGCTCCGTAGAAGATTCAGAGCACCTCATTTCAGCTCACTGCAGGTGATGAATCCTCAGAGCAGAGGTCTTTTTTTTCCTCTGCTAACTATACAGGAAGCTTGGCCTCCCAAGTCAGATGACCCCAAAATTACAGTGCAAGTACCTCCCATAGTGCACATAGCTGTGGATTCTTATTTCCAGTTGACTCACAGTCCTCTCAATTAACACATTCCCAGACTTAGCAGATTGTGATAAACTATGGCTTGAGTT
The DNA here is from genome assembly GCF_017590055.1 of Onychostruthus taczanowskii. NCBI lineage: Eukaryota > Metazoa > Chordata > Aves > Passeriformes > Passeridae > Onychostruthus > Onychostruthus taczanowskii. The sequence continues at coordinate 2,510,445 of NW_024496525.1, read as the reverse complement.
ACAAAAGCATAAAGAAAAGACAAGAACAAAAAGGACCGAGCAATAGTAGGCTTTAAAGTGCTAATAGCACAATTTTGACTCTTTAGCTCCCCTTTACTGTGCAATATTTAAGAGACTCATGGAAAATCTCCAGTTCTCAGGTGTGAAGGCTCTTTGCATACAAAACCATTGATATACAAAATCTATTTCAGAAATTAAACTGATTTTGGAATCACTCAAGCCTTAGATTACCCTAGTCTCTGGAACCAAATAGGGGATAACATCTTACAACGGCTGTAATGCAAGTTCATTCCATCTGCCCTACAGTCTCTAGTGCTTTGCACTCTTAATATCCCAACCAAAGAATTCAAACTGTACCTGTTCACAGATGTAAACAGAGAAGTCTCTGTGACCACAGAGCACGTCTGCTGCTAAGTGGAAGATGCAAGTGAACAGCAACACAGAGGGAGCAGGGCACAATAAGCAGACAGCCAGGTTAAAGTTATTCCATACAGAAAGTACCCTGACACCTTCTGGCTGTGCTTTTTGTGTATGACTATGTACAGCAGGAGAGGACAGCAAAATACGAATGAGTAACTACTCAGACTCTCAATGCAGAATTTGATATTTTGGATGTGAGGGAAAGGCTAACTGGAAACAACACATACAACCTCTTCCAGCACATAAATGCATATGTTAATGACTTTCTCTTAACACTACCTATCACCCACTTTCAGGAGACATCTAGGTACACAGAACTAAATCCCGTTTATCTCAGAGGAGTATTTATCTGCATCAAAATGAATGCCAACAGCTCAGGAACGTTTGTGGAGGTCTTTGCACTGGACTAGCATTTCAGAAGAGAAATGCCTGTAGGTCATTCAAAGGCTAATTGCATCAACTACCTATCAGCCTTCACTGTGCCAAGGTACAACATACAGGATGACACAGATTACAGCACCAGAAAAGAGGCAGCTGGACTGCCAATTAAAGCACAGAGCCGGAAAAAACAAACTCACTGGTGTCCTGCAATATAGGGAAAAATTACTTAAGTACTATAAAGATGGACCTGCTAGGAAGAATGTAGCATCTGTGCATCAGCTATCTGATCCCAATGTCGTCACAAAGCTGTGCATTAAGAGTTGTTTTCTAGACTTTTTTCTTTTTAAGCATTAACAAACTGTCTTCTATTCTCTGGGAAAGGGATTTCATTTGAAGAATGCGTGCTAAGAAGTTCACCTTCTGACCATAATCATGATGTTGTATTATCCCGGAGCCACAGCTACAGAATGAACTGGAAGTCGAGAAGGGATCTAATACTATGAGAAAGTTAACTCACAGTATATGACTTTATTCTGCACATAGGACATCAAACTACCAGGAGATTTTATTTATGAGATACTCTACTGTAATTGAGCAGCAACATTAAAAACTTTCATGGTTGAAGGCTGATCTAGGAAAGCACCAGCTGGTGAGAGACAAAGGCAGATAAGAGCTGAGGTGCTGCAACTAACCTTCCAAGGGCCTCAAGTGTGTTTTTAGAATACATTAAGCAAATTTGTAAGTGAACACTTAGATAACAGGATGTCACGCAATTAAAGTCATTGCCACATTTCCAAAATCCTACTGTCTCCTAAAGCTTAAGTACCATGTTGAGGAAACCAACATCTCTAAGGATACCTCTCACCAGTCCCATGAAGAGACACTCCATCATTCCCTCCTGTAAGAAGTTCATTCATTTGCAATTCAGCCATACAGCCTCTTTTTGTCCTTACATTTCTTCATGAAAGGCTGCACTTCCACGGAAATTATAAACTGTTCTCAGGTCTGTGATGAAGATGACAGGTATCTATAACTCTCAAGTCACAGAAGAATCTGAGGCATATTTTAAGCCTCTTATATCATTTAGCATCCACTGACATAGATCACAGAGACCACAAAAATGAAGTTACTCAAAGTTTCCATAAAGTTTCCATATTGAGCAGTACCAAACAGAATAACAGAAACATACAGCATAGAAAGCCACACAGTTATGTTCATTGATTCTATTATTCTACAGAATTCTCTACTGTGAAAAGAAGGATTAGATCAGGACACTAATTCAAATTCACACAGCTGCCTCAGATGAAAAGGCAGAAGCAAGCCAATATCAATAAGCCAGTGATGGACAGCTGAAGGTACAGCTTAAGAATAACACTCAAATCTCAGGGAACTGTACAGAAAATACATAACTACTAACACTAAGAAAAACATGGGTACATCAGAGACAACTGACAATGTGTCCTTCTATCAACTTTTGCTGGCCTTCTGGAGCTCTCTTATCTTTGTCTTACCCTGCACAGCTGGGCATCACTACAAGCACATTTGAGGGATGGGAGCATCTCAGAACAGATTTAATGGCATACTGTACATGACAGAACAGGATTACATCAAGACAACCTGAACCACAGGAGGCAATCACACCTGAAATGCCAGAGGAACTGGAGATCTGCCTTCAACACGGTTTTGAAGGCAAAGAAGCCTTTTATCATGATCACTTCTATCATTAGAGCAGAAGTGAAAGGTTACTTTAGGGCTAACTCAACTTGCAATGGCAAACAATACTCTATGCAGCTGCATGTACCACAGGCTCAATGATATCCATTTAGCTGGCTTTAGGTTAGAGCCACTCACTTGTGAACATCGGCCCTAAATACAGCTAGAGTGATTAAGAAATTGGGAATGTGCACCAGGAAGCACCTTAACTAGGGCGTGTCACTGGTGAGAGGCCATCACCCTAATTCTTATTAGGAGAACTATCACATGCTCAATCACATCCTTCCTGTCCCAGAAGGATGACATTATCCATCTTAGCTAATTTTCACCACGATGAAACTTCATACACTCTAACAATTGTGTGTTAGCAGTTGCTGGCTGAAGAATAGAAATTCACCAGAAGACACATGACTTTGAATTCTTCTGGGAAGTAAAGCTCTAAAGAACAGCATAGGTTATGGGATTTTGGGAAAACAACAGCCAAATTTCACACTTTGAAATTCTACACTCCCATTAAAGGGATCAACTGATTCTTAGCTTCATCAATAGCCTCAGCCCCACCCCAGTATCACAAGGCTACAGACACCTTGCTCTGGCAACTCCAGGAGAGATATCCAAAGCTGAACCATCATTGCTCTTGTAGCAGGCTATAGCCTGATTAGGTGTGGGATATGGAAAAATCTGTAAATCAAGCTCATTCTTTGACTACATGCAAGTGTTCAGTCTCTGGTCTGAATCTATTACCCTGAGATAGCAACGAAATCACTCAGAAACTGTAAACATAGAACCTGTATCACTCAAACCTTAAGCCCTGTGGAATGGGGATCTCCCCACAAGGTGGACAACTCAGAGCAACTGTGCTGGATTGTGTTTAAGCAGATAAAAGTCTGGTGGCAAAGCCAGAGCAGATAAACATGACCTATGACCACACAAGGAAAAATATTTTGTTTGTTGAGATACACATAACTGAATAGAAGCCTATTAAAACAAAGTGAGGCAAGACAGAAGCATTTCACAAAGCTAGATAACTCCACCATAAACTTTCATCTGCAGGTCGCCTAATGAGTAATAGAAATGCCAACAAAATGGTATCTGTGCCAATTTTTAAAGCTTTCTGCAAAGTTCCTTGGGAAACACTGATTCTCTTCTTCCCCTAAGCTTTCACTGAACTGAAACTAAAGCCTTTTTTGTTTCACTATACTATTAGCAAGTCTCTGTCCATCCCGAAGCAGTCAATTACTATAAAGCCTGAGGCAGAAGTTCACAGAGGGGAACACGAGGTCACAAGCACTTCAGCGACAACGATGCAGACCTTTTCTTTTAAATGTATCTACGGATTTTAAAAAAGACGTCAAAATGGACGTCCTGGTCTGTGCTACGAGATACCAAAAGATATCTGTAACTTGGCCATCACAACTTAACGGTGTCCTGCTTCCCAATGCAACTTAGGACAAAGAGAAATTTATTTTTAAAAAACCAAACAAAAAAGGACCAAACCAAAAACAACAAATAAACGAACCAAAGAAAGAAACAAACAACAAACCCAAACAAAACAGTGGGCAGAAATACTCAGCTTCCAGAAACATTTCAAAAAAGCAGTAAGAGGTAGTAAACACAATACTGAGCTGTGTGTTCCTTGGATGTATTAACGCTGCTGAGCTCTGCAGCAGTATTAACTCCCACTAGAAAAGGTGTCATCTCATCCCCCAGAACATCTTTTTGCTATCTCCTGGGAAGTGTAGAAGGGAAAAAGAAATTAAAAAAAAAGAAGGAAAAAGAAAACCAAACCAAAAATCAAACCCCCACTCTGTTGGCCCACAAATGGCAGAGAACCCAAGAGACTCTAAGACTGAAATGGCTCCAAGATGCAATATTCCACCTACACTGCCACATGCAATCAATCAGCCACATGAAGTGAAAAACCAAAATATATTTACTGCTTTCATCACCACTTTAGCAACCAACTACTTCAACTAGCTTTCACTGTATGGATGTTTCCTTGGAGACCACAACTTCATCACTTAGGGCAGTTCACCAAGGAGAGGAGAGTGCAGAGGGTGGCTTGCAGCCCACACTACCAAGAGCCTCAAAAGAGATGCCAAATGAACTCTCAGGTTTCTTGATGAGTCTTGAAATACAGGGGAATATGGAAGATTGAAAAATATGCTAGTGTTATACCAGTATTTTAAAAGGTTGAAATAGGATGAGACTGTCAGTCTTGTCAACCTGACATTGATTCCAGACAAAATAATGAAAAAGCTGATATAAGACTCAGTTAATAAAGGATTAAAGGAGGACAGTGTAATTACTGCCAATCAACGTAGACTTTACAGAAAAATATAACTTGTCAAACTACCAACACTTTTGGTGTGATTACAAGTTTCAATGCTAAAGGTAACAATGTTGATGTAATATATTTTCACATGGTGTTTTACCTGGTGCCAGAAAGCACAGTGATACAGCATTCTGTATCAGCTGAGAGATCTGAACTGCACCAGGCAGATAATGAGGCAGGCAGGTGCTACTGGGGCACATTGCTCTTCCAGTGCTCCATGCAAATTAGGCTGCTGGCATGGAGATCTCCCTGTCTGTCATGTTGACTGGTATCTCTTCATTCTCCCCCTGGGCTCCCACCTACTCTACCCCATCTGTTGCCACCTTTCCCGCGCTTCGCCTGGAAGTGCCCTGGCACAAGGATGGCTACCAGTCCCCTGACTAGTACAAAGGGCTCTGATTTGACCTAAGCTCTGCCTGGCATGTGAGTCATTCTGCCTAACCCACTGCATTGCTGTACTAGTCCATTTGCAGAGACAACCTGTAATTTTTAGGGTTTCATTAAACTTGACTCTACGGATTTAGTCTCAAGGCAGTCCTCCCTAGCGTGCAGTGATTGTTCGTGTAACACTTGTGTGAGAATGACACTTAAACAACAGAAAGCTGTTCACATAAAGCAGAGAGCTTAAAGTAAATGGACAGAACCTGACAGCAAGAGCTCTGACATTAAAAAATTTAGCCAGCACATCACAGTAGTTCACACACTAAGATCTCCATCTGCTCCTTTGATTTCCTCTCAGTGTATAGCAGTAAATGGGGCAGTGGACAGGAGCAGAAGTAGAATTGGATGTATTTTCCCAAACAGCAGCTCTCAGTCCTACACAGAAGTCTATTCTCAGTTTTTAGAAAACTGTCAGGTTAGCAATACAGGGGTTTTTGGTATCTCTTCTCAAATGCTGTAGAGGTTACATAAGAAATACATTTGGCATTTTTGCATTTAAACATACTTCAAAAATGACAGTTTGGATACATGGTAGACTGAAGTAATTCAAAGCATTCAAGCTTAGATTAGCCTTTGTTAATGGGAAAATAGAGGATTGATTTTTTCCTCAGCCAAGGCTGTCAAACTCACCCGTAACTATTGGGCCAGGGTTAAAGTACTTTTGAGTTTGAATAGAAGTTTTTCACCATGATACTGAAGAAAGAGCTACCACAAGCCTTGGCACAGGCTAAATATAAAGGAAAGTATACTATCAGCACTGTAACTTTCAATGGCTCTGAAACACAATACTGAAAATTACAATGCTGCCGACCAACACAAGTATAAGAAATTCTCTGGCTATTCCACAACTGCAACCTCATCTTCGAGTTCTTGCCTATCATGCCTCCACCTAATATTTGCAATTTCAACTCTCCTTTTTCCTGCAACATATGAACAAGTTTTTAGCATGGATGTAAGAAAACATTTTGAAAGCTGAAAGCATGGGTAAAATAAACCAAATATTAAAACAACATAACACAAGCAGTTACTGCATTGGAAGAATAAATTTTATATTTAAGTCAATGAAAGCCTTTATGGTGGAGTACCAGCCATTCCAGTGTGAGGTTCCACAACACTGCCAGAGTGAACAAACCTTGCCTTATGAAGGCTCAGCACAGCATCACACACGAAAGACTGATCTTGTTTTCTGAAACTTCCATGATTACAGTTTCTGTCTTTCTTTGTTATTCCTGGCATATATGCAAGAAAGAGCAAGGATGTGTGTTTTGGGTCTCTAATTTCCCAAAAAGTGTAGATGAAAAAGCCAGGCTATTTCCCAGCCACAAGGGAACAGGCAAACTGCAAGGAGGCCTGAAGAAGGGATGAAGGCAGGTGTCTCCAGCAAAGCTGGGCAACACAAGAGTTCTGCAGTGTTGCCTGGCAGCAAGTAATTATCTGCCAGTGTGCTGCTTCCACGTGCCAACAGCCAAAGCCCACACAGGCAGCAAGCACAGGCAAGTACATGAGTCAGCTAATGCTACAGGTTAGCTCCACTGTTTCCTAAGGGATACAAGCAGAGATGAGACTCTGGGTTCTTCCAACTCGACAGCACTGGGAACCACTCAGGCCAATATGTCCAGAGAGACAGAAGCCTGGAAGATGACGGAAATCTATTATCAAAGACAAGACCACTGCCATACTAAACCAGCACTGCAAAACCAGCAACAGTTCTACCCCAAAATGACTGGGAAATCTCCAATAAAAACAGGTTAGATAAATCCTGTCAAAAATGGCTTAGGCATAGTTGATTGCGCCTTAAGATAAGGTAAAGAGTCATGCAGCCTCTTGAGAAACCTTTCAGCACTCCTTTCAGTGATGGTCCTGTGATTACCTAAAGGAAGGAGGAAAACCACATCCCAACCTACCTGTCCATACATCATCTCTTGCGCTCTTCCCCAAGCTCCAAAATTACACCCCCACACCGGGGTTAATTACAGAGCAACTCAGACCCAGCCAAAAAAGACTCACCCTCAAGATATGTGTCATCCATAACCATCTCATTCATGTACTGCCAGACTGCCATACTCCTCCTCCTCTTTCCCCCACCTCCCTTTTCCACCTCCGCTTGCCCTCTAAGGCTCCCAAATGCCTGTGTGCTGTATGTGGTGGCAGCTGAGTTTTTTAATATGCACTTATTAAGATCCTAATTGAATCCCACATTGCCTTGTGTGCGTCTTCCTAGCCGGAACATGAACAAGGCACCCTATAATTCAATTAGAAGGACCTGCAGCAAGCTGATCATTAGTCTGTCAGGTTGTTTAAAAAAAGACATCTAGGAATAGGGAAAGAAGTTAAATAAAGGGAGAATTGTTAACACCCGTCCCCAATTCATGCAGACACTTCCACACATACCTGAAGCATGGAATCTGCAACGCTCAAGCACTTGAATGACAGCTTACTATATCAATCCAACAGTCCTTTCTCTTGCTTCAGACAACTTAAATGGAACCTCAAAAGTTGGAATGCATTTTCCTCATCAATCCTTCTCTGCTCTGATTCATAAGAAAACACCACTAATATACATGACTACTGCAAACAAGGCAATCTCATTACCTGCCAAGACCCTGTTGACAGAGGAATGGGTAGCTAAGCCAGGCTGTCCTCGTTCATGGAAAATCCCAGCATAAGGCAAGTACTCTGGCAGCAAGAAGCGTCTGCAAAACAAAGAGAGTAAAACATGGAGAAAGCCATCCTGTGTACTACAGCTCTGAAGAGCCACTGCAATTACTTTGAGGAAATATGATTACATTCTAGCAGACTGCAGTAGAGGGAAGGCTGGAATCCTCTGCTTAGCCAACCTCTTCCCTGTTTCAAACAAAAAGTAAATTACAGATTAGATCCTCCTCTGATCAACGTGGCTGCCAAGATCAGCAATAAACAAATCCTCTACCTCCCACAATAGTTTCCTAATCTCAAACCAGAACTGTGCTGACAATCTCTGATTGTGCTGACAATCTCTGATCAGATTCTTTTCTCCTCCTATTCTGCCTTCATACTGTGACCTCAACCTGTAAGTAAAAAGCACTAAGACCACGCTATCTTTCAAACATCACAGGATGAGCAGCTCATACTAACATGCCATCCCCAGGAATCCCAGAAACAGCAAACCGAGGACAAAGAAGCCCTGTGCAAGAAAAGGAATCCACCTGAAAGAACCAGAGAGCTGTACTGCTGGTACTCCAGGATTTGCACACCTTTTTCTCTTACACATAGATGCCTTACCTCGGGACAAAGCGCCCCAGCGACGGTGCAGACATGCGGGCGTTCCGGGGAGCTCGGTGCCTGGATCGGTCTCCATTGTCCCTTCAGCAAAAGAAAGAAAATTACTGTACATTAAAAATACTACATAATAAAAGTATTTTCCAAGAAAACAAAACACCAGTGATGTCACCTAGTCGACCTGAGTATGCTACAGAGATTCAACAGCTCTTATGCTTCCAGTGTTCCAAATTCACACAGGCAACTGTACCAAATCCTCTGACAGTTTTATATAAGGGTAATCTTAAAGTTCACTTTCTTCACTGTTTGACAATGTCTCAAAAGTATCAACAAAACCACAGAGAGTCAACGAATCAATGTCAGCACCTGAGCAAATGAAAGAGAAACATCAGAATTTTGATCAGGAAAGCAAAAGGTAAGCTCACCCCAGTCCTCAGAAGAACCTTCTGTTAGTCAAAGAGATCTGTTAAAGTTCACATTTTCATTCCCAGAAATGCAGGCAAAAGAGCATAATCTGCAGACTATTCTTTTGTGTTCCTTCCCTGAAGGTCCAGTTTAAGTGCCATCAGATCTTAAAACTATCTCACTTTTCATAAGCTCTTCCAGTTAAATCAGAAATGTTAGTTGACGTCAGACAAAATTACATCTCCTTAACAACACCTCATTCTGTTTCACAATAAATGTCTGGGCCTTGGGGAACGAGGGGAAAGGGTTTAGCATCAATTGTCCTACAGCAGACACAGGAAGGCACTTCTCCAGGAGGGCAGTGCAACACTGAACAGGCTTTCATGGAGAGGCTGCAGAGCTGCTAGCCTTGTAAATCTCAAGATAAGAGCTAGACAAACTCACGGGTGGCCTAGCCTGATTTCGGTAATGACAGCTGTACAACAAGCAGGAGATCGAACTGGAGGAACTTCAGAATCCCCATCATACAGAATTCCTGATATTGCATTCCTAGGCCACAAGGAGTCCTGTAATTATACAGCACTAAAACTGCAAGGAAAATAATGAGACTCCATTAGCGACTCTGGAGTTCTGAAAGAGACCTTAACAGTGCTTTCTTCTCTGTTCAGAATTTACTCTCTGTATGACCTTGCACAAGTAACAAGTCTGCTCTCCATGAATTCCAAATCCCCATCTGTACTTGCAGCCCTGTCTCCTTCCCAAGCAGTTGTGGGGAGAATATTACTTGCAGAGCCTTGAAATCACTAGGGAACTAAATATTCCTTATGCAATGCACTAGCAGCACATTTCTAACCCACTCCAGCAAGCTGTGCATTTTATAATTTTTCTTCGTTTTGCTTTTTTGAAGTCAGTGAGCAAGAAACGTGGGCTGAGAAGAAAGTCTATTACGTGGCTGTTTCCCACACACTTGAGGAACCCAGGAACAAAAAAGCAGAGGTTCTTCTGCAAAGCTCCTTAGCGTTTCAAGCTATTTCACCAAAACCAAATGTAAATCCAAGCTCAAAGCTTCCATTTCTCCTCCCACTGTAGATGCAGCATTTGCAGTTCACAGCCAAAGCCGCACCTCACCCTCAGGATTTTGTGTAACCAGCAGGGTTCGTGAGATCAGAAATGTAAAAGCTACTGCTGTTCTTCTATCACAGGCCTCCAGCCTATGAAGATGCAGATCAATAACAGAAGGAATCCTGCAAACTTGAGTGCTGACATATCAACTTTTGTTGCTAAAGAGAAAAGACCAAAGGAAAAAGAAGCGTTGTGTTCCAGATCTTACCACACACAGCAAGAGCTAGCAGAAAACAATAAATACTTTTTAAAAACCTCCATGTAGCAGCTTTTGAAACAACACCGATATGAAACCCTGGGAGAAAAGCAACAAAACCATTTTCAGGGTTTGCATTTGCTTTGGACATTTACTAGAATCGGAAGATACTTTTGAAATGGACAAATATCAGCAAGAGGAACAGCAGCAGGACTACACTCTACAGAACTCTCCAGCTGAAGAGAATTTCAGCAGCAGGTTTCAAAAGGAATGAGAAATTAGCTCCAACAAACATAAGGAGATAAAAGGGCAAAGTCTACAGACTAAATCAAGAGACCTAGAGGAACTAATTGTTCAAGTTTTTTTAATTGCCACTAGCCACAGATCTTAGCATCCACAAAAACATTTGCAGACACATCTTCAAGGCGACTTTCTGATGTGAGAAATCCATCCTGTACTTCCCTATTTATTTACTGTGCACACAATCTCCTGACAATATGGGAAAATGCCTAAAAGGGAAAAATATAGACTAGGCTTTTTCTTCAGTTTTCACCATGACAGAGACAACCTCTACTAATGCAAAAGACAGACATATATTTTTAACATTCCTTTAAAAAAAAACCAACAAAATTCCACATCCCAATGGCCCATAACTCAAGACTGTAGGGAGTAAGAACAGTGGCTATCCTTCAAGAATGCTAGAATTCCTATTTACTGTAGGCAGAAGTGCAAGATACACTCCCCTGGGGTAAAGAAGAATATTACTAAACATTACTCTGAATTACTAATTTATAGAGTCATTTTTATCTAAACTCCCATGCTCAACAACTACATGCAAGAGTGTCTAGTCTAGTGTTGCAAAGCTAGAACTGCTGATATTACCCTGGTGCCAGCTGAAGATTATTTCTGCACCCTCTAAAAAGGAAAATAAAGAATGCTCTACAGATCAGTGAAAATGGGTGGCACTTTGTGTTATTTCTGTACCACATACAGCCTGCTGACAGAGGGAGGAGAGCAGATGTTAGCACACTGCAGTGCCAGCGTGAAGCACTCCAGCAAGAAATGAGAAGTTTCCAAGGCTCCCTAAAGTACTGATGAAGATCTAATGCTCCACTTTCTATTTAGTGTCAACTACCTACAGATTCATTAGCTAATGATTCACAGTGGATAGTTTAATTAACATTACCTGCAGAAGTGGAAAGCAAATCCCTCAGTGTGTGTGTGTCTGTGTCTACATAAAAAAAGCCTGCACTATAAAGCAACTCAGTAACCTTGCTAAAGTAAATGAAACAAACCACAGCAAGGTGACAAGGGAAATGTAATACTCTAATTATTAACAGACTAATTTGTCTCAGCAGGGAAACTGCAAGAACCAACAAATGGTCAAAATAACTTTTAAGGTCTGGCTCAAAATTCAGGTTATTCATCATTTGTTCAGACACCATGGTGGGACAAATCAAAACAGTGATGTGGAGAATAAGAGTTGGTAGGGGAGAAATAGTATTAACACCAACCTACAATGGAGCGTGAAAAGAAAGCAATTCCCAAACATTCAGGATAATGATGGACATTTAATAGGGCATAAGAAGGATGCAAGTTTATCCTAAATTGGATAAGACAGTCAAATCTCCTTGGATTTTTCTTCTGTTATCTTGTTTGCTTGTTGAGAGATAAATTGACCAACGTAAATTTAATGGACCAGCAATGCCAGCTCTGAAAACACAGAAAGAGATACAAAATTTTGCATCCTAAAGTTTGGAGAAAAAGGCATTCTTTTTCATCTGGTAACTTGGCTGCTGCTCTAATAAGAGTGGATACAGAAGACAGTAAGGACAAAAAAAAGCACCATGTTCTGCTTCTCTGTCTTGGCAAGAATTCACTTTAATATTTAGAGATTGTTGTATCAGGAAGTGAAATTAAACACACAGCATGCGATTTCTAATGCAATCTGTTGGTCTAACTATTCCCATTGTAGTCAATATTAAAACTCCCATTGACTACACTGTCAATAGAATTAGGTCAACAATGACCATTTTGAAAAGCCATCTAGTTATCAAAGTCAGCACCAGTAAGCCACATAAATTCAGAAGAATCAAATTGTATCACATCAAGCCAGTTGTTTCATATTTTCAGCATTTTATCACGTTTTGTGCAATCCAATTTAAAATGCTAAATCAATTTATATTGCAGAGGTTAGACACTCACATACAATAGAAATGCTAAATAATTGTTTGAGTAGCATCTACCACTTTCCTTTAAGGTTGACACTGGAAGTTGCACCATCTTCATGTAGCAGAAAAAAACCAATGTTTGAAGCACTGAGAAAATGTGAACTATCTGTACTGACTTACTGTATTTTTTTTTCTGTTAATTGCAGTAGGTTACTTCAGAGGAGATAGGACAGAGGGCAGGAGCAGCCCAAAGGTTCTACCAAGAGCTCAGAGGAGGTTATCAGACACTGCAAACTCATTTGGCATAACTGGTTGGTCAGGTCTCACTTCAAGTCCTCTAAAAAGGGTTCCTGGAAGATGTCATATTAAACTGGCCATACTAAAGCAGAAACAAATCCTGAAATCTTGCAACTCACTTCACAAGATTCACTGCTGATTTGGATAAAAACACCTGATACATACCTTTAGAAGAGTGTACTCTTCCAGAGTTACATAGCACTCCAAGGCAAAGTGTGCACTGCGTTTTACAAAGGGTATAGAAATAGAAAAAAGATGATGAAGGGATCATCAATTTTTCAGGTGGTTCTAAGAACACGTTGATTACCTTCCAGCAGCATCCTGATGGGTAAGGTAACATACAGTGTTGGGAACGCTATGGCAGCAAGTTAGCTACTAGCTTCACCACTGAGAGAAGAAGCAAATACCAGATATTAACACTTCCATTTTTAATCTGTCTGATCCTGCAAGATTCTGAACATCTAACAGAAGTCAATTTAGAGAAAAACTGGAGCACTTCTAGTAAATAAGCCTCTCAAAATACAGAGGTAAACACAAAACATATAAAACATTGTCATTCTGAATATTTTAGTGAGTGACAGGCATCCTAGAAGACAAAAGGAAAAGCCACACTACAAGCTGGTTGTAATTCTGCATAGGGGCACAGTAGTTAAATAATATCTCCTGGATCAGTTAGACTAATGTCTTATTCAAAAATAAAGGTTCTGTACAGTATGTCCTACTTTACTCAAAATCCTCAAGGCTTGGAGAAGTTACAAACCCAAACGAGGAAAAGGGCATCACGCTACTTCTGGCTCTGAGGACAAGTGTTTCTCAGCTAAAACCAGGATTATGCTAAAGATTAAACATTAAAGACAACTAACTTTTCTAAGAGGAAAGTTATTTCCACAAGTAGATACAAAGAAGGAAGCCAGGAGCATAGGCTCTATCAAAAAGGGTACAAATATTGACGTCCACAGATTAAAAAGACTACTGTATGGTTCTTTTAAAAGTGTATCTAAAAGAACATATATAATCAGGCAAAAATAAAAGTTATACATTTATAAACCCATCTTTGAAGGATATGGTCATTACTGAAGAAGTACTTAAGGCAGAACTGAGGGAAACAACAAGAAACAAGAAAAACAAGAAAAAAAAGCATTTGTTACACAAAAATACTTTCCTGGCACTAAATGTATGATTGGGGATTGAAGTCCCAAGTGTAAGACTGGAAGCCAAAACCAACTGAAGAATAAAAATAGTAGAGAAACTACAAAGAGTGATGGTGGCCAGCTGGAGAGACAGGAACTAGAATAGATTTTTAACACAGCAATTGATAAAGAAGTTTTTCGAAAGGACCACCAGGAAAATGTGTATCTATTTATCAACTAAAACTTCCTATAAAATAGCAGACTGCTGAGTTACTAATGGCTTGCTGACCAAAGGAAAAAAAAAACAAACAAAAACCCAGCCTTGATTACCTCTCAGAGCACTGTTCAGGGGAAAATGTATTTACAAGATTAAAAATGGCACTTCAGAAGATCAAGTGTTTCAGAAAAGCATCACATATGAGAGGCCAAGAGAAATAGCAGTACTTGCCTGTAAAATGCCAAGGACTAATTGCTTCAAAGAAAGACTGATTTGGAACTAGAATGAAGCACTCACTCTTTTCTAGACACATGACCTACTTCTATTTAAATCACCTCACTGTGTGGTGGGCTCACAAATTGATGATGCTGTTTTAGAATAAGACTGATATACTTCATAGTTACAGTGAATCACTAGAAAGCAGAAACATCAGCAGCCAGACAAAGCTAGAGAGGCATCAACTTCCGTCTCTTCTTAAAAAAAATATATTGCACTGTTATGCTTGCAAAGGAAACAGAATTGAAACCGTAACTTCACAAGCAATGCTAATCTGTTAGACCTATGGGCTTCAAGAATGCAGACCACCACCTGCTTTGCACGGCCAGCAACAAACCAGTAACAGCTTGCTTCCTAATTACTCTCATTAACAACAGACTTCACCTACTAGGTGACCTAGTTTGACTTCTGGGTTGCACAGACATAAAATAAAAGCAAAAGGAAAACAATGGATGGAGTTTAGACTTGTCAGAAAAACTCTGAAGTACCATCTTGACATCAAAACTGTTTCTATGGACTTGGGCAACCAACAGTATGGAGTGTAACGGGAGCTTTTCTGGCAACTGGCACCTTTCTAAAGGCACACATTCTTTCACCACCCTGATATGAAGACACTTGCCTTGCTGGAATGTGACTTAATGGTAAAGCAACATTATGCTGGAGAGGTTAGCAAAATCCTGCAGTGCTGCTGCAAGGAAACAGTTATTGCCTGTTCACTGCATCGATGCAGCATTACTAGACATTATGACCAAGATAAGGATAATATAGAAGACTGTCACAAAAGATAAAAGATTAAAAGAACAGGGAAAGTGAAGCTGCAGGCTACTATGAGCCGATCACAAGACAAGCTAACACTCTAACTAATCGTTGAAAAATTAAGTTCAAAGAGTAGGTTCAGTATCACTCCCATTCATCCAGCACCTGTAACTTTCTTAGCCTGAAACTGTGTTTAAGATTATGAATATAGTTAACATAAGTTCTGTGTACCTGGTAGTGACATCCCAGCAGTAACCTATAGCAGAGAAGAAAAAACGCAGGAAGTGACCACCAAGTTACACATATTTGCATCTGCTTTGAAAGCCAGTTTTGTGAAGGCTCATTTTCATCAAAAACAATGATGCAGTGCCATATGAGGCAAGTAACAAAGGCAGATGAAAAAACCACAAAAACAGATAAAGGAGCTCTGGGAAGAAAGAAACAAATAGCGATCCTCCTTTATGTGAGCTCAAACAGCAAATTGCTAGCAAGAACATTATTTGTAGATGCTCAAGAAAGATAGATGACAAACTGTCCCATCTAAGATATCCAGGAAAAAAGGCTACATTATCTGCAGTATACTGATCTGTCATGGACCCTAAAAATCCATTTCCATCAGCACTTGAGTGACATGAAGAGCCTAATAAGATTCTCATATCTCCTGTATGTCTTTTGTTATTTTCAGATGTAAACATCAGGATGGCAAGGAGAAAAATGAAAAACCCCACCCTATTTGCTTTTAGAAATCTTGTTTGGATATGATACTACTATCTCTGCAACAAAAGGCTACCACTGATCAAGTCATCTGTCTTATCCACCTTCATTATGTCCTACGAGAGCTTAACAGTTGACCTACCATTAACCTACAGACCCCCAGCCAAGTAAACCTCTTTCTTTACCTCTGGGATTCCTCATGCTTCTCTCTCCACAATGACAGAGCTTGTCTCAGCATTCTGGAGCTGTAGATCAAAAGCTCTATACTTATTTAAATTGTCACAAAAAAGCTTTAATCATTCCAATCTCTCCTTTCTCTTGCCAAGAAAACCTGGCTACTATTTGAAGAAGTTTCTTTTGCAGAAAATTAAGGTTGCCAGATAGGAAAAAAAACCCACTCTGAAATAAGTGAGTGCACAGTGGACAGCTGTAAAGGAAGGCAGCAAAGACCAAGACTTTACAAAAAGAGTCCAAGTTCTACGCATGTGCTCTTAGCAGTTGGTGTGCTAAGGGAAGTCAGAAGCTGCACAGTGAATTGATTGCTCTGCTGCAGGTTAGTACTCCCATTGCACTGTGTCTCTAGTAAACAGTGATATACAGTCAGACAAAAAGGCAGAGACTGTATTTAAAGACACACATGGACTTCTGTCACAAGGGTAAGAAAGAAGTTATTTCAGTAACTGGTAATCTCCAACCTCTCCCTTCACTTAAACTTTCCAAAATCTTTCTGTATCAGCCATCAAGCAAACCACATACTTATGCTCACCATCATACACAAATCCCTGCTCTAAACTCACTTCTACCATTCCACTTGAGGAGCAATACAGAGAATAGAAACCAAACCTACTACCCAAATACACACTACTGAGTAACCACATTGCCACAGTCATTGTCTTCCCTTTTCTCTCACAGTGCTTAATGTTAGTTCAGACATGATTGCATCCAGACCATTACCAATTAATATTGTCAAGTATTAGTGCCCCACTCAAGGTTCCTAAAGAAGCTAACAACAAAATACACTTTCAATGAAGACTTTCCAAAAGAAGGGTGATTGCTTCGCTATTCACACAAATGTCTAATCAGACATGCACTTTTCTTCTTAATACAAAAAGTTAAATCAGAATGCCAGTTTGAAGTGAAGCACTAACCATGACACAAACCAGACTCCCAAACCAAACATTTCACCTATAAAAGAGGTCAAAAAGAATCTACCACACTATTCTCTAAAATGAATGAAAATTACATACAAGACACTGGAAGTAAGACTTGCAGCTTTAATACAGTGGCAGTTGGCTGGCAGGTTGCTATCTTAGAACCTCTTGTTCTAAGAGACTGTTGGAAGAATTTAGATTTTTCAGTTCTTGCCAAGGCAGTGTCAATAAAGCAACCAAAAATGACAGGAGGCAAGTATGATGGATACTCATGTATCTTATGCACTTAAGAGGAGACCATTGCAAAATGCCTATTCGAGAAACCACAACTCCTGATCCAGAACATGTCTTAAACAAAAGGATTTTAAAGTGACAAATAAAGCCAAATAGCATCACTCTGAATCTTGTAAGATTTCCCTAAGTGATTAATCTTCTTTGCAAAGCAAGAGCCTGCTTCCAACAAAACTAGAAGGTCCATAAGGGTCTCAGTAAAACTGCCTACAGTTCTGATACTTTCTGTCTGGATGCTTGTGGTGTCTCAAAAGAAATTAAACAGATGAAGCACTAAAACAGGACTTCAGGATTGTGAGGTAAAGCCCATCTTGTTAGAGAGACACAATAAAAACCTTCCTGTGACAATGGCACAACTGAGCGGATCCGTGCCAGCACAAACCCACCTACAGGGAAGGAGAAAGGATAAAACGGAACAGGGAAAATCTGGAGACATAAAAATAGTGTAATCTCTAAGCTTCTTCTTATCTGTATTCTGTCAGGCAGCCAACTCTTGAAAGTAGACAGAGGAGTCAGCCACAGTCACACCTTTAGCCTTAGCCTGAAAGCCTTTTTTGAACAGTAGTGAAGGGTTTGACTCAGGCTTTCAGAGCTGGTGCACTGTCCTGTATATCTGCTTTTCAGCCTGACAGATGAAACAAACCTGTATTTCTGTATTTGTTCCCACAGTTACAGCAGACAAAAAGGACATAGATGACCAAAATTCACCTCCGGAAACACCTTCACATTCTTATTACGGTGACAAATTCAGAATTACAAATGAAGTAAATGAGATTGCACTAAGGAGTCCTAGAAGCATCACCCACAGTCTTCAACATCAGAGAGTTGTTCTAGACTAAAGTAAGTCTATAGAAGAGACCAAATCAAAATCCTTGAAAAAGTCGAAATAGTTTAGCTTTAAAAATCTCAATTTACTATGTGATACAAATATGAGCTACTCAAATAAGAACTTGAAACTAGGAAGTCCAACATGTATAATTTGTCTATAAAGAATCTATTTTTACCAGTTACGCTGGAAGACTAAAGTGATGTCATTCTTCATTCAGAGATTCTTATCCCACAACTCAGGAAGTCTTTTTATTTTAGCTTAGGAGTCTACTAAAGCTAACCTTAAAACCCACTCATATCAATCTATCTGGTAATAACCTAATATTACAATCTGTAGATATATTACAAACTGTATCAAATGCTTTTATGTAGACATGACTAAGTTTACAGTTGACAGTTGCATTCAATAAGCAGTAAGATGACAACAGTGACACGTTAAACACAGGGAGCACATGTAGAGAGAGAACATCCTATGAGACTGAAAAACACAGGTATAGTGTGTCTCCCTCCTCCTCTACTGTCCATAAAAGCTGGTGTAAAAGAAGGATATTACTAACACCTATAAAAACCCTACTTCAGATTCTTATATCAAACCTACTTCTATTGTCATCACAAACTAAATCTATTAATGAATGAAGTCACCCTTGACTGAGACACAGGAGAGGCTTTAACTTAAATTTAGAGGCCATAAGTGCACAAACAGTGCATAGGTCAAATTCTTCATGCCCCTTACTAGGTCATTAGATAAAGAAAACTGAAAAAAAGACAAAATGAATTTTTGAGGAGAAAAAACCTCTGAATCCCACAAAATATGAAAGGAGAGGAAGGCTTGTCTCCCAGGCACCTGGCACAACCACAGGGTTCACTCCTTGCCCAGTGCTCTATGCATAGTAAAACCTGCTGGTGTTTAATGTCCCTTACATCTTTCTCCTTATCTCTAGGAAACAAAAAGAGATTATTTACCAATTACATTAGCTAGATTAGAAAGATCAAGTACCAAGGCAATTTTCTGGCTTTTACGGGAAAAAAAAAGTTTCAGGAGAAAAGCATGAGCTGCAGACAGCTAGACACAGCAGCAACACCCTTCCCTATATCAAATCTGGAGACACAGAGAAGTCAGAGCATCTAAACCACAGCAAGAAAAATCATTCATGAAGCAACACATGACTGCACAGGTGAACAAGCAAGGAAGGATGGATACAGGAGGCAAAAGGAGAAGCAAGAACTCTGTAAGACATTTAATTGTGAAGTCTCAGCAGAAGAAATCAAATGAGTCACGAGAAGTTCCAGCTCCAAGGACCCCCGCACAGCAGCTCTCTCTAATCAGCCAAGAGAAATAATGAAGCAGAGAAGTAAAAAGACAGCAGGTCTTGAATGCACAGACCAGAATCTGATATGAAATATTCAACCAAAAAATTCAGGCACTGCACTTTAAGGAATAAACACTTCTTTTTGCTCAGTATGAAGTGAAAGACAACCTCAGTATGGCTGATTGAATTGCTTCCCTGACTGGTGCTCTTACTGTGTGAACATTATCTGCAGGGGAACACACTTCCCTACAGGCATTTGCCTGGCTCTGTGAACAAAAAACATACCGTCTTTTACTTCTCCAGCAGAAAAATCTGCCCCAGACAAATAAACTGAAGTAATGGAAATAGTAAGGCCTACACTTGCAACACACCCACTTCACAAAAACAGGCCCAACAGCCACCGTATTTCTGCTCTTCCAGACCACAAGGATGCTTGAGAAAATGCAGAAGAGTCACTGCCTAATAGCTTATCTGCCCTCATTTACATTTTACACAAACAAAGCCACAATGAGAGGGAAAGACATTCTCTTCAGAATATTCAATTGCTGGAGCATGAAATAACAGCTTCACAGAAGTAGTTTCCAAGAAAAAAATAGTCTACCACCAATTGAAAGTTCGAAAGGGATTAGTATCTTGCTTTTGGGAATAGCTAGTGTGACTAGTGTCCTTCAGAAAGTGACTTCATCCTGAAACAAAGGACGTGGAGCTTTAACAACATGTCATCTCAAGTATGTGCCACTGCAGCAAGTGAATGTGCAAATTAAAATAGTAGGGAAGTTGACAGCATCCTTTGCTGGCAGCTGCAACATAACAACCAGGATTTTTTGAGGAGTTCACAGCTCCCATCAAACACACCACCCTACTACACTATAACCAGTCTACTTCTACAACCATGATCAGAATTATCCTATGTTTTAATTGCAGTATACACAAATGGGGGAAAATTCAGTGAAATACTTAAGGCTACTCAGGGAAAATACCATATTTTAAAGGAAATTCCTGAAGACAGGCTAGAAAGGTTATGGTCTCTTTGCTGCTAGAATGGATTTTAATCTAAATTCCTGTGCTTCTGGTCTACATGCCATCTAAATAATACATTACTATACTCTTCCATTTATTAGAAAGGGTTTGCAATAAATTTTTTGCTGGGATTACACTGGGTATCACTGGAAGTCCAAAAGCAGATGCTGGAGAACAAACTTTAAAAGTTCATCAGCAGAACCAATCAGAAGGAAATACAGTGGCTAACAGGAATATTCTTCTAAGGTTTGGATGCAGATCTATTCCTCACTTTAACACAAGAGGCCTTTTTAGCTCCTTACAGAAAACGAAGCCTTAAAACAGATTCACAATCACCAAATTTTAAAAAAATCCGAAACAAAACCAAAAAAACCCAATCCCAGAAATGTCAGCTAATTTGACAAAGCTGCAGAGAAAGAGCAGAAAATGCTACAGGACAAGTTTGTCTGTCTCCTATAGCCTTAGACCAAAGAACTAAGTCTTACAAAGCCTCTTAGTGACTCTTGTTCTGTCTCAAGATTTGACAACTCTAGTAAACTCTTCATTCTCCATCTGTTCCATTGGAGAAAAATATTCTAATTTTCTTTATTTAACCAGTCTTCTAAATGTGGTTGAGATACGTAATGTGTTGAAGGTAGTCTACAACATCCTTAATTTTCATAACAGAAATTACAAGACCTATTTCTAGCAATCAATACTCTATTTACTGATTGGATTACTTAACCTGTTCCTGCAAGAAGCCTAATGTGTCTTTGATTGATAAACAGTAGGGAACCAGAAAGCAGTCCTGTGCTGAGAACACAGGCAAGCAAGAGGGCTAGGCAGCACACACACTTACTCAAAATCTTCAAATTCCAGATCATTTCCCTCCACAGATGGGCTTGAGTTCTCTGAAGTGGAAGCAGAGGAGGAGGAAGAGCGGAGACGGTTTTGCTGATAACGCATAGAGCGTTGTCGAATACTGTCCCTCCGGGAAAGATACTGGATCATCCTCTGAGCATAATATGCAGCAGGAGACAACCTGAGCAAGAAAATGATACACAAATACTCATTACATAACTACAGAATGACAGCCAGTCCTATTTTTCCTTTTGAACTCCAAGTGCCAGGCCAGTAACAGCCTATCACAAGGTTGCATTTTATCTGTAAGATAGATTAAATACAGAAAGCAAGGAAAAGTAGTTTTCCTTTTATATGCTATACTCCCACATGATCCCCTTTGCAAACAGAAGCACCACACAGTACCTACAGACAAAAAGCTCACCCATAGAAGAGAGAAATTTGCTTTTCAGTACTCTCTGGAGCTCACTGATTCATTTATTACCAGTTCACTCTAGTAAGCTCAGCAAGCATCACTTATAAGAACTAAACTCAGTTCCAATGTGAACTCTGCCTGCAATGCCAAACAGCAGCACTGTTCAAAATTCTAGTAAGCTCAGCAAGCATAAGAACTAAACCCAGTTCCAATGTGAACTCTGCCTGCAATGCCAAACAGCAGCACTGTTCAAAAAAACACTGAATGAAGGTGTTGTTGTTTTGATGGTAGTTAGGGAGTACCATGGAATATCAAGCAGGAGGAAAAAAAGGTTTCACGTCTTTAACTACTTTGTAATGGTAAATGGTAGGGATTTTATATAATGGCAATTTTATCAGATCCACTAGGTATATGTTAAGTGGAGCTTTAAAAGCCTTGCATCCCACCTGAAAGGAAATCTTTCCTCTATAATTAACTCTTAATTCTCTCTCATGCATTACCTAGCATTTGTTTGCATCAGCGATCACACACCAGTACTACTCTCTTGAGACAGGTGAACACATACTCTCTTTTCCTACCCTGTGTATATCCACAGCTCCTCACACGTCTTCTGTGACACACTTATTCAGTGTTAAAATCCAGACACCTCCGATGCTTGATTTATCATTTCATTAGCCTTATTTGATTAGACTTGAATTCTAATTTGGGGGGAGGACAAGTTTAGGAGACAGATTACAGGTGTTAAAACTTAAGCCAATAAGCATCAAAAGGGTAAGAGGAACAACACACTCAGCTTGATTCCTCCTGAATCTTTTATGCACTGTTTAATGCCTACATAAAGAAGAAGGCTTTGCTGGACAAACACATCACTTCTCTTTACTCCCTGTAAGACTTAATAGGCCAAATACAAATAAGCAAGGCATTGCAGATGCACATTAATAGATGAGGAGCTGCTCTCTTATCTGGGCTTTTCCATAAACCAAAGCCATGCCTTTGTGCATGCCTAAAAAAAACCAACATCAAAATATGTACAGAGAGAAAAAAAAGAAACAAGGGATTAAGGCAAACACTGGAAAACATGAACAGTGGTCGCAGCAGTCCAGCAGTGTAACCACTGAAACTTGTCTTTTCCCAAATATCACAGAAGGGAGAATTTTACAAAAGAATATGAAGAATGAGTTTATCAGTCTTCTAAAATTATGCAGGACACCAGAAAAAAAAAAAACATGGTGATGCCTGTTAGAAGAAAGAGTGGGCAATAAAGAGTGGCCATAACCAACGACAAGATGCCAGATTCAGCTCCCTGACAGCACATGGTGTGTGCACTGAACAGACTGTGAAAAATATCTTCAAAGACAACACAAGAAGCTTAAGTCTGATACACAGAAAGGTGTAAGGGATAAAATATTTTCTAGCTGCTTATATCTTTTCCTATAAATATATCCAACAAACACCCTGTGATGCTTTATACATATATACATATATATAATTCTTATTGAGTATTTCTATTTAAAAAAACATTATTGTAGATGTTCTTTGATGACAGCCTTATTTAATTCTACTGCAGATTATTTTCTGAGCCCAGTACATATGGAAACTGTGGAGAATGACAAACAGCCAAGCTGACCTTAGTGAAGTTCGGCAAGGCCACTGAGAAATATTGCTGCAGTCTACATCAAAATATTCATTCTACATCTGAGGGAACTTCATAAAATATTCTCCCCGCCTCACTGCTGACCCAGGTTATTCAAATATAGCACAATTACAGACAGTAAATGCAAAAACAAAACTAACACATATACATGCTCTCAAAAATAAATTTTTCAGATCATGCAGTTTATGTACTCTTTAAAAAAGACTCCATTGGAGACAGCATGGTCTTAAGGAGGTATATATATTTAAGGTATATTTAAAACACAAACACACACAGATGTTTATTAATAGATACAGATTTTTTGTACTTTGTTTCATTTTTCCACCTTGTTATTTAACTTCTCAAAGACATAACTTTACATTTGGAACTTATGATGCTACAAAAAACCTTCAAAATGCAGCAACACCCCTTTTAATCACTTTTCAAATTTCTAACTAGTTGAAGGGACAGTTAAAAATATCCTACTAGACCAACACACCAGTAAGGTTTATAGAGGAAGACTAATCCTATCCCACTCAAACTTCTAGCTGGTACTGATCACGCCTCCATGAATCTCATCCTCTGAAAAGACAGTGATATTTACCAGAACAAATTAACCCTCTCAGAAGAGTTTCAAAACTGGACTTTTCTTCCAGAGCTCTTTATAAACTCAAGCTACTATAGCTTCTACCACAACCTAAAACCACTTGAACTGTCACATGAAGAGCACTGTATCAGTTCTAAAATGGTTTCAAGTCAAAAAATATTTTTGACCATGCCCTTTGTGCTAGGAAATGTCAAAGGCATTGATCCATTTTCATACATTTTATTGAGCTTCATCACAGTAGACATCTACAGAAGGGGAAAACAAAATTTAGATACCTAGGCAGACACTCCTTTTTTACAAGGCAACTCCCAGAGACCTAGAATCAGTTCTTAAAATCTGTGCTCTATCAATCTGCCTGCTTTGGACAAGGCATTCCAGAAACAAGGAATGGTGCACTTCCAGCAATAAAGCAGCTTTTGGAACTCAAAAATTAACCTGAATGTAATAACAGCTTTAAATTAACACTTGTGGAATGTAATTTTCCTCTTTCCAGGTAAATCAATCCCTTTCCTTGCCATTTAGAAGCTTTTACATTTATCAGCATTTCTTGCAGTTGCCAAGACCTTCAGCAGTCACCTAGGTTGGTTTCCCAAGGATGTGATATACAGGCAGCATACTCCACCTTCACTTCACTACAGTTTTGTTTACGTCATTCCTAAGCCTGTGAATTATCTTGACAGGGCAACTTTCTTCACGATAAATTAAAAAAAGCCAAACAAAAGATTTCACCTCTACAAGGCTTTATCTACAGAGACAGTTAGCAAGGAGTTATTTACCAACACAATTATACCATCTGGCCAGTTTGCAACACAGCCTTTTATTTCAGAACTTGTACTTAAGAGTATCATCTGTATAAAAATGCAGATATTGTGGTTAATGATGAAGAAAACACACCCCCCCCCCCCCCCCACCCCTCACCCCCCCAAACCTCACAAAACAACTAACTTCTTTCAGCAACTCAAGATTTAATTTTCAGTGGTATTCCTGTACTCTTATGATAAACCCAAGTAGCCTTCAATTCACACAGCTATGCAAGACGTTCCCAAAAGGCTAAATCAGATATATTTTACACTTACTGAATTTCCTCATTCATAGCTTTCCTAAACCCATCTAAAGAAAGCTTATTTGTCATGACTTATTCTTTGAAAGTTTCCAAAGCCGCTTGCTGTTCACGATTCTATCATTTCTTCTGACAGAGTCTTTGGGTCACATTATCCCATCTGTTGCTTTCTTAATACACTAAATAGAAACTGCAAAGATAATTTCTTTCCATTTTTGATAACTGCCACATTTGCTTTTTCTAGTCCTTTGAAACACTCCCACCTCTTTTGAAGATTAAGCAGCACTACAGGTGTTTCTGTGTCTAATGTCAATGATTCATGACTTCTCAAAAATAATTGTCAGTATTTTGTTCTTAGATAAGTATACATAACCCTCTAGCTATGCTCTCTCTTGTACAGATACATTTATGGAGACAATTCATGCTTCCAAGCACGTTGTCTGCTCACACCAGCTCCTAATTCCCTTTACTGCATTTGAGACTATTTGTTTTTTAATTAATTTTTCTTCAAAAGAGATTTTTAATATATTGATACAGCTCATTTACTGTTGGACCTGTTTGCCACCTAGTGTTCTCCATCCCAAATGATTTCATTAATTCTTATGTGTTCACTTCAACAGTAATTCCTTCCTGTTTTCCTCATTTCCCCCCAGACTTAACAGCATCTGCTCACTTGTTTTGCTCTTTCCCCACAGCAAGTCATTAAGAAGGAGATAAGCCCAATATTAGAACCATTGCCAGAGGTTTCAGTGAGTTATACTGAAGTTATGCTTTTGCATATAAAACTTAAATGCCTTTAGACTGCATTTAGATCTTACCTGGCTGGATCTGGGTAGATTGGATGTTCCCGGGATCCTGCTCCATCATAGCGAGATAATGAAATGAGGGAAGACTCCAGCAACCTCCTAGAAAGGAAAAACAAGTTACAACATCAAAGACCATTCAGGAACATCCCTCCTATATACGACCTACTTTCTGAAACCTCTTAAGACTATTTCTATCACTAGCACAGAGAATTCTGCAACATACTGAACCACTCACTGATGGCGTGTTTTCACCACATAGGTATTCAAAGTTTTATATTCTCAGTGAACAGAAGAAAGAACACCTCAAGTAAGGAAGAAGAGTGGTCCCATATCTGCTTCCAAGTTCCAAGAGAAAGATACAGATGTCACTTCTCTGGAGACAACCCATCCCAATGTATCAAGTCCATAAACACTACCACTGAACTGGCCATCTGTCAAATTCTTACCTACTCAAAAGTGGCTACACATGGAATGAGCCAGGGAACATGGGACAAAGAACACACATGTTAACATGTGGACTTTAAGGGCACCACTGATGTCTATGCATAGTAAGATCTTGAATCTTAGTCTCAAGGCTCTGAAGGAGATGCTTTCAACTACAAAAATTAAAAATGTTCTTTTCCTCTGTATGGTAATCAGCCACAGGGAGAGATACCAAATATTCACTCAAGAAATAAATGTATGCTAATTCAGCCAGACAGCCTAAATATATGAGAAGTGAGACTGAGTCATGAAGGCACCAGAATCAAAAGTGTATCGCAGGAACATGTCCCCCACCCTGGCTTCTATATGCACCTCTGTCTAGCTTTTGTCATAAACCAGAGGACAGCACTATTTCAAGACTGACTCATGGCCAGTTGCTGCCATTAGATTAACACAAGAGAGATGCATTGGGGCAGGTACAGAAAGTGGAAAAAACAACTCTCACATTTATAAGATTGCTGAGTTCCCTTGCAAGTCTTTCTACCTCAGACCTCCTGCTATTTTGTTTTCTAGTCTGTAACTTAATGAAAGGGGTTGTGGTTTGAAAGTCAAAGAGGTCCAACACCACATCTCTTCTACTCACTCACACACACAGCTGTTGAGAAAGATTTGAATCTTTCATTCTTAGCCCCACACCCATAACAATCCATTAGCCTTTGCAGTGCAGGACAGCAAGTATCAACATAGGAAGCTGGAAGAAGGACCAGATAAAATCCACACCCAATCTCCCATTTCTAGCCACACAAACACAGCAGAATTGCAAGTGAGAAATCTTTTTTCCTAGCAGCAGCCCACCCATCAGGATCTCAAGAAAAATGTTTACTGTCTTCCAGCAATTAAAAAAACCCCAAACTTAAATTTTACATTATAGATCTAGAATACAGAAAACAGTAAGAGACTGCCTCAGTTTCCCAGTTGGAAAGGTATGTGTCAGCTTGAGAAACTTGCTGCAAAGCACTGGGACTATGCATAAGGCAAGAAATCCTGTCCTTTCTAGCACAAAGTTGTTTGGCTACCATTTGTCTTATTCAAGAACAGTTATTAAATCTCTCAAACCTCGAGTTTAATTAATTCTCCTGGTTCCTAGGTTATTGAGTCAAAAGCTCTAACACTGAATATTGCCAGATATTATGAATCCCTTGGCTACCCAAAAAGTCCTTATACTTCAATTCTGTCTTACCAAACCCTTCCTTCTTCTCCAACTACATATCAATAAGTGCAAAAAGCTGCCAATCCAGAACAAACAGTGTTGCAGCTTTACGAGGTATACCTCAAGTCCTATACCTGTGAAGTATACAGGTACACCTATTACGTGCATCACATATAAACTGCTTTAATTCCTTCTAGGGGAAAGGCAGACAGATTAAAATTAACAGAAGTGATATTCTACCTATGCAGGCAGCTGTTCCCTTCTAAACCACTGGCTCAGAGTTCAGAGACTAGGTTACTGCCACTGCAATACCAACATGCTTTTGAGAAATCTGCTTTTCTAAGCAGCTTGAAAACTGGCATTTTGGAAGCAATTTGGATATGCCAAGGCTGCCACCCTACTGGAACACCCTGCCTGATCACTGGACTTAGCCAAGGAGAAAGAGCTTCCAGAGCATGCAGATTCTGACAGGGTCACAACCCTAGAAACAGCAGCTTCCTCCTAATGTGAGCAATGCCTATGGTGTTCTGATAATATGTACATACAAATAATCATCAAACTCATTCCTATCAGAAGTCTTAGTACCTATACACTACACATCCCACCTCCTTTCCCAGTCCTTCAGTATCTGTCCACTAAGTGACACAGTAAAATCAAAGCCACAAGGGAAGATGACCAGCACATGCTGCACAGCCTAGCTAACACTATCAGAAAGAAGTCTCCTGGTATTCACCACCCATATTTGTCTTCTCACCTTTAGAAAAACTGGCAACTGCCTAAGATGATCATTGACTTTGAGAGATCACTTCAGAAAGCATCCAGCAACTATGCTGAAAGAAATCAAAACCTGTACTAAGCAGAGGACACCACAAGAGCGCAGGAGCAGGGCACACATCACTGTAACTTGGTGTGGGTCTGCCAGGAGACCCTCTGCTTGGCTTGGGAACAGCACTTTCAGGAATCTCTAACTCTCACCACTACACTGAAACAGATCCTTGAAATATATATTTGAAGAGTCTTGCTATAGCAGGTACTTGGCACCTCAGATGAGAATGGGTACAGGTTACTTTAGTAACCAAAAGTTGCCTGAGCCACAGGATGGCCAGGTAAAGAGACTTCCTCCAGGCTTCAACAGCCCTGTGACATTACCTGAACAGGCTGCAACTCCATTCCATGCAGCAACAGAAGCTGCTATAGCAGGAGTGTCTCCTTCACCAGAAGGGCTCCCTTGGAAGACCAGTAGTTACTGGGTTACAAGGAACAGGATTACAAACACTCTGTTAAATACATTCCCCAGAACCCTCTGTGAGCTTGCACTGCCCAAGCTGAATGGTCTCAGTTAAGATGGCCTTTCCAGTAGAGCCTTCCAAGCCTGCCAAGAACAAATCCGGCTCCTGCACTACCTCACACTAAGGCACACAGGTCACATACTAGGGCCACATTCAGATCATGTGGACAAAGATAATTAATTCAGTTAACAGTAACTGCTAAAAGCCAGAGCTGATTTTAAGTCTGATTAGTAGATGTTAATTATTCTACAACTGTGCTCTCTCAGATCACAGAGCAATGAGCCGAGGGATATAAATACACATAACAGACAAAAAATCTAAACCAAGGCAACAAGCTCATGAGATCCAGACAGACCATCTCTGCTTAATGCTCCAGAGAATAACAATACCTGTACTGAGGCAGAGTACTAAGCACAAATAAAATCAATTTCTAACTAACTCATTCTAGACTTAGCCCTTGAGTCCAAAAGTTAAAAATCCAAATGCATTTAATACTGTCAAATGGGTTCAATAATAGATACACTGCTATAATCATCAAAGTGTCTCATCTGTGTCACTGGTAAAGTAACCTACTGTCCCTCAAGAAGGTGCAGATAAATATTCTTAAAGTAAGTCATGCTGCACTCTGCCAAGTCTTTGGTGTCACACTCATAGCTTCTGGCACCCGAAATCTCAAAAGAGACACAGACTATTTGTTTTCAGTAAAGCCAAAGTGCAAGGTAATCCAATATCCTACCACAGTAAATGAAAAGTTGGGAGCAATTCTGCTAAGGAGGACAAACATAATCAATCCATGGATGAAGAGAAGTAGCTCTGTTGCAGTAAACTGTTAGCCACTAAACATTTAAGTTTCCAACAGAGAAGCATGAAGAGAGAACACAAATGAATATTGCTTGCAACTCCTTTTGAAATGTTTCAGCAGATCATGCTTGACTCCTGAATCCTTTCTGCAGCTTACAGCAACCTCCTCCTCTCCCACATCCCCCATTTCTGCTATCCAGATATGTAACAGGCTAACTAGGTTCTATGGAAGCAATTGCTCCACTATCTCTGTCTAGACAATATGAAATTGTCACAAATGACATATAAAGTACAATTAGCAGAGAAACTGCAATTTCTACTCTCTTCCCCCGCTCACCAGGAAAAAAAAAATCACCCATTATCATCCTCCAGGTTGTCAGTCAATCCCGCAAATGATGAAAATTAACTCTGCTCACCCTGATAGATGCTTCTGTTCCAGCTTGCTAAATTAGGAGGAGGGGGATTGTAGTTTTTGTTGGGTTTATTTTTTTATTAAAACTACTACAAGATACAAATTGCCTCTGTTCAGCAGCATTGAAATCTCAACTCTCTGATTAAGATCAGGCTCCTTTTCTGTCAGACATCAACAGCTCTGCAACTGCTGCTCTACACTTGCTCTGTTAACTCAAGTCTGCAGCAATCACTAGCCAGGGGGTAAAGGAAGCAGACTTCAAGTTACAGGACACCTACAGACAAGGGAGAGAGAAAGAGTGCACACATATAAGACATTACAAGCAGAAAAGGGATAATTTTCAGGAATGAAGCTGAAAGCCAGAAGCTGCAGTTCAAGGTCATGAAGCAATCTCCTCATAGCACATCAGCCGCTGGACTATACCCCCATTCTCCCCACAGGGATGAGGACCACCACCAAAGCCTTTTGGGACAGAGCTATCCATTTCAGCAGGCTTTGAGATACTTAACTGCAGTAAATTTAACTTTTCAGTAATAGTTCTAAGGACATGCAGCCCTACACCACATCTTAGATTTGCTGTCACAGCATGAGCGTTACTGAGTAACACTACTCCAAGAGACACAGAGGGAAGAGTTTTCCTCCCCAAAAAGGGAGGTGTTAACAAACAGCACTGAGGTTGTTTCCTTAGAATCAAAGGGGTGTTCAGTCAGCTGCCATCCTCCTAAGCTGCTCTACACCAACAGCGAGGGCAAACCAGTAAAATGAAGCATTCTAAGGACAGCAATCACACCTACCCCTCCTCTACTCCCAGCCTTCAGCTACGAGCAGAGCTTTAAACAGAAAATTCCTAGTTACCCTTTGAAGGAAAAGTGTATTGATGACTCTTGGCAGCCTCTGATTTTCCTCCCCTGGTTTTCTGTCTTCCCTGAAAAGAGTTTTATACTGCATACTGCCCATTCAGAGGTGAAAATTATCACACTACATATTACATCCCTTTTTCAGCCCTCCAGCTTACAGCCAGCTCTCGGCTCCCCTGAGCACTCATTCCTGTGAATGTGCTCCTGTGGTTTCTCATAAGAAGGTAAAGAATAGCAACAGTTTAAAACTAGATTCCTTTCAATCATCTTCCTCTTACAGACAGGCAATAAGTAATCTAAAGATAAGAAAGCTAAAGCATGAAAACAGCTGAATGCTCTTCAGTGTCCAATAACATCAATACCCTCCCTCAAACCTTGAATGCAATTGACTGTTAATGAACCAAATTAATTCCTGGAGATCAATTATAGCCTTGATAGAGCACTAGAAAACTATTTTAAATAAAAATCTCAAACAATCCAATCCACTGGGTTGGATATTCTTTCTTTCTTTCCCTTTTCTCAAAGGAATAGGAAAAAATTATTTCAGACATCTGTATTGTGTTGCCTACTTTCAAAAAGCAAATTGAAATCACGTAAGCAGAAACTATCAAGCATTTTTGTTCCATAGCTTCATTTTCCATAAAAGTTTTGTAGTCCTTGTCAAACAGAAAATCACTATTGCTCCTCACCAGTTTCATATTCAAGCTTAAAATAAAAAAAGCAATCAGTATGCAATTCTGAAGATTGCCTGAAAAAATGAGTTCTAAAATTAAGTTCTTAACATAATCTGCTCTGATACCTCTAAGTGAACATTTCTAGACTGCTTCAGCTTTCACATGGTTATGTTGGACATATTTAGCCTGGCATCGAGACCGGATTACGACAGGTCAGAAACAGATGATTAAGAGAGAAAATATAGTTAAACAAAAGGATCAAGCTTTTCTTATGATAGTTTGTAACCACCTGCAAGCGATAAATAACCTGAAAATATCACTACTCATTAAAACCTCAAGAGTCACTTTTACAGTTCGGAGTGAGCTCCTCCATCCCCTTGTTCACATCTGTGCCAAACAACTCATCCTCAGTGATGAACTAGAGTTGGTGGCTGTCTTTCTATCCAAACCTTGTTAGGCATCCTTTTCATCACCTTTTTTTTTAAAGTTATTACATACAATGAGCAGCTTTTACAAGATAATTTCCTTTTTTTAGGGAAACCAAAGATGCAATATGTGATCAGAGACAACTTCCAAACACAGCCTTTGTAGAACACTTTGGCCTGCTCGTGGGAAAGAACTTGTGTTAACTCTGAAGGTGCAACTAGGGACCAAGAAGACATCCTTCCCAGCTGGAGGTGCAGAGTTGTTCAGAGGAGTAGGTCTGATATAAGGCAGAAGTTATCACAGAAAGTGATTGCTTCCCCTTCACTGATTCTGGGCAAGAATCCTGTAGAAAACTGTTTTTCTCAGTCAGAAAAAAAGAGAGCACATAAGGTCTTCCTTAAGGCAAGATAGGAAGGAGTGCAAAGAAAAAGTACACAATTACACAAAACACGGCAGTGTCAGTTAGGAGTTTGAACAGCAGAAATGAGCACTGGGAATTGAGTTCACCTAATTAGAAGATTGGAAGCAGAGTTTCAAGAAAAACGTGGTTAATTAACCCTTTAAAGTTACTTCAATGTAACTAGAAAGTAAAACCACATGATGAATTGTGCTATTACTGCACCTCTCCTCTTGGACTAGGAACTCCAATTTCCATTTACCACCTGATGCTGCAAGAACTACACAGCAACTTTAGAGCTCATCACAGGGAAAGTGGGTCACTTTACAGAAAGTGACCGATTGTTTTAAGAAGACTCAAGGCTGCACTGTTAATCTATCACTTCACCTGCTGAAAAAGGCCATGCATCTGAACAAAATATGAATGGGCATTATGGAGAGGTGCTCATCATACAGCATCTGGGGAATGATTAGTTCATCATTTCAACAAGCAAGAGGGAACACACATCCATGGCAGACATTAAAAGGGTCAAGACCAGCTACAGCAAGCAGCATTGATTAGTTTTGGCAATAACTCCAACAATGAAAGAGCTTGCACTTCCATTTAGCAGGGGCAAAGCTTGAGGGACAGGAGGGGAGAAGAAATTAAAATCAGTTCAAGCTACTGCACATGGTATTTTGCTCTGCAGTGGCAGTTTCACACCGGTGCTCAGGATGGCACAGGTACCTGCGCCAAGCTGAAGACAGACATTGCATTTCTCCACCTAGACCCTTAACAACACATCATTATACCAGAAATTCAACTGGAGGGTATGGGTTTCTAGTTATCATAAGGTTTAAAAGCATGGCCAGAACATAGCCAACACACTGAACTCCCTCAGCCTGCAGACAGCTTTACTCTCCTGAGGGCTCTTCTGCCTATCTTCATCCGACTTCAAATTCTCCTTGTTCTGGGAGTTCCCAACACCACAGACTCTGTGGACAGCAGAAATCTCTGCTTACCCACACACACAGATCTGCGTCAGCTTCTGGGATAATTACATACGACTCATGTTTCTCCATAGGGAATTGAAGAGGAGGTGTCTTTCTTGAGGGGGCAGAAGCCATACCATTATCTCCATAGCTTTCTAAGGCTATGAAAACAGAGGTCTCATCACAAATCAAGCAATTCCTTTAAAATGCTCTTGTTCATGCTGGAGTAAAAAAGAAAGTCAGGTCAACAAATGACTGGCAGGGCAGTTCAGTCACTTAGTCCAGCCTTCCCACTTCAGGAAGACAGGGGAATGATTTCATACTAATGAATTTCAAACAGAAAAATGAGTCAGTTTCCTGGCAAATAAAGTACCCTGTTTATTTACAGCCTTCAGTTTCAGCAGGTGCTCTCTCAAGAAGAGCAAGGGAAGAGGTCACTTACATCATCACACAAACAGCCATTTGGTGCAATCAGTTAAATATGTATGTGGAAAATGTTTAAAATGCATGTTAGCTATTCAACAGACCAGAACAGCTCAACTGGAGAAATCTAGAGTCATCATTCTTTTGGTTACAGTTGTATTACTGAGTCAGATCACAGGTCCCCCTCTCTCCTCTTGCTCCAGGCCCACAGATTAGACGAATGCTGCCCTACTGCAAGTTCTCCAGCCCAGATTCTGCAATAAGAAGCAAATAATTTGATACGGGCACTTTGTCCCCAGACACACCACACTGTGAGAATTTCTAAAGAGCATGAAGAGTGAGTGCACACATGAAGTATATGTAAATTGAATGCATATCTAAAAACTACAGGGTTGTATTACAATAAAATGCACACTACAATGCCAACATCTCCAGCTCTCCCCCACAGTGAAGAAAACTACAGAGAGCTTTTAGATGAGCAAGCAAGGCTGAAACAGAAAGTCTGAGAGCCTGCCCAAAACTTGTTTCTTCGCAAAAACCAAATCCAAATTGAAACTTAGACACTGTTTTAATGCGACTTACCTGAAGCCAGACTATAAGCTCTAAAAATCACAGCTAGATAGTTTAAACACATCACAGACCTCCATTAATCATAAGCTGAGCATCATCCCCTAGATAGAATACAATTACATGAACTCAAGACACATAGGTAAAAGAACAGAAACAGGAGCAACTGTACCTGGTCAAGTGAGCCTGTCTGGACATGCTGCCCACCCTGCAGCAGCTGGATCAGGTGGCTGCAGAGAAAGTATGTGCAGACAACAGGAGGAGAGAGACACCCTAACAAAGGATGGCTTTCAAGAGAGGGAAGCTATTCACACTTCTTCCCTCTCTG
Organism: Onychostruthus taczanowskii; assembly: GCF_017590055.1. Classification (NCBI taxonomy): domain Eukaryota; kingdom Metazoa; phylum Chordata; class Aves; order Passeriformes; family Passeridae; genus Onychostruthus; species Onychostruthus taczanowskii. The sequence continues at coordinate 2,475,874 of NW_024496525.1, read as the reverse complement.
TATGAAAGTTGAGAACTGACCTATTTTATGGTATCCTCAAATAGCTATCTGTTTGAAGTCAGCTGTCTTTAAACTTCTGAGCAATTTGTGTTTATTCAAGATCTTTGGTCTACAGTCACCTCATATATGCATTCCTCAAAAAAACAAACAACCTCACAAAAAAACCTGCCCAAAACAACAACAATCAACACCCACTCACCCAAATAACAAAAACAAAAAAACCCCACAACCCAATAAAAAACCCATACACACACACACACAACACCACCATCAAAAAACTCCAAAACTCCACCCAACTCTAGATGTCAACAGAAGCAAAAATAATAGCCGGTTTGGAAGCATATGCCTCTTCCATTCTCACTAAAATATCACTTTAATTCAAATTCAGTAAGCTTCCTTGCCATCACACTGCAGCAGCTGAAACTCCAGAACAGTTCCTACAGAAAAGACACTTGTAGGGAAAGAGGTTTCTATTACCTGGAGATTGCAGAGGAACAAATTTTACCCATTTCTTTTATAGGTGAACTCCTCACTGCTGTGCCTGGACTAAGAGGAGGGGTGGAATAAGGGCAGTGGTTCAAATGGGAAAATACTGTGAAGGTATTTGAGAAGGAGCTATTTCTATACCTACCTAGTTTGCAAGTCAAGCTGCTACAAGAGGAACATGGGGAAAACAATTTCTTTTAGTCTGCTACAGTCATTGCTGCATATTTAAATTCAGGCCAAGAAAAAGAAAAAGCAGCTTATGCCTTTTCTGCAAGTTTGGCAAAGGCTGCAGGTACATGTCCAGCTTTCCAAACCACTGGGGGAAACTTGGCAGCAGGGAGTGACCTCTATCTGCAAGTTACTGCAAGAAGGGAAAGCACAAGGCATCATCCTTCTCACCCATCAACACTCAGTGAAGCAGAATAGGGCTCTAGCAACCTTACATTATTCTTGAATCGGGAAACAAGCAAAGGCAGGGGAAGGCATATTTGTGCAAGAAAACAGGCACTTCTTTCACTTGTTTTTCCACATAATTAGCAGCATACTAAAGAGCTCAAACTTCTAGAACTTCAGTAAAACAGTCTTTCCTTCTCACACAGAGACAGAAGGATTGGTCTGGGAAAAAAACCACAAAGCTGGAAGGGTGATTGCAATTACCCCAGAGCTCACATAGGCATCAATGACCATTTAGATATCATGGCAGCTTCTCCTACAGTTCAGGTTTACAGTGTCATGATAAAACTAATTTGTATTTTCCATTTTTAGTAAAGACCAAACAAGCAATACTCACCAAGTTTGTCCACAGCCTGCACATCTCACACATAAACACTGCTAATTATCATGTTTAAATGCTCATGTCACCTTCACACTATCATTTCACTTTAAGTTCACAACAGACAAATTAGGTCTTTGTTCACTCTTACGTGTCCTGGCTAACGTTTACAGAAATGATTCTCATACCACACAGTTCTGGCTTTCTCTCCTCAAGCACGTCTTCCCGAGCACAAACCCAAACCTCTTCTCTCTGCTGGCAAATCCATTTATAACTTCCATTTACCCCAATACTCTCACTAAGTGCTGAGATATTACTTCTCTCTATCACCACCATTTTCAAGAAGAGTAACAAAGCATCTTTAGACTTATTTCTTACCAAGCCTGATAACAGCACAGCATAAACTCTTCCAAAACTATCACAGTGCACATGGAGCCTACAAGGCTTGTCATAAAAACCCCTCTTTCCACAGCACCGGTAAGGTCTACACAGCATAACTTTAAACAAAATACTGAGCTCAAACTACAAATGGCATGACACAAGGCTAGCAAGGTTTCCACAAGTAATGAGTTGGAGCAAAAACAGTCAAGAAAATTACGTTGGGTAGGCCTATTTAGATTTAGCACAGGCCACATTCCCACCCATGTGCAGTCTGAGCCATTCTCTTCTCCACAGGTGTGCCCTTATGCTCAAGCCTCCCTGTCTCTGTGAGCTCAACCCCACTGCCACAATATATATTAAATACCTGAAAAAGCAAGCCACAACTGCTGTAAGAGATTAGGAAAAAAATTGCAACTACAAAGATTTTGAGAAACAAGGAATGGAACAACAGGCAGAATACACTAGGTATGTGTTCTGTCTTCACCATAAGACACATTTGTAGCTTTATATAAGGTAATTCCCTCCTGTTTTAGTTCCTCTCTCCCAAAAAGTAAAGTGAGTAGCACTACCCTCCTCTCTGATTTTGACGGTAAATGTCAGTCACAGAATTGTGTCTTCCCAGGCAATTCTGTATCCATGGCAAGGGACAGGGGAGTGTTCTGTTTGTTTAGTTTTTAAAACAAGGATATGAGTGACATACACCCTTTCATTCAGTGCTTTGCACAGTGAGAAAGTTACCAGAACTCAGTACATGCAGAGATCCAATCAGCCTTGGTCATTTACATCAAAAACCAGAGCTGCACATAAGAAGCTCAGGCTCTGCCAGCATGAACTCAGGAACAAAAGCTGCAAAAGTGACTGTATTCTTTTCCATTTCATATACAGCACTGATCACTGCTGGGTAGGAATGAGGTTGCTCTTACTCTGTCAATCCACTTTAACCACAGACTGGTCCCAATTCGATCACAAGTCAGCACTGTATCTACAACTTAGAGCAGGAAGAGGCATCCCCTCAAGGTCTTGAGCAAACCATACCCATTTGCACTAGAAAAAAAACCAAACACAACACAAAAAATCCCCAAACATATTCCTTGCCTTATGGAAAACCTCCAAAACTCAGGTAATAGCTCAAGGCATACTTGAAGAAGAGAATAAACAGAGCCCTGGGGAGAAAGTGACTGCCCAGACTCCAATAAACATCCGCCAAGCAATCCTCCAGAAAACAAGCTCCATATTACAAAAGTCGTCCGAGGGGGGGAACAGCCATTAAAATGAAAACAAAACCTTTGAGAAGGGAGACTACAAAAACAGGTTTGCTCCAAGCTTGGCAGGCAGTAAGCAAGAAGTCCAGACGAATTCTACAAGGCTGCCGAGGTCTTTTAGAGCTCTAGCTCATGAGCATTTACATATCAGAAAGATAAAATACCTGTCTCACCTTAGATCCACATCTATTTCTTTCAAACCCTTACAAAAGCCAAAAGGATAAGCTCCTCCCTTGCTTGCATTCTGCATCAGAGCCATTTCCGGTCTGGATCCCTGCATTTACGCCTTTCTCCAAACACTGGAGAACTTGCAATTGTATGGTAACTACAGAGATAAGGTGCCTGTTTGGGAGCAGGGAGGGTCCCCAAGCTACCCTTCATACAAGAACTCGGAAACCTTCAGGTTAGGAAAGGAGACAGAAAGGAGCAGAAGCAACATTACCCCCTTGTGGCAGCAAAGCAATACGGAAATAAGGTCTAAAATTCAAAAGGGAACAGACTAGGTGTTTCTCTTCATAGCTGCTGTAAAGAGAGCTGTATGCAGCCAGAAAGGTCATCAGCACTGAAGAGAAACCAGATGAGCTGGAGTCACTGCGCTACACGTGACCGGGTACACATCACACAGCAACAACAAGGCAGGAGGGACTGGACTCCTCAAACGAGACCTGACAAAATGGAAGACACAGATTTGTTCCTGGACCCTGGTACATGGCTCCAGGGAAGATGGTTTCACATGTCACTTGTGCACAGTGCATCCAACAGACTAAAATGCAGCAAAGCCTTTGGTAAGCTGTGCCAAGTTCAACAGGTCAAATATTTGCACAGCACAGTGGCCTCTGCCTGTCATACACTCGCAAACAAAATAAAGGAGTTTATACAAGGGTCTCCAGACAAGAATTTCCCCACTTCACACACGCTTACTCCTTTCTGCCTGTACACATGATGAAAGTGTCACTCAGAATGGTTCAAAAAACTTTTCAGATTTTCAGGTAACTTCAATAATTTATCTTGTCTGTCAAACTAAATAGGTGAGGCAAGGTGAAAACATTATGCATTCATAAAATGCAGGCGTAGAGTTACTCATACCACAGCCTACAGAATCTGACCTCTGGAATGAGTGCAGTCGAGTGGTTAGAGAACTTTAGCATAATTGCCAGGCAAAGCTTCCTCATGGAAGAATAAGGATAATAAGCATTTCCTTGTCAAACATAAGTGTCATGCAAACGTGCCTGACAATAGAACAGAGCACACCTTTCATTTGCAGTAATGTACTCAAATCTCTAGACAAAATAAACAGGTAAACCATAGAAAAATTGTCCCCCTCATGTATTACAAGCAGCTAAATCTATAGAGGACAATTTTCCTCTTCCTTCTTTTTCCCCATCTATAGGAATTGTTTCAGTGAAGGTTTGAAATATGTTAGCAGGGATGCACATCACTACTCGCTCCTTGCATCAAGAACTCAGAAACAAAAATCAATTTATAACCTAATTATTTTCCTTTTTTTCCTAAAAAACCCACACTAATTCTGTAGAAGTCACTTGTGTCATACTAAAATAGCAGAAGAGAAAATCTGAATCAGTTTTATTAGCCAGCATTGCACCATACCTAGCATTAACTGCTGAACTGATACATATTTCAGCAGACCTCACTCCTAGATTCTGTGTATCACTGTCTTAAGAAGGTGGCACCAGCTCCGCTCAAACAAGCAGCTGACTAGAAGAGTCTTCTTTCATTCCCTGTTCAACTTTTCATTATCAACCTGAATTGGCCCACAAAGCAACAATGGCTTTAAGCACTTAGAGGATCGTTTCCCTCACTGAGGTTACAGTACTAATACAAGACCTCCCCAACCCATTTTTAAATTAACACGTAGTTATAAAAAATTAAACTAGCTATCATGTTTCTCAGTTATCCTTCCTTCATCCACATCTTTCCAACAGATTCTACGACCAATTTTACGCAGCACATTTCACATGGCAACTTCAGAGACTTCTGGGATTCTTTTCTCTTTGATGTTAAAAGTGAGGCAAAGTCATCCACAGGGGAAAACTCCCTACATTTGAATTAATGAGATCAGTGTGGAGAACCTCAGAAAAGCTGAAGCTCAGTCTCACGAACTTGTGCTTAACATAGATCATAAACTTTCCCCAAATTCATGTCTCACCAGCACAACTTCAAGAAGCACACATCTCAATGCCACACTGCTCTCAGGCTAGGCTGAATGTGATGGGACTCCTTGTATTGCTGAGGCTCCCAGTGACATGCTTCTCCTAACAGAGGTGCCAGAGCTGTTAGAGAGGAATAGTGCCATTACATGTTTATTAATGGCTTTGTGATTAGTCCAAGATAATTAGCCTAGGACCATCAGAAAGAGCAGAATTCTCTCCTTACCCAGATGACATAGTTGCATCAACAGAATTCAAAGAACAGCCTTCACTAAACTACCCTATTAACTTAATTGACCCTCAATGGCAATGTTTTCCCAGAAAGCTACTTGCCAACTAGGAAGACCATGCCAGGGAAGGAATCCTGCCCATGGACAGGGAATGCGAACATACACAGTTTCCAGACACAATTTTTATCTTACGTTTTTCGGCTGACCTTAGAATATAGAGCTCAATTGCCCAATGAGGACATCTAATGGAGAGACAAAGAAGAACAGAATTATAAAACAGGTTATGAGCACATATTGGATTCCAACACTAAGAATTAACCAGAGGCTGATAGGCACAAAATGACATTGATTGGAAGTGTGCATGCAGTTGCCACTTGTACCTTCAGGTCTGAAGGCTTATCCTCCCCCTTGTATTTTGTCAGCAATTTCAGCACATAGCTTGTATCTCAGGACCCTAAGACCTCATCTTTGCATGCTTCTGTAGCTCCAAAGGTTAACAGACATTTTGGACTTTGCTGTGCAGAAGTGGTTCCAGCACTTCTCACTGTCAAAGCATGCCCTAGGTCTGGGAGACATGAAGGCTTGGTACAAGATGCTCACTCTATGCAAAATTGAGGTAAGTGGGTGCTTGCTGACTTGTTAATAGATTCACAGGATATTCTGAGTTGGAAGGGGGCCATAAGGATGATCAAGCCCAACTCTTAAGTAAATAGCCTGTATGGGGATTGAACCCACAGCCTTGGTGCTATTAGCACCATGCTCTAAACCAACTGAGCTAATCTCATCTCCCATGTTATATAAAGAAAAATATAAACAGCTAATTTAAAAATGAAAGAAAATGACACCTGCAGGACAGAGCTATCCTGCATGCAGAGTTCCTTTCAAGGGAAAAGATTTCATAAAGCCCCAAGCCCACCTGATGTGTTTAACAAGAAAGGAAAATGAAGTTTTACTTCAAGGAAATTGCCACAAGCATTTAATACCAGACTGCCCACTGCTTCCAGCTTCTTGCTTCAGAACTCTACAGATAACCTTAACTCCAGTTAGAAGGGAAGCAGAAATCCCTGCTGTGCCTGTTCTTTAGAAAGGCATGATAACCGAAGCAGGAGATTGGGAAAACAAAAGAGTCCCTAGGAGATTCTCAACAATCTCTGCCAGAAAGATTTCACTAAAGGTTTTATCTTACCGGAATTCCTCTGGAATTAACCTCATGTATCAAACCACCCACTCCAAATCAGAAGTCTCAGCAAAAATCACCTGTTTGCTCAGCTGATCAGGTAGGCAAGCAACCCTTCATAAACGCTACAGCCACTGGTGCAGACAGCAGCAACCACCACGGATGACAGGCAAAGTGACCCAGAGATTTAGACACAGGACTCCCCTTAGACTCCTGCAGGCTGGGGTGAATCAATTGTATGCCTCAGGACATTTTAAAATTATAGTTACTACAGAAAAGATCGTATCTACATATCCCACTACATCTCATTGTCCAAATACGTGCCAATGGCCCAATCAATAAGAAGGTTATTTGCCCAGTTATTTCTGACACTACAGTGACTCATCCCAGAAAACGAGACACAGTGGAGATGACATAAGTATGTACCACTATTTCAAAAGAAACATAACGCAAGACTTACTCAAGTGCCATTTTACAGCTAAATTTGTCAGCTCCTTCTTATTCTTACGCCCTTTAATAGGAGGCAAGAGGATATCTGACTTAAATTAACAGTAGGTAAGTTCAAGCCCAAGAAGTAGCTCCCATGTAATCAGCTTGAGACTCTCATTACAACAGGCTATTAAAAAAACTAGGGCAAGGATTTAGAAACTGATTAATAATTTTATGGCCACCACTACTTATTTGCTATGCAACTACAACAACAAGAAAGGCAGTCACTGTTCCAGCCTCAGTATAATTAGCTTATCTGCAGGACAGAGGAAAGAATTCCCTTTCCTCAGGCACTCCTGTGTACAAAGCCTTCTTAGCTTGTAACATCTGCATCCGATCTGGAAATTTTGCTTTTCTACAGCTTAAAGCATCTGTTTCAGAGAAACAGAAAGACTGAACCTTTCCTCTGGTGAGAGCACAAACCACTTGCCAGAGAAGATGTGAAACTGAAACCCAGTATGGAAACCCCATTCAAAGTACCAACATAGCTGTATCATACGCACAAGCCAATGAAGACACTCTGACACAAAGGACAGATCTTTCCTGATACAAGTTCAATTTAGCTTATCCAGGTTCTTGTATCATGTCTGAAGCAGAAGAAAAGTATCCTTTCTTAAAAAAGAAAGACAGCAAAGCCTAAAATTTTCAGTGACCAGCATGTCCCCAACCAGCGCAGGTCAACAGGAGTCACCTTCAAAACTAACCTCTTAGCAGCAAGCCAACTGCATATACCAAACCACTGACACAGAGCTTTGACTTTTTTCCCCTCTGGGCAACTCTAAGGAAATTATTGTTAAACCCTTTTAACTTAACAACTTATTCATGCCCAGTTTTCCATGCCAACCCTGGGCAGATTCTCCATGCATAGCACATGATGATAGAGTGTGTGATAGGGAGCACAAAGGACAGCATAAACACATCCTGAGTTTCCATGCTTCTGCAGGGTCTCGGAAACACCAGGGGCACAGTTCACCCCAGAGATCTGCTAAAAGAGCCCATCCTTTTGCCTGTCTGTACTACCATTGAGAGGCCTAGTCTCTGCCCTTACAATCTTCAGAACCCATCTGCAGCAGGACAACGGCAGCTATCAACATATCAACACCAACATCTCTACTTTCATCTACACGAATAGCACATGGCCATATGAGAAAAGGTTTTTAACTCTGAAAATGTTGAAAAACCTCACACTAGATGGGAAAGGTTTAAGAAAAAATAGAGGAGGAAGGGCAAGCATGTATCTTACCTCCTGAGTGAATCCTCCTCTGAGCTTTCCTCAGGCATTTCCTGGTTTAAGGCCTCCTGTGATACATTCCCAGGTCTGCTTGAAGCCGACTGGCTGTAAACTCTTTCCCAGTGCCCCGTCTCCTGGTTAAAGACCACTCCCACGGTCCTCTCCTCCTGCGGGGTGGAAGAGCTGCCCAGCTGCAGTCTGCTAGAGGCAGGAGCTCTGCCCTCGGTTCTCTCTGCAGGCTGCACCTGGCTGGTATTTGGAGGCACACCCTCAAATGTGCTTTGGACCTGCCCTGGTGTGTAGCTAGGCGTGCTTCTTTCCCAGCGCAGCGTGTCATTGTTAAAGGTCAGCAGGTTATGACAAGCACGACAGCGGTTCAGGTGACCCCGGGACAAACTGGAATTGTTTTCACTGCTTTGTGGAGTCTGCTGATGGGAGGGACCGGGTCGATCAGGCTCAATGTTGTTGTTGAGCATTTCTTGAGCCTGTTGCGACTGGCTGGGCTCCCCACCAATCCCCTGATCTAACTCCTGAAGCCGGTCATATTCCAGGAAGAATCGCCTCAAATCACACTGGAGCTCATTACGAATGCTGGCCGGATTGCTCGGGCCAGGACTACTACCACTGTTCACCTCAGCCCCTGGGGCCAGAAAGCCCCTCCCTTCTGTTGCAGAGGTATAGACTGATGCCTGGGAACCTCCCTCCTGCTGTCTGAGCACGGACAGCAAGCTCACGGAAGAGGCACTGGTCCTAGGGGGAGGCATGGCTTCCAGCTCGGACCGAGAGCTCATGTTCAGCACTGTCCTGGACCAGTCAGACCCACCCAAGCCTGAAGCCATCTCTCTCGCAGACTGTTGGTACCGGGACTGGTGGCCTGCCAAGGACCCGCTGAGGGACCGCCGCGTGGGGCCCAGGCTAAGGTTGCGCAGGGTGTTGCCAGCAGTGCTGCTCTGAACTGTGCTGAAAGCAGAGGGCCTGTTAAGTATCCCCTGCTCCTCCTGCGCTACGGATGCCTGCTCTGGGGGTTGATAAGGCTCTGTCTGCACAGAGGAGAAGGAAGTGCCAGTGGCCCCAGAAGACGTGGAGGGTGCGTTTTCCTGGTGTGGGAAGAGAGAAGAAGGAAGTCTTGCACTAGAGCATCGGCTGCAAAGGCACAACATCCCCAGGTGCTGGCAGCACTCTGCTGTGGGATAGCTGACTCGCTCCCGGAGCCTGTTATAGACAGATGCCCTTGTGTTCTCACTGGCTGGAGGCGGAGGTGGTGGTGGCGGAGGCGGTGGAGGGGATGGGGTAGCAGAGTCTTGAACACTGTTTTGCTCTCCCACCTGTATGCCAGAGGAGCGGGAGGACAACATATGCAGGAAGTTGTGGAGGAGGGGTGTGCGCCTCACAGGCTGAGACGGAAGGATAGCGCGCTGACGATAATGCGGCATCTCTGTGCTGTCCACGGAGATTTCCACTTCCTCATCGCTCTGCAGAAGGAAGCAGGCAAAGTTCAGTCACCTCAAGGCAAAATCCTGTACTGCCAAATAAACAGCAGAAAGTCAGCTACCAGCCCAGAGAGATGAAAGGATGTGATAAATCCCTTCCTAAAGGCCTTGACTTGGAGGAAACTAATTGAGATGATTTCTAAGTTCATTTTATGGATCTAGACAACCTCTTTCTACAGTCCAGTGAGCTTTCACAATACATTGTTCATACAAATAGAAGTATCAGCATCTGAGGGTCAGAAGCTGAAGGAAGAATTGTTAGTACCTCAAATAGCTTGAAATCAAAAAGAACATCACAACAGAACTGAAAGAACAGGACCACTGAGACCTCTGTCCCACCATTAGTCAGATAGAGAGGACAAAACAAACACATTTTGGAAAGCACTTTATTAGCCATGCACATAACATAAGAACATGTTACGTTGCTATTGTATCACCAATCAAGGTGAGACAGAATTCAGATTAAGAAGAATTCAGGTTTTCTGAAAAACACAAGTCTGCTTAGAAACAGACTAGGGCTAAAGTACATAGAGCACCTTTTAACTAGCCAGTCAATACAAGTCCTGACATTCCCCTTACCTGCTGGTTAGAAGGGTTAACTATTGCTGTGAGCAAGTAGTGTCCCAAGGGATCAAACCGTACCAGCCTAAAACAAAAGCAGTGCCAGAATATCAATCATCAGTTCACATTCCACATTGACACAGGAAGCTGAACACAGCAAGAAAGAAAACCCCACATGACATGTTTGCAATGAGAATATTGCATTATCATCATATTTTTATGAAGGACATCAAAGAGTTTATGCATTAAGAAGAAAAACATGTACCTATCTAGCTGAAGACTGCAGTTATTTTATAGTCCACAGCAACACTATACCAAAGTTAAAAGCTGGAATTAAGTACTGCTATATCAATTATAAGGAATAAAATTTACAGGAATAAACATGTTTATATTACAAAATGGAATTGGTACAAAGAGAGAGATTAACGTGCCTTGATGCCACATCGTTGTCTTATTTTAAATTGCTCAAAAGCAGGCATCAGGTTTCCAGCAATCCAGTTTCCTCTAAAAGTGTGCCAAAGTAATAGCTCAGCATTTTGTTCCAGCAGTTCCTGGCTTCTCTCATCCTTATGGCTGACAAGTTTAATTACTAAGCTTACAAATCAACATGAAGCAGATTCTGGACATTTAATGGACACATGCTATATTACAAATAATAACAACCAAGCTGATCTTACTTTCAATTGCTTTTCTTTCTACCCACAGAACTGGTTTTCTACCAGCTGAGTCAAGGAGCTGCAAGCAACACTTCACTGCCTGGGTGCGCTGGGTGCAGCATCCCAGAGGAACCTCACACACACTTCCTAAACCTGACCAATTTTCAGACACACGTGCTCTTTTCACCCAGAAGCAGGAGCTCACCTGACCCGCTCCATCTCACTGGCTGTTTTCACCACTGCAAAAGGCTCCCGACGACTCCAGTCCCAGAAATGTATCTCATTGGCAGTGGCAATCAGCAAGAGCTGAGCCGTAGGATGAAAAGCAAGTGATGCAATGGCATTGTTGCTATCTGTGAACCAGCTCTCACTTCCACCCTAGAGTGAGGAGTCAAGAACCACAAACAGTTTATCAAAAAGTTTGCCATCAATAAGTTTCCATGTACTTGCCATGCCTCCCAGCCTGCCTAAAGCATTGCAAGTAAGGTGCTGCCTTGGCAACATCAGCTGTTCCCAAACAAGGTCATGTGCCAGGGTCTAAAATGTAACACTACTTGCAACAATGACCACAGATGTATTTTTGTAGGTAAGTGTGTCTCAAGCAGCCTGTAAAAATGCTTCATTTAAAACAAAACAGACAAGCCCATGTGTTCTATCTCTGTGCCATTTACCAAACTAGGTAGAGCAGCAGCTTCTCTAATGAACAGTTCAGATATGCTCAGTGGAATAACAAACAGCATGTCTCTCACAAAGCTAAACAGGCACCTTGCACAATGTTCTCCAGAATTACCTGTACCACTGCAATCAATAAAACAGGTGCTGCTAAGAAGCATGACCTACCTGGCAGGACTGAATGAAGAATCTGTCACCTCCTCTCTAGAGAGAAGAGGTTGGCTATGGTCTGTTCTATGCTTTTTACACACAGGTCCCAGAAAAGCTTCCAAACAGCTCTCCGTTACCAGGTAGCATTTGGAAAACAAACTCAGCCAAAAAAAGTCACCACCCACCAAATATCAAAGGAACATATGTTTCAGGAAAGACTTACATGTAAATCCCAGATTCTAACCTCCCCATCTAGGCATCCTGAAGCAATGAGGCCTGGGATGGTGGGATGGAAGGTGACACACCAGGGAGTGCGGCGATGTCCAACCAAGGAATGAACACACTTTCCTGTTTTCACCTCTGTGATGTAGATGTTGTGGTTCACATGTGTGGAAGCCATTAGGGTCCTGGGAATGCAGAAGTATGACAAATATTAGCATGAGAAGAATACTACAAAATTAGACCATGGTTAGCTTCATCTCAACAGGGTCTGTTCACACTTAACCCGGCAGCTCTCCCACACAGAGCTCAAAGGCTAAGAGGCTACTGTTGCACCAATGTCACAAAGCTTTCTGTAGCCAGATTTCAGGGTCCATGCAAACATGAGCTCATCTGAATCTGCGAGCACAAACTTGACCTTGAACGTCAGAGTGAACATGCAGCTCAGAAGGCACTCCTGACTGACAATTTGGGGCAAATAAATATTCCCAACTCTCCACAGAGTCTCAACCCCTGTTAAATCAAGTGATACTGTTAGATCCCACCTCCATTTCCGCTTCCAATACACACATCATTCTGCTCTGTTCTTTATTCCTAGATATCCCAGTGAACGTGTCACATCATTTGGGCACGTTGTATTAAAACATCTTTTACTCCCTTCAGTTTCTTATGAAATCCCATGGTGTCTGCACAGATCCTTTTTCCTTAAAGCTTTGTATCACCTGGGTACCTCAGAAATTAAACACCAACTATGCTCGAAGCTGTGAGATTAGGAAGGTGCACACATTCCATCCATGCGTGTCAGGAACCGGAGTTTCATTCAGCTGTTCAGGACTGGACAACTCAATGGGCACAAGCCTCCATCACTTTTGTAAGTGTAGGGAGACTGCTGAAACAGGGAACGAACTAGGAATTAATTACCTGTCTGGACTAAACGCCAGCAAGAAGGTGGAGCGTGGACTGTCTGGTAACTCAACTTTCTGAAAAAGCCAACAAAGCAGGAAGTGTTGCAAGAGTCATATGATCATACTTTAACTGTAAGCCACACAGACAACAAGGGGAACCCGCTGCAGGAACATATCTAGTATCACATCACTGCAGGAACTGAACAGAGCCAGAGAGCATATCAAGTGTAACACATCAAAGGTATAATCACAAGACAATTTATTTCAAACCCCTGCCTCCCTTCCCCCATTCCAAGATCAAGCTATGCAGCTCTATCCCACAACCTTACCTTGCCCTCCCATTTCATCCATCGAGTTTTATCCTCCACCAGCTCCTGCAGAAGCCGCTGAGCGCCCAAGGCCTGGGTGCCCCGTTCCCTACCCCAAAGGATGCGGACAGCATTCTTCTCTGGGACAACCTTCATGGCTCTCAGTTGCCAACGCCACGCCTACTACTGCGAGGAGATACCAGCAGGTTCCAGATGACAACCACCACCAAGCTACAAATAAGCTATCCACATTTCAGTTGTTTATCTTCATGGAAACCTAAAAAGATAAGAGACTGATAAGGAAGGCAGCTTTTACCTTGATTACCCAGATAAAGTAAAAGCTTTAAATCCCAAAAATACTAGATTTGATAGAGAAATCTTTCTTCTTACACAACCTTTGCTACCTGCTCCCATTATCGAGGCCCCATTTTGACATTTCTGCAGCCAAAGATTACTTGGAAAGCATTCAGCTCTTCCCTTGTACACGTGCCCTGGGCACACTACACATATGGAGAATTAAAAATTTGCCTTCAAATTCTTTTCCTTCCCTTCATCTCTTGCTGTACATAATAAATGAAAAAAAGATTTATGAGGATACAGTCTTCACACCTTAAAGATTTAAGTCCTATCTGGGAAGTGTGTCTGAAAGCCAGAGGAACAGTATTACCAAAGTGACAATATGACAAAGAAATCTCCCAGGAACTACTCAAATTTCAGTAACAGGTCAAACTGTAAAGGTCAGACAATTGATAGACCTCAAGTCCAAATTATTCCCAACTCCATCAACAGCTTAAAAATATTAAAACAATGATAGGACAGCTCCACCAAGATTATTCCATTGTCCGCACATCACCTTTCAATGTGCATTGCTCTCAGAACAGCAGTTCACCCAAGTAATGCATACTGGCAAAGAGTAATGCTTTTGGAACACTTTGACCTGCAAAGGAAAGCTTTAATATCTACTGTCTACAAAAAAAAAAAAGCTAAACAAATAAGATAAATAAATAATATGACTCTAATAGCAACCAAGTCACACAGCTTTCCAGTGGTGTCATACAATGGAGTCTGCCACAAAAATCTCTCCAGAAAAGTTTCTTAGAACAGATAAACCAAGAAACTCTGCTGCAATGCTACTACCTGCTGATCCCAGCAGAGTGTGCATACTACTCTGCCATCTCCTGATCACACAAAGATCTAAAGACAAACCCTGCTCAGTTCATGTTACACTGAACAAAATCAACAATATTCCACAGAAAAGGAAACAGCCATAAAAAAACCCCAAACACATAAAGAAGAAAAAAGGTTCATGCGTACAAGAGACAAATTGTTAAATGACAGAACTCAGAATGGTCAGTAGCAATATTTTCTTTCCTCCCACTCTCCCTAAAAAAACTCTCCTGAACAGATAATTGAAGACAGCTGCAGCTTATAGAGAGGAGCTGTCTAAAGAGATAAGCCAGGAAAATGAGTTCCAAAAAAGCACAACAGTTTTTATTTGTAGAAATAAAATAAAGAGTACTGAAGTAATTAACAAGTAAAGGCATCCATCTTCCTAGAAAAGAAATTCTCCACAGTGAATTTTGAGCTAGCTGGAAATTCCCTGATGCTTAATGTGAACAGCATGGGGATCATGTATTTCAGAGAAGCTGAACTCCATGGTACACAATAACCCTTCTTTTGAGAATCTGTGAAAGTTAGCCAAACATTAAGTAGGAATTATTCTACAAAATCAAAGTCTTACTGGAAATCAACACAAAAACTAAAGATATCATACTGCATCAGAGTTCTTAAAAATAACTGCACAGATTAAAAAAGCCCATATCCAAAAAAGCTAGAAGGATAACTGAAATAGATACATCCAAAAGCACAATATAATACAGGAATCCCTAAACTAAAAATCTTCTTTAGCTAAATGGTGATAAATCCTGATCCTGATTCTGCAAACAGCCCCAGGCACCCATATTCAGAAGTGACTAGATTCAGAAGGTAAGCAGAATGGAGGAGGAAGACAGCTCAGAACAACACAGGCAACAAAAAATCTACTTTACAGGAGGAAACTGTACATCTAGTTTAACTCTTAATACAGTAAAATTAAGAAAACAGTAGCTGAATATTCTATATGGGTGTATTCAAGGAATTTGGACTACAACAACCCAAGAATAAACATTTAATCAGGACACCAGTGGAAGACTGGTCCTGCTGCTGGAATAAGCTGGAAGTTCAAAAAGATTTAAACTTTGGAACAGCCTTTCAATAACTGTGAAGGACAAACCACTTGATAATAACTTGAGATCACGATAATAAAGCAGAATAGCAATCACTCATGAGAAAGAACAAGCTCTGACAACCTAGCAACATTTCAGTCCTATCACAACTAATGTTCCCTAAAGTATAATAGCAACAAGGAAAACAAGGGGTTTAACAAACTACTTTATTTATGCCATGGACAAGTTTACATATTGTAAAATAAATGGGAAGATAACTCCTACAACTGCAGTCAATGAAGTTCTAGTATTCACCTTACTGATGGACCAAGTCATCTCCACTATATAAAACCAAGTACATGCCTTAAGACAGCTTATCTAAATCTCTGCATGTGTGTCCTAATTTATTCAACTAATCTGCCTATAACAAACACTTCATATGTGAGCCTGAGTGTTTAACTTCACATTTTTCCCTCAGGGACTGTACCTAGTTTTTTCAGCTTCTTCTTACTCATGTCTTTATCCCATTTTAAAAGTAAACAAAAGAAACACCCAGGGCTCCAATGCCTTCACAGTACCCTGCAAACCTGCTCAACATTTTTAAAAGCTGGGATCTCTTCAGGAAACACTGAATGTGTCATTCTTGAGTGATGCTGAGATTCCAGTGTTACCTCGGATCCCTCCGGGGACCAAACTTTATCCTTTTTCTGAATTAGTCTGAACACAGTAACTGCTCCTCTACCTGGTGGCACATCCAGCAACACTTCAGACAGGCAAAGAAACTCAGAGCCTTCAAATGAAGAAACAGATGCAGCATTGGCAATGCAGTGAACACTGGCATTATCTTTGCTCATTTTAGCAGGAAGACTTTAACCTTTCTATTGGATCATGTGTTGAGCTTCAGTTTGTTTTGGTGTGGGGTTTTTGGGGGTTTTTTTCTTTAGTTTTTTTGGTTTGTGTAGGGTTTTTTTGTGAGGGTGTTAAAGGAGCCAATTTTTTCTCTAACCTAGTAAAGATACCCACCAACTCCAAACATTTTGCTCAAATATAAGCTGAATAATGATAGCATGCTATTAAATACCATTACCAGATAAACCATTGAAGTATCAACCATATTTACAGCTACTCATTACCCATCCGACTAACAAAGTTTAAATTAAATGCAGGGGGTTTGAAAATACTGCTTGGGACTCAGCATAAACAAAACTTGCAGCTCACTGGATCAAACCTGTTCAGGCGAGTGGTGGACTGATTCAGTAGCAGTGCCTATTACAAATACCCACAACTATCACAACTGATAAACAGCTGACCACCTCAAGAGGGATTGGGATTGTTCTGTTTTCTTCTTGTTGTTGAGTTTGTTTTGTTTTGTTTACCTGTTTTTGGGGGGAAGGAGGGAGATTTGGATGGTTGGTTTAACCAAGATGACCAAACCTGTCGAACAACTGCAAGATTAGCTGATGCTCTGAATGTGATGCAGATGACCACAAAAAAATCTGAAAATGGAGATTCTATTATCAGCAGCTTTCTTTCCTTAAGTGTTTTCTCCCTTCAGGGCATTTCAGGACAACATGCTGGGCTGTTTACAGTTTTGGAAGGAGCATTAAACAGCACAAACCCAAGCCTTTTACTTGCTCTGTACCAGCTATCCTTGAAGAAGCCTGAAAAATTCCCAGCATTAGAGTAATGTAGATTTACTTGTAAATGTTGCTTTTACAGATGTTGAACCTCTAAAAAACCAAAGTGAAGCTGCAAATTGGTAATACTTTGTAGTGGTACATGACCCCCTGAAAACACTGACAGAAAGGTAGGGCAAGAAGAGGAATAAAAAGAAGCACATTCAATTTGCCATATAAAAACGATGTCAAGATATTTTATGGATTATGCAATGGCTCACCATTCCAGTTCAAAACTTCAGCACTTCACAGAGATGATGGTCCCATTTCTTAATGTGCCCCTTCCCCATCCTTGCTGCTATTAATTTTGTGGAGATTCTGGTACCACCATGCTGGGAGCACAGCTGCTTTGACACACGCTACCTTCACGTTATTCCACTCTTCATGGGAGAAAAATGTTATTTCCTGTGGCCTTCAGCTCTCAGACTAATCTATTACCACGGCAAAGAACCACAAGGTTGTGTGCTGAGCCCAATCCTAAAAGCCTTTCCTAATGCATGTGCACAGAATCAGTGTAAACAGCTCCATCAGTGTTTAAAAAGGGAAAAAAAAAAAAAAAGCTGTAATCAGTAAATGATATTTACAGTGGGAGATCTATCCAGAAGATACAAATGTCCAAATAACTTCAGACAATTTTGCTGCCCAAAGAGACCTCATGTGATTAATGAAGAAAGAGGTAATATGAAAAGAAATATTAAAACTGTCACTGACTTTGCAATCTGGGTTCCACTGAGAGAATGCATTTATAAGACTCCCTGTAAGAGACCAGGGAAAAAAACCCACATGCCAGTAGTTGTGGTGTCCAGGTCCCTTTTTCAGTTTTAAGACTTCCATAACATATTGACTGTAAAACAGCCATGATCTACACACAGCTGATGGGCCAATGCAGTATGCTTTGTATTAAAAGGACATGCATGGGGAAAAAAAGGACTCAAAACACAACAAAAGCAAAACTGTGGTGAACAATGAGGCATACCACTGTCCTGCAAAATCACAAGCCAACTTGTCTCTAGAAAAGAAGAGCAAACAGATTATTACACTCAACTCCCCCAGCTCTGGCCAGGCACCTACCTATCTTGTAAGCCAATCACTTCTGTTTGCAAAACGTCTGTTCTGAAGAAGCATGCCCAGCCCTAACAATGCCATTGCAGTTATCCCAAATTAAAGTGCAGCATCTCGGGCTTTAACACCAGCAACATACTAAAAATTTCAAGAGAACTGCTTATTGGATTTAATAAATCTTAGTAATTTAAGGTTAATTTAATAAATATTAGCAATAAATTAGCATTCCCACTATTGCACATGTGGGTAGGTTCTCCAAGAGCAAACAGATCATCAGACAGGCATGAAAAGAGTGTATGCAGCACTACAGCCCAAATGCTTTATCTCTGCTGACAGTGATCCTAGGCTGCAGTCACAAGACAGACTATTTCCTCTAAGGATTTTCTACAAGTTGGTTTCCCTTATATTTTACACAGCTTAATTTTGAAGCAAACTGCCTCACCAAGACCCCCTGTGCTCTTCAGAAGCTCAAAAGAATAAATGGTGCCCTCTGAAAACAGCCAAAGATCATCTTGCCAAGGACTATGAACTACACAGCCCCTCCTTTTGCAGGTACTTCATTGATAAAACAATAAAATCTGCTTCTGACACCCAGACAGGAGATCTCCAAGAACAAACCAGATGCCTAAAACATAATTTGGAATATACAGAAGGCATCACATAGCTCCAGGGACTTTCTACTATGTTTACAATCTGTGTTTCCCTCCCTTCTGCAGTACGGAGATTTTGAAGCCAACATTTTCCTAAATCGCATGAAACAATGTCGTGTTAAGAAGCCCAAGAAACACTACACCAGACCTGACTTATACATGCAGTTTTATTAAAAATACTGATTCAACCTATATCAAATGTCATGCTATTTTCACTAACCCTTTCTGTGTCTCCACCTGAAAAACTGAGCAAAACTTAAAAAACTGTTTATGTAAAACCAAAACTAAAAAGCTGATTTGCCCTCTTTGCACTGCATCAACTCAGCTTAACAAACAAGGCAACTCAAGGAGTCCTAGTTTGGTAAGTCCTAGTTTGCCAGTACCACTGGCATTTGAACAATGCTATAACAACAACAAAATCAGTAAAAAATAGGTGACATGACTCATATCCCAAATAGTTGCATGGGTCAAAACATAAGTGTTGGAAGAAGAGGACTATGTTCATTCTTAAATGACAGGGCCATATGAATTTCTGGCAATATAGCTGATTAGGTATATATGTCTAAATTTACTTCAAACAACATTTGATTTGTCTTCCCTTAACTCCATTTGTGGTAGTTCCAGATGAACCCTGAGACTGTTTATAGACGTATTAA
Source organism: Onychostruthus taczanowskii (assembly GCF_017590055.1). Lineage (NCBI taxonomy): Eukaryota > Metazoa > Chordata > Aves > Passeriformes > Passeridae > Onychostruthus > Onychostruthus taczanowskii. Next base: position 2,456,469 of record NW_024496525.1, on the reverse strand, counting down.
CTCTTCTTGGGTTAAAAATGAACAAACAAAACAAACGAAAACAAAACAAAAACCAAAACAACCAAAAAACCCAACCCCAAACACCAGAAAACATTTTGCACAGAGCAAACTTCAAGACACCTCACAGTAATATCTAAATGAACAAAAATTTTAAAAAAAGTTACATTGGACTAGAATCTTTAAACAAGGCTAACCCACAAAGAAAAATAGTCTAGGATGGGTAACAACAACTATCTTAAGCATAATTAACCAAAACAATAAAAAAGCAAAACTCTAACCCATTATTTTGTTCTGTTTCTACTTGTGTGCTTGATTACGCTTAAAAAAAGAAAAAGCTGCTGAAGTTAGTAATTTGATTAGAACAAGAGTCAGTCCAACTAAGTACCCCTAAACATGGAGAATAAAACACTTAGGAGAAGTGAAAGAAAGTTTATGATGCAACTATCCAAGAGAACCCAAAACTAATACCATGAAGGCACTTCCATTATATGGTCCTGGTTTTACTCTTCCAAGTTTTTAAATACTCCCCAAAGTATTTTAGTGTAAGCTGAAGTTTTGCCTTGATTAAAGCCAGAGAGAGATGGAAAGTAATTCAAAAGCACATTTTCTGTAAATGCAGTAGACACACTGCTCTAAATTGCACTCACTGCAGTAAGTGTTGACACATAAAAGAGGATTCCTAAAGAAAAATAACTTGTCTTTGTGCTTCATGATTGAAAAATTCAATGCTGTGTTTTAAACTGCAACTGCAAACAGCTCAGGAAATTCAATTACATTACAAAGATGTCAATAGTACTTTGTCATTTCAAGATCCTGTATGACTGCAACAAGTAACTAATTGCCATTAGAATCTTAATTTGTCTTCCCAGTCAGGATTAAATGAGTTAAATACACATAAAAGAATTTTTCAGACAAAAGAGGTACATTAAAATTCTAGCTATTTACAGCAAAATGATGAAGACACGGAACAGAAACTTGCAGATATCAGCTCCTAAAGGTCAGAAAATGAATGGTAAATATAAAAAGGGAAGTAATAATAATAAATGTAAGCGATTGCCCATGTCTGGAGTCTGACAGTTTCATTTACCAATGAGAATATGGAGCACTTTCATAACTATTATTACAACTTCCACATAAATTTAATGAATTCTTGAGAAGAGAGATATTAGTTTCAATCCAGAAGATAGGAAGAGAATAAATACAACTTCACAAAGCTGTAAGGCAAGTCAAACAGCAGAACTGAGACCTGGAAGATCAAGGGTTGGTTTCCACAATTCCATACTCAAACCACAGCACCTTTTGTTAAGTACTATACACAGCAAGAAATGAGGGACACAGAGAAAAGAAAGCCAGAGCAATAGACAAACAGAGGAATACAGAATTCAGATTAACTCCCTAAAAAATTATTGCCATTTAGATAGAAAGGCAAAGGAATTCTCAATTTAAAGTCCCATTATTTATATTAATAGTCACATCAAGGTTCTTCAAGCTCAAGGGCCACAGCCAAGTGCCCCCAAGTGACAGCACACATTCCATAGTAATGCGGGAGTGCCAACACTATGGAGCAACAGAAGCAGCATCACATACCCCCAAGGTGAAGACAAAGTGTTTTATGCATTCAAGGCTGCACTTAAAGCACAAGCACCTTATCCAAGTAATAAAGAAAAAGGAACTGGAAGCAAGAACACGTTTTAGAAAATACAGGTCATATAATTTCTTGCGCACATGGAAATATAGTAACAAGACAAAAAGCAAGAATGATCCACACAGGAGCTGAAGTCTTCACACAAAGATGCTTCAGAATTATAGAAGAGGTGGGAGACAATGAAGATTTAGACTCTGAACAAAGAAACACAGACAATTCTTGACACTGTTGCCCTTCTCAGCCTTAGACTGAGTCTGTGGGGGAAATATAAAGGGAGGGGGAAAAGTGTCCAAAACATGAGTCAGAGACTCCTCTCAGCAATCCTGTGCTGCCCAAGGTCCAGAGTCAGTGATACGTACCAGGAAGAAGGAAGCAGGAATCACTCTGCCAGGACAACCCAAAACACCTCACTGAGAGCATGTGAAGGGGAGCTGAGCGAGCACACGCATCAAGATGATGCTCTCCATGCTCAAGCCTGACACCTCATCATCCCATTTAACAAAAACTGGAGACAACAAACAGCTACTGGACAACAATCCCAGTAAGAATTCCTAACAACCAACCAAGTCTTGAGATGCAGACAAGTACTGCTTCCTCTTGTAGAGGAAAGAAGGTCTCCTCTTGTTTCAAGCAACCCCATCAATGTTTTTCATTAGGCAACTACTATATCCTGCAATAACCTTCCAGTAAAATACTTCTATTATTCCTCTTCCACTGCATATCACATTGTCATACACTTTTGTAAAACAAAATTGTTCTGTCCTTACCACATTAATATTTTGTTTCTATCACCCTCCTTGCTAGGACAGCACAGGGCTACTAACACAAAACACACAAGGTAACTATTATCATGCACTATGCCCTTTATCAGGCCCCCAGAAACTCAATAGGGAAAAAAAAGTACCTTAGTGCTGTTCCCATTAGTAGCAAATATTCACATCAACAATAACTCTGCAAGACCCTTGAGTTCAGTCAGTTTGCTAATCAAGGCATAAAAGATTAGTACTAGAGTTTCTTTCCAGAAGTTCCTTTAAAAAATAATTATTCAAATGCCAAACTTCTGGCAGAGGGACAGCAGGAGACTGGATCACTGCTTGCCTTCTTTAGAGCTGGTTGTTACAGCTGCACAAAAGTTACAAGTGCTGCTTGGAAAATGGAAAAGTAGGAAACAACCAAACAAGAATCCAGAGGGTCAGTTATGACTCAGAAAAGGGCAAAAGAAAGAAAACTGAGAAGAAGCTGTCAGCAAAGTAAACATTCGGCAGAAACTCCCAGCAACTCAATCTGAAAAGGCACGTCCAGACATTTGGATCCAAATACATTCTTCATTCCAAGCATCAGGAAAACTATAAATGCTAGTGGACTCATTAAGAGCCACATTGCCACAAAAACCACATTTATTTGTGACCATCAAAATAGAAATGGACCGATTTTAAAAAAAAATATTACCCAGAGAAGCAGCAATTGCAGACTCCGGAACGGCACACAAGGTACACCGAAGAGCTGAATGTTAGGAAATGCATTACAACAGCCCTTCAGAACACAAGAAAGGCTTTTACATTCAGCAGACAATTTCAGGTCCTGTTGCCTGCATCACCCATAAGGCATTCAAATCTGCATGGATTTCACCTCACACCACATTCTGAAAACTGACCCAGCAACAAACTTAAGAGACCAGTAATGGACTGGCAATAAGTGCACATTACCAGCAGGTCATTCTTAGGTCCCTTTTTAACATTCCCATCAGCAATTTGAAAGAGGATGGGAGTGGCAAAGGCAAAGAAGCCAGATGACATTTGCGGAGGACACCAAGCTGAGTGGAGCAGTAAACAAGGACAAATATAGAAAAACACTGGGTTTTTCAATAAAGACCAAAGAACTCTTCATACAGAGGAGAAAACAGAGCAGCACTGAGCACTGACCATACTGACAGACTTCACATTCATACAACCCATCTTCTTGAAGGCAGACTTGCATCTAGATAACAATTCTTGAATCTGTCTACCACCACAGAACAATACTCGAAAGTGTGCAGTGAGAAAAGCTCCTCGTAACAACCTACAGGATCTCTTGAAGATGAAATGCTGATTTAGTACAGGAAAAATTGCTTTCCAAAGGCATGGTATTGAGAAGATCACAAGTAATCCAGAAAAACACTAGAAGAACACTATAGAAATTTAAGTGTTGTCAGGAAAAATATGGTACATGGCAACAAAAACGTTCCCATAGCTGGTGAATTAGCTGGGTTCGTTTCCTCTCAAGACAAGACGTAACTAGAGGCACACCTGAAAGCATTTTATGCCAAACACTACTTTCACAAGCAAGCGTTCTGCAACACACGATGAAAAACAGGAGAGATAGAGCAGACAACGCTTGCCGGACATTTTATTCGGGTAAGGCCGGAAAACACCACCGACAACAAAAAACATCTCGCAGCAGCAGCCTCAGAACGCAACCGCGCCGAGCCCGGACCACGGGCCCGGACGGTGCCGCGGGGACAGCACGAGGGGCGACGGACGGCGAAGCACCGGGCACCCGGGCTGGGACACGAAATCCGGCTTGGGGCGCGCTCGAGCGGGCACGGGCTGCCGGCCGGGACGGGGCAGCTCTCCGCGGGGCTCCCGTCCCCGCCGGCCGCCGGCCGCCCTTTTATTCAATAAATAAAATAAAGTTCCAGGACTCCACTGTCTCCTTTCTGGACACTGGCTTTTCACAGCGTGATTTTCTGCATAAACCAAATCACAAATCCCAAAGCAGTTTGCAGAAAATAAATTTTTTTCGCATTTTTTTCAGCCTGGATAAGAGAAGGTTTCTGGATGACCTAACTGCTGACTTCTGGTACTTGAAGGGAACTTGAGGAAAGATGGGGAAGACTATTTACAAGAGTGTGTAGCGACAAGACAAAGGGGAAGGCTTTAAACTGACAGAAAGTAAGTTTAGATTAGTTTTAGATTAAAAATTCTTTACTGTGAGGGTGGTGAGGCACAGGAACAGGTTGTCCAGAGAAGCTGTGAATTCCCCATCCCTGAAGTGTTCAAGGACTGGTTGGATGGAGGGAGCTCTGAGCAACCTGGCCCCAGGAGGGAAAAGAAAAATGTCTTTTCTGAGGGAAAAGAAAAAAGTCTGGGCAAATGGTTTTGAAGGAAGCTGCTTAGGAGTTTGTGGTGGAAACTGCTCCCTACACCTCCTGAGTGAAGAGAAGGGTACTGACATCTGACTCAGGTAAGAATAGTGCTCAGTGGATTGGTTTTATCTGACGTGCCCTGATGCAGTTTTTGCCCAAACTGACAAGCAGTGAGATCAGTTTTGAAATTAAACTCTACCACAGGTGACAGTGGCTGAAAGAAGACAAAAGTGAGCAGCAAATGTGTTCCAGGAAGTGCCTGCACTCGGAGTTTGCTCCGGCCTCAGCACACGCTGGGAAGAGCTATTCATAGCGTAAATTGAGAAACTCCAGCTTGTCATTAAGTGACAATGTTTGTACCTACACATGTCCAAGTCTCACTTGACCTTACCACCACCCACACAGCTCATTCAGTGTCTGCTGGTGTTTTGGTCTGGTGAACAGTATTTTTAGCACAGACTGTCAGATGTGATTATGAGCCATCAGGCACCATATACGGCAGCAACTCTTACCTGAAAAATGCTTTTCAGAAAACAATGCTCGTCTGCTTTCTCCTAGGTAAAAGGAGCAGGAGTTTTGCTGCAGTGACCAACAGTAGTTCTCGTATAACACCTCGCGTAAAGAAAACCGAATTACATCTGAGATCTTTGTACGTAACATTTTACAGCCCTCACTGAGGCTTCTGAAAATCTCCTGTTTACATGTCATCAAGCATGCTTGGTTTTCTGTCAGTAGTAAGTGCTTGCTGCCACTGCAAACCTGGCAGAGTGTATCCAACCCTGCATCTCCACCCTGCACTGTGAAATGTGCCCCATACACTTGTATTCATCAAACGTGGGACATGATCCAGGCTCGCTTCCTCTAAAAGGACAGATCCACAGTGCCAGGCAGTGTCACTGCTACTTTAAGCAGTTACAGTTTTGTAGTTTTCTGCATTTCCTACCACTTTTGTTACATTTACTGCCCAGTAAACAATAAAATCTAAGGAAGAAAATTTTCTTAGACTGCTGTCATGAGATCCTTGGAAACACTTGTGCCTTTTAGAAAGAGAACATTTCCAGGAAACTGCCCAGCCTTGTGCCAGCAACAACTGCGTGCATCAGTCATCTTGTTCCACTGAAGAAGTAGATTGCCAGCAGTGCTAGAGCAGCCTTTCCACACCTCTGCTTCTATCTAACAGGAGAACTTTTGCAATCGGTTCAATTTCTGTGACCCAGTCAGCCCCTGGCATTTCTTTTACAGCAACAAGATGACCGGTTCCTGCTGCAGGAGCACACCAGCCTCACCTCCACTAGCCTATTTCCTGATGTCTGTTAAGTACCCAAGAGACACCATAGCTTAACATCTTCTCCAGCCTGTTTGGGAAAGAAAGAATGTTCAATCCCTCTAGATATGTGCAAGCACTAGTGTGTGCCCAGCCAAATGCCAGACCCCTCCCAGAACACAGCTGCCAGCTTTCAGAGAAATCATTGGGGTTTGTGAGATGTGCAAAATGGCAAAATGGTATTGAGCAAGAATTTATACCTGCAAACAAAAATATAAATGTTTGCTTTGCTGCTCATGAATTCACAGTAGAAAGGAGCTCATGTGGAAATTTAATTTGTGCAAAATACTGTTTAAAAAAATCAATCATAAGTGTTTTGAGTTACACAGTGGAATAGAATTGTGGCTTTGTAAAACAGTGCAAGGTTTACAGACTTTCCATCACTATAAAAGACAATTTCCCTAATTTTCCCACTGTTGTCACATTAGTCGTTGTTCTAAGTCAAGCGAATGGGGTGCCTCTAAGCATCATGACAGCAAAAATGTACCAATTAAACTGAATCTCTGGAGAGACTGAGAGAAGTTCAGAAATTTGCCCAAAATGAAGAGAGTATATTTCTTCTCGTCTCACATCTGCTTAAGTCTTTACAGGCTTAAAGAAGAGAAAGGGGCATGTTTGCTCCAGATAACTTCCAGATGAACCTTCCCTCTGTGACAACATTAGCTAAAATGAGTAATTAAAAGCTCCTGACGAACACGACAGGCTTCCGAGTCCACCGACTCCATTTGCTCGTATTCTTCTTCCGACTGTTCCATGTGTCCTGCGGCTGGTGCAGACCACACGTCCAGCCCATGTTGCAGGGAGATGTTATGAAGCACGCAGCAGGCCAGAATGATGTGGCTGGACTTCTCTGGAGAATACTGCAGGGTGCCTTTGGAGCCATCGAGGCAGCGGAACCGCGACCGAATGGTTCTGAACGTGCGCTCAATGACGTTGTGAGTGGCGGAATGGGCCATGTTGTAGCGGTACTCTGCAGGCGTCTCGGGAATGTGCAGAGGGGTCAGCAACCACGTCCGGAGCAAGAAGGAGCTGTCACCTGCGAGCAGTGGAAAGGAGCAGGACAGCTTACACACCTACAGTTAGCCACAGATTTCAGCCTGGTTTACTCGTACAGCAGATACAGAATAAGTTCTTCCTCTGGCTAAAAGAGAAGGCATGGAAGAAGTAACTCTGGTTTACAAATGTGAAAAAGTAAAGGCATTCAGTTTTACACAGGAACATTTCCTACAGAAGAGTTTTAAGGGAATTAAACTGCTGCATGAAACAGGGGAAAACAGTTGGACTAGGGCAGTACCTAGAATCAAAAATTACGTAATTCAGCATGGAAAGGTGTGGAACACTGAAAGAAAGCTATGAACAGAATGAATGAGGATTAATACATACAGTAATCAGACTGTGTAAAACACAGATTAGAATTTACTGTTCTAAGCTTCCAAGATAAGGGCTGTCCAAACTGAGTCATTAATCTCAAAGCAATTTGCAGGAAAGCAATTGAAAGTAAACATATGACTCGTGCCCAGAGTAAGGAGACAATATATAATTGACTTTCTACTGAAAACAAGGATGAAAAGTTGACTTACCCAGTAGCCAGCCATCTTTATGTAGCTCGGTTTCAAACTGGCTTGTGAGGGCTGCCTGCTCTAACACCGCGCAGTCAGACAGGCTGCCTGGCCAGTGCGTTTCAGCACTAAGGAGGACTCCTCTGGAATCACACACCATGAGGCAGTTCAGGGAATGCAGACCCTTTCGGTTCACATAGGACAGGTCCTCAGCATTTGGCGCTTTGATAGCCACGTGGGTGCAGTCAACCACCCCCAGCACTCCCGGCATTCCTGCCAGCCCATAAAAGTCATCCTTCAGGGTCTGTACAGTAGCTTCATCTTTAGGAAAGTGAATGAACTGTGAGGCTCTTTCCACCAGTGCCTCGGTTACATTGGCAACACAGCGGCTCATCGAGGCTTGGCTAATGCCAATAGCATCCCCCATGCGAGTCTGGAAGGAGCCAGAGGTATAGAAACCCAGCGCAGCAAGGATTTGCGTCTCTGGACTGATGGCCCTGGACCGCTGTGTAGGGCGTGAGAGAGTGGCTCCCAGGAGATCCACCAGGTAGCAAATGAACTGTCGGGGAAAGCCGTATGTGGACACTAGATACTCATCCGTGACATCCTCCAGCTTGAAGCGATCCAAAGTCCTGTGTCCGCGGCCGTAGAGCAAGAGGTCGCAGTCAAGAACCGCGATAGGTACGGCCATGGCTGACGGCCTGGGGCTCCTCTCTGACAGGGCTTTCTCAGAGGCTTCACCTGCATAAAGCAAAAGAGGATACTCAGAACAGTTGTTACTGGTGAGCTTTTCAGACTCCGTTACCATTTTCCTTTCAGTCTGATCATCCAACAAAGCTTTTAACTTTTCTTTTTCTGCTTTTAAATACACGGGCAGCCAGGTGGGCTCACCGCGGAGCCGACAACTCTGCCTGGCGCTGACAGAAATTTACCTCCCGTGGCGGAGAGGGAGCTGGAGCCGTCCCCAGTCACCCTCGCCGGGGCACGGCAGACACGAGCGGCGGGCAGCCCGGCGGGCGGGCTCGCAGCCCCGGCGGGCGCTGCCCTTGCCGGGCGCCCCGGACCCCACGGGCCGCCCGACCTCCGCCGGAGTCGTCCCGCCCCTTACCGGCCCCGCGGCCGCTCCCAGGCGGTCCCCGCCGGCCCAGCCCCACATTCGCGGCGATAGATTCGCCACGGGCAAGGGGCTACCGGCGGGAGCGGCGCCGGGCGCTGCCCCGCTTTTCCAGGCCAGGCGATCTCCTGCCGCACCGGACTGCGGGCTCAGCGCGCCGCGGACGGGCGGGGAGCGGCGACTGCGCGTGGAAAGTGCCGCTGCGGACGCTCAGGCACCTCCCTTCTTCCCTCCCTTCCTCCTTCCTTCCTTCCCCCCCCGCGCCCGCAGCGGATGAAAACAAACAGCGGCGATGGCGACGGCGATGGCGGTGGCGCGGCACAGCCCGCGGCTCTGAGGGCAGCGGCAGCCCCGGCCCGGCCCCCGCCGCCGGCCGCGCGCCCCCGCCGGCGCTGACACTCGCGGCGAGACCCCCGGGCCGGGAACGAGGAGGAGGAGGGACGCCGGCCGGAGCCCCGGAGCGACTTCGGGGCTTGAAGGCGGCGGTCGCGGCCCCGGGGCTGCGGGGCTCTCCCCGTGCCCGGTCGGGGCGCGGAGGAGGCGCCGGGGCGCGGCGGCGGAGCGGGCCCCGCACGGGATGAGCCGCCGCGCCGCCAGCATTGCCGGCCCCGCGCAGGTACCGCGGGCCCCCGCAGGGCAGGGCTGGGAGCTCCGCGGGCCTGCGGGAGGCCCTTCCAGGGGAGGGGGCTGTGACGTGGGTCTTAAACCTTTGGCTACGGCTTCGCGTCTCCGTTTTATTTTGCTTCGCTGGTCGCGGGAGTCGGTTCCCGACAGCCGCGTGTCGGCAGCGATTCGTTTTCCTAACGACTGGTGGCTGTCAGTGGAGCCTGGAAAAGATGGGGCCTGCTGTAATCTCAGCAGGTGGTCATTTAAAATCAAAATGCTTCGCAGCCTGTCGGAAATAGACCCTACGCTCGATTATATAGTCTTGTATGGTCTTCCTGTGAGATGCGAGTTTGTGGTATGCTGGGAAAGAGCAGAGGTTTACAGGTGGTCCTGTCTTTCTTTCCTGTGGGAGTTGTGGCTCTTGGGGGCACAGTCAGAGTCGTTCCCGTGGATTCGCTGGGAGCAGAGATGCCTTCCATGTCAATGAACGGGTAGAAAAGGGACTCTTTGGACTAAGCCTACAAACTGCCTACTTACAAATCCCAAAAGCGACGTGACTAGGCACATACCAAGGGAGAAAAACACAGCAAATTACTGCCTTAGCTGAAAATTAGTTGGCTGTCCAAATAAAGTTTGGAGCATCTCCAAATTATTGTAGGAGTGGCCTGACCTGGAGAACCCTTCCTTCTTGGGCAAGAAATAAGTCTTTCAGATGAGCCAGGCTATCTGTAGATGTCCAGAAGGATTGTACAGGATCACTTTATTTTGCTTTAATGGTATTGTATAATCTTAACATTTCTGAACGTGTGTTCATACTGTAGTTGAGAGGTGGTGATTGTGTTGGTGATTATAGTGCAGGGTATGTAGAAGCAGATTCTGGTTCAGTCTGTATACTTTGGCTTGACAAACAAACTGAGAGGATGGACCTTTGGACTGATACCATTTTTAGACCTTAGGGAAGTACAGAATGTAACTGCTGGTCAACAGGAATTACTTAATTTTGTTTCTAAGTCAGTGGAGCTGGCAGTGCTGGCTTTAGTAAGGTGTTTACTAAACTGTGGAGTCATTTATTGGTTATAAAGTGAATCTGTTTCCTGATCAGAAGGAAAAATTACCTCTTGATCAGTCAAAACCTGAACATATAGTGAACTACAGAGCCTTTGATTACATCAGAATGTTTGTATTATGTGAAAGTTTTTCTGCTAGAATTTAATCTTCTCTTAAAAAAAATCCATAAACTTTAAAGAATGAGAGTGTCACACTTTAAAACTTAGAACTGTTTGCTACTTCTCCCTAGGTTTCTGACTAATCTGCTAAGAAGGCAAAATGGAGATTAATTTTAAGTAATTGTTGGATACTGGACTTTGACTTGTAGGCCCAGTCTTGGAAAAGAGCACTGTGTTTATGAAGATCTTTTTATAGTTGCTTATTAGTGAGCTCAAAACACCTGCTTGCAGTGAAGCTTCTTGTTCATTGAAGGGAGGATGTGTTCTAGCCACTCTTAAAAGCTTCAGAAACTTCCATGTGCTTCTTGTGTACTGCATGATTGAACAAGGCTTTTCTAAACTTCTCATAGGACATTCTTGGAGATTGGATTTGGTCCTGTATTAAAAAAGAAATTCTGGAAGAGTGGTACGGGCAGGGAGTGCAGTCTGGGGCGCACAGTCCGGGAGCTGGCAGCAAACGTCTGGGATGAGAGCTGTCCACAGCCCTCTCCTTACAGCTACACCCACTCTGGTTTCTTCCCTCTTGTCTTTTCAATTTCACTCTGGCTTAAGAACCATGAGTAATTCTTTTGCATTGATGAATGTCTGGTTGAAAAGAAAGCAAGATAACTTTAAGTTATAGCCACCATGGCTCAGAGAGAAATACAGGAGATGATGGAAGCAGCCTCTATATGCTTTCCCCAGCAGCAATAATGCCTGGTGTGCGTCAGATGCTTCTGCTTCTTTCCTGTCTCTGTAGGTGTCAGAGAGATGTACTCAATTCCCCTGCGTGGAACACGTAGTGTATTGCCGGTGATCCCAGGTGTTCCGTGCAGGTGTCTGCCGGCAGCGGGCTGCCCTCGGCTGGGAGCACGGGGCACGGCTGGGAGCACGGGGCCTGTCGCTGTAGTTCCTCTCGGCTCTGCCGAGGCATTAAGGGGAGGGCTCTTGCAGTTCCTTGCATCATGAGAACAGCGCCATCACCTTATGCTGATGTGTCCTTCTCCTCAGAGAAGGAGGGTATAAATAGCAGTAGAGCATGTAAAGCACAATGCTTAGATGGTAAACTGTTGGATAAAATCTGTCTCAGCCTTGGGAGAAGGAATAAAGATTTAGTCAAAAGAGCCACATGTGGCAATTCTCCTTTGCTGTTTCTGATGTTTCTGTTCACAGTCAAGTGATGACAAAGGCATATAAATAAAAGCAATAGTATAAAAATGGGTGTTGCAGGAAGCGGGAGACAAAGCAAAAAGCCATATGGACAAGATGCTTGTTGCATCACGTGCTGGCGAATATATCAGTTTACTTAAGGGATTACCTGATTGAGGGCAAATCAGTCATCTGTATTCTAACCTAGACCAAAGGTTATTTCCTTCTAGTTGTTATTCAGTGTGAAATGAGCCAGTGTTATCCTTGAGTTAAGCATAGGCCTGTGCAGTAGCACTTAACAAGGAGCTGTGCTGGCATTGCAACCTACTGCACATGAGAAGTTGATTGAGTTTGGTGGAACTAAGTTTAAAGAATTTCCTTCCTGTTCAGGTCAACTGTGGCAGCTAACCTGAGAGTACCAAAGAATTTTTATAAATAAAAAGTTTGCTGTAATTCTAGCTCCATCTTAACTCTTCTGATTCTAAAGGTGAATACTGTTGTAAGTCTTAGAAGGTCTCAGGCAATCACCAGAGGCTCTCCTACAAAAATAGGAGATGAGAGCCCTTAGACATTTCAGGAGCTGAGTTCTAAAGTCCCAGTTTTCCCATGAAATTATTTATTCCTTTCCAGGAAACCTTGCCTGATACTTTCTGCTCCACTTTGGACTCTGGTGGGTTAACTGTTGCTGGCATTTGGAGCTTGAGAGGTAACAGTATGAATCTCCAAATGGTTGATGAATGTTACAGGTAGTTTCAGATCTTCCAGGAAGAATCCCAGTTCTGCTGCAGCAGGACAGAACCATGAGGCTCTCATTTTATGAACCCTCTGGCGGTTAACCCCTCTAGAGATATTTGGGTCATTAGAACAAATTCCTGTACTGCACATGCAGTCATGCTGATGATCATCTTTGTTCCCTTTCCTAACAGACCAGTGAGCCTAACACCTTCCATCAGTCCCCAAGTACCTTGAAGTAGTTGATATCAGAAGTTTTTTACAGCCTCAAAAGGCAAATGTGGGTGCTTTACTTGACAGCTCTCCCACAATATCAGGATATATACTTCCTTGCATCTTTTTGCAGGGGTCACATACAAGTTTCCACATTAAAAGCCAGTATGACTTTTTTTTTTTTCCTAGTATTTAAATGTCAGCATTCTCTTAGCTGAAAAAAACCCATTTTTTTATGCAGTATTTTATTGCCTATATCAGCCAGGTTTGTCAAAGATTTCAGATCTCCTCAGCCCTTACAGTGCTGTACTTATTTTAGTCAAAATAATAATAACAGGTTGTTCTTGCCTGGGGTTTTGTTTGTTTGGGGGGATTTGTGTTTGGTTTGTTTGGTTTTTTTTGTAGTGGTACATGTCTGCACTAAAGAGTTGGGTTTTTTAACATTTGAGTACCGCATCAAACACTTTAAATGCTGACTTCCTTTTGCGCCCTCCACAGTGGAAAGGGTCTGTAATCTGTCTAGTGAGGTAAATGCAGGGAAAGAAGGCATAACAGTTTTAATGAGGAGGTTAAAATATCCAAAGGATAATTTGAAAATGCATCTGATATTGAATCACTTGTGTTGTTAGTTCTCAATTTAAATTATATTTTGTAATGAGAACAGTACAGCTTAAGGAGATGTGGTATGAATGTAGCCTAGGAACTTTCAATTACATGGTATGTCCAGCTTTCTTTTTATAGAGTCATTCAGAAAGCAGCACTGTTCTCTATAAGGTGCTCTGTAAATTGCAGTACTCTTATCTTGCAGCCCTTTTTGATTGATGCTCCTAAAGCATTGGGCTTTACTTTCACTAAGTGCAATATTTTAAATAGGAGTACTGCATGTGCATGGTCATGAAAGATTCTGTCTTTTCTGTGTGAACAGGGCTATTGGCCCTTTTGCCCTGCAAGCTTTAATTTGCATAAATAGCATACCTTGCTGTAAGTTCAGTCTCTGCTTAATGATTGAACACCGAATAACGTTGTGCACAGCAGCTGCTCGTGCTCCCTGACCTCAGCTCGCCGGCATTCCTGCGCGGAGCAGCGCGTTCCGTAAGTACGGGATGTCTGACAAGCTGCTTCAGGCTGATTAGCTGTCTCGAAACTGCAACGGGGGTAAGAGTGAATTAATGCTTTGAAGGCTTACAAGCAAATACTACAAAGCATGCTGCTAATTAAGGCCTTCCTCCCCAATGGTCCCTATATGATTATTAACTTATGTATGAAGAGACTGAGGGACAGAAGAATTGTGATTTATCCCAGGCCATGTGACATGATGGTGACAAAAATAGGATTAGTGCCTTGCCCTGCCCTGCCTCAGATGCTGTGCAAGTTCATTGTGTTCCTAGAAACAACTGTATTTTGAAAAACAAGGCAGTGTCAATGTGAAAGCTAAGTATTTATTATCAGAGCTTCCAAGAGAAGTGAACAGAGGATTTTGGTATATTTCTTGACCAAAAAAAATTTGTCTTTTCAGTTGGTTGTAGCTGTATAGTTTTACTTCAAGTACTATTTATTGAAAGTAAAGAAGCAGTGTAGCCTGTTCCAGCAATGGTTTATTATATAGATTTCTGCTGAAATAGCACTGAAATACTGTTCTAAGAATTTCAGGCTCAAGAAAACAATTTGGCTTGGTTTTGACCAGTGCTGATAGGTGAAGATGTATTATTTTTGAAGCAGAGACCTCCATGTCTGATGGTTAGCTTGCCACAGAATGCAGTCATTGTGGTATTGGGGTGTTCTGTTTTTTTTGTTAATTTGTTTTGCTTTTTTAAATTAAGCTAGCAAAATTGTAGGACTTGTACTGGGTTTTAACTCTGAGCCTTCTTTGGTTTTTTACATTTTTTTGATCTTTGCACTGACCAGATAAACTATCAATGTGCATTTATACTTATAGCACACTCACATCCCAAAGTTTTTAGTATGTTCAGATTTTGACAGGTAGAGTGCTTTGGTATTTATGGCCTCTAATGGCAAAAATATTTTGAAATCTAAACAGAAAGCTGGAAGAAGACTTCATTCCCAGACCTGTGCTATATTTCAGATTGCCATATGCAATGGACACTGATCTCAGTTCCCAGGACAGGAAGGACCTGGACAAGTTCATCAAATTTTTTGCTTTAAAGGTAATTTTTCTTCTTTGGACAAATGCCTCTTCTTCCTTGTTTAAAAATGGCACAAAACAAATGATGTACTTGATGTGGCTAGAGTAACAAGATTGAGGTTTGGGTTTGTTGTTTTTTTTTGTTTTGTTTTGCTGAAGAACAAAGCAAGATGCCACAAAACAAATGACGTACTTGGTGTGGCTAGAGTAACAAGACTGAGGTTTGGGTTTGTTGTTTTTTTGTTTTGTTTTGCTGAAGAACAAAGCAAGAAGAGCTGATGCCAAATTTAAGAGATTCCTGAGAACAACTAGAAAAACATATTTTCCCTTTTTTCTACCCTCAAATCCTCTTCCATCTCCTGAAACACTCTGCTTTAGAATCAGCCGTAGGCACTTCACACCTCTGTCAGCTTTGGGTTTCTAGCACCAGCTGTTAGGTAGTTTATCTGCTGGACTCCACTCTTTCAGCCTATCATAGGCACTTCATACCTCTGTCAGCTTTGGGTTTCTAGCAGCACGTCTAACTACCAGCTGTTAGGTAGTTTATCTGCTGGACTCCACTCTTTCAGCCTATCTGAAGTTTTATATTGCATCCAAAAACAATAATACCAGAATGGTTTTTTGAATGATGTTGATATGTAATTATAAAATTTAGCCTCACTTCACATGTAGGTGCAAGTAGATAGTCTGACAATGGCTTTGGCCTAAATGTACAGATTCATTTGGCTTTAGTTTAGTTGTCCAGGCCGGGGATATTTTTGTAATTTTTTCTGAATTTTCTGTTGAAAACTGGAAATCCTGATTGCAAAATTGACTTTGTCTCTTAATATTGTTGCAGAGAAAGGTCAGTCTAAAATTATTTTCTTTCTGAAATAATTTGCCTGTTACATGTAATAATTTAAATTGTTTAGAACTGAAAAACATTGTAGCAAACTCTACTTCTCTACATCCTGGTCAGCCCTTTCATCTTTTTCACTCGGAGCCTGTGTAGCTCAGGCTCTGAACTGAGGTTCAGAACTGGTGCTGAGCCCAGAACATTACTAAGTATCCTTTTCTTTCTATTCCAGACAGTACAAGTAATTGTCCAGGCCCGACTTGGAGAGAAAATCTGTACCCGCTCCTCATCCTCCCCAACAGGTTCTGACTGGGTAAGGTTGTATTTTTAAAGCAACTCCATAACTCTGTGTGTGTGTGTGTGTGCTGAGAACACCACGTGATTATGACAGTCTTGTGCAGACCATAATAATTATTCATAGAGTACTATATTTAGTTATGTTCATTGGTGATGTTGTGGGAGGTTGGTGGTTGTTGTTCACATGCAACAAATCACTCTGGGCTCTTACAGGCTGATGAGGGGAAAGAGAAATGGTGCCTTTCAGCAGCTCCTGCCAGCTAAGGCACATTTCCAAGATCTGCTTGGGGGTGGGGTGATGAGTTCTTATCTGTCAGAAGTTTGCTACTCTGCAATTCAGGACATATTAGTAATGGGCTTTATTAAAATTAAAAGACTCAAGATACTCTGTGGGTGAAGATAGGACCGAGGGAAAAGGAGCATATTTTTTATAGCAGGATGAAGAAAAACATTTGAATTAGCAGCCAAGGGAATCTTTGTAAATATGAAAAGCTTGGACCCAGCTGGGAATTTTCTGTTTCATAAATATTTCAGTGGACACTGACCTAGTGTGTTATGTATGGGTCTGTGAGCCTGTCTGAAATGTACCATCAGGCAGTTTTTCAAAGAAATAAAAAAATGGAACCATCTCTTTGATTCTGCAGTTCAATTTGGCAATCAAAGATATACCAGAGGTTACTCATGAAGCAAAGAAAGCCCTGGCAGGACAGCTGCCCGCTGTTGGACGGTCTATGTGTGTGGAGATTTCTCTCAAAACCTCAGAGGTGAGAACTGAGTCAAAACAGATGCCCTATTTTTGTTTGTGGGCTTTTTTGCCTGAATCTTAAGTCAACTACCAGAGCTCCTGCCCTTTAATGCAAGATGATGTGAGACTGTCTCAATTTTATTAAATTAGGTGATGTGGTAATGAAAATAAATGTGTTGTTTAACAGAAGCATTTCACTGCAAAAATCTGAGGCCAAACACGCAAATGACTCAGCAGAAAAATCTAAATTTTTTAAGAAAGTAATTTTAAGAAAATCAAATTCTTAAATTCTCAAATTTTAAAAAACTAATTTCTTAGCCCATGAAGAACTTAGGCATTCTGAAGAAGAAATTCCCTCAGGTGACATAATTGTGCAAGGACACTTCCAGTGCACCTTTTTTATCATTGCATCACAAGAAAATGGGAGCCAGGAGACAAATCATTGAGAGGTGTGGCCATTGCTGATCACTAATGAGATTTGAAAAGGTCTGTGTTCTGAAATGAGCCTTTGTTTGCCATCTTTTCTCTGATCCAGGGAGACTCCATGGAGCTGGAAATTTGGTGTCTCGAAATGAATGAAAAGTAAGTGCATTCTTTGTTTGTAGCTCTTAGCTGATGCAGTGATCCATGCTGATCAGTGGTGATCAACGGTGATGGCTGCATGGCATTTTTCAGCAATTTCTTCTACAGCAGGTGACTAGGTTGTAGCAAGACTTAGCTGGTTGGTCAGTACAGGTAGCCACACTAGGGCTTTATTTATCATTTTGGCAATAAAGTTAAACAACTGGCCCAGAGTAATTTTTATTTTAAATAAAATAATCAAAAGCAACTGCAAACCAAAACAAACAAGAACCCCAAACCCAGGCAACTTAGTTGTGGACAAAAGACTAATTTTTTTCCTTTGTGTTCTCTAGGTGTGACAAAGAAATCAAAGTTTCATACACTGTATACAACAGGCTGTCTCTACTGCTGAAGTCTTTGCTTGCTATAACCAGAGTAACTCCAGCCTACAGACTCTCTAGGAAACAAGGCCATGAATATGTAATATTGTACAGGTAAAGCAAAAATTTCCCATTTGAAATGCAAACAGGAGAGACTCTAGACTTGCACAGTGTAGCTGCAAATGTAGTTAAAAAGGGATGAGTAATAATAAAATCAAATTATTTGTACAGAAATACTACTCATCAGTGACAGAAGAAAACCTTGCTCTATGTATGTATCAACTTACAGCCTTCACTTGAGCCATTGAAAGAAAAGCTAAGCACAGGCTGTGAAGTGTTAGCCTACCATGTTAGGAAGAGTAAAGAAAAAATTCTACATGCAATCCCTGATAGATTGCTTACTAGCATCCAGTTGTTTGGTGTCTGGCTTGATAAATGCCTCTCTGCATTGCACATAACTGCAATGTATACTTTTGCAGCATAGATTCAGACTCTCTCCTGTTATCCCATTTTAAAGATGCATCCTCAACTCCAATTCCTGTAGCTTTTGCATTTTACTCATCCAAATACTGGATTCCACTCTGTTTAGCCTGTGAGACTGACTGGCTTGTGGTTCATAGTTGTCTTCCAGACCCTGTTTTTGGCTTTGAGAAAAGTCTTTGACATGTTTGCACAGCTAATTTATATGATTATAAATTTCAGGTTTGTTATCATTTGCACAGCTGAGAACTCAAAAAGAAATTCCAGCCATTTTCTCATTTTTGCCTCCATTGCTGACTTGGCATGTAGTTAAGAGCAAATCTCTTTACAGCACAGTTAATCTTTTATGTTGTGTGATGAGCATCAGCTTCTAGACTCAGACCTATATGTGGAGTTTGTATCAATTCACATTTTTGCTCTGAACTGTAGACTTAACCACAGAGGCTTAAAAAAATTAAAGAGAAGTTTCTGATTGGACTACTATTTTCTCTTTCTCCTTATTTTTACATGATCTGTTCTTCTTCTGGAGCAGCTGTAAGGTTTTTTGAGATGGGCATTCCAGCCATTTATTTTGGGCTTTTTTTTTTTTTCCTGAAGAAGAAAAGTAGTTCCAGCCTTCCAACTGCCAGAATTAAATAAGGAATAAGGATATGTATAGCATTATGCCCCTACTGGATCTAACAGCTTTTCTTTTTCTTTTTCCTTCAGGATTTATTTTGGTGAAGTCCAGCTGAGTGGCTTGGGAGAAGGTATGATTAGACCACACACAAACAAGAGCAGAACTGTGTTTCATTCTGACTGCCTTTTGGTTACTATTCCCAAATACCATAAGGAAAATGAGTCTGAGGCTTACATATGCTTTTTGTCTGGCTCTGCCAGAGCAGCCTTGTGTCACAAGGTGACAAGTATAATGGTGGTACTTGGACAAAGTCTCAGGTGACTGCCATTTTGACTCTACTGATACGGAACTGAAATAAGAATATGGAATTATGTTGATAAGGGGCAGGACTGGTAAAGGAGGTCATGATCTACTGAGGAACAAGAAGCACTTTAGAACAGTATTTTAGACCAAGAAGCCAGGAAGCAACATCAGAAGTCAAGCAGGTGAAGCCTACCAGCAAGGCAGCCTAGTGCTGCTGTTTTGTTATGGGTTCTATGTGTGTTTTTGAGGTTCAGATTGCAAGACAGAATGGTTAGGCTACTGAAATACGATAATGTAAGCTCAGAATAAAAAAGTATGGCACATAAATAATCAGTGAAAGTGATAATTATTCCTTAACTTTACAGGTTTCCAGACAGTCCGTGTTGGGACAGTGGGTACCCCAGTGGGCACCATCACTTTGTCTTGTGCCTACAGAATCAACCTTGCTTTCATGTCAACCAGGTGAGAAAATGTGATCGTGCCAGAAACTGTTTTACAATAATTTACTGTTAAACCCCTCATATTCTGAGTGCGCAAATCTTTCCCTTCTGCTTATCCTTTCCTGCTGAGATTCTCTTTCATGAAGAACTCTCTCTCTCACTTAAGCCTTGCAGCAAGGGGAGTATTTGGGTAGCCCTGAGCCAGGCTCTAGAACTCCAAATTGTTGATGCATGCCTGGAGGACTAAATTGTAAAGATGCTCTGGTCCCATTAATAGATACAAGGGTTTTCTGTGAGGGCTCCACAAATTGGGAAGAGTAGAGAGAAAAAGCCAGTAACACCATTGCTTGTTGCCTTGCAGGCAGTTTGAGAGGACCCCTCCTATCATGGGGATTATAATTGATCACTTTGTGGACCGTCCCTATCCCAGCTCTTCACCCATGCATCCCTGCAATTACAGGTGAGGAAATACTGAGTTGAAGTCATGGGCCATGGTAAAGGCATCCATTATGCCCAAATACAGAGCCTTTTCCACTATTTGTTGACAGCATGGGAAGGGACACTGGAGAATTAGTGTCAGTCATATTGGCATAGTTAAAGATGTGATGAAATGTGACATTTTTCTCCTCACACTGAGATGGCTGAGTGCAGCAAGCCCCAGTATTTTCCCAAATTCTTCACAGAAGCACTTGGACACAAAGGATGTTTAATCTTGGCTGCCTTCAGGAATTTGAAAGTGTAATGGTTAATCCTGATGCAGAACTACATGTCTAGATGCATGCATCCCTGGATATTTCCACTGGGGGAAGAGCAGTTTAATTTCTCTTTGGAAATGAGAGGTTTGCCTTCTCTAAAATGATTGTGAGGGCATTCAGATTTGGACCAGTGGTGATTGACAATGGTTGTGTAAACACCAAAGCCAGTAGCACTAGCTGGTATAACAAAAGCTTTAGTTAGAAACACCTGTTGTTTTGCATGGGGTAGAAGACAAACATCTGAGGAAAACTGACGTTTTCCCACTTTGTTTTCCTCAGATCTGGCAAGCAGATGAGAGCCCTTCATAATTCTCCTTTCAGCTACACCCAAATACTCTCAACCTCCCTGCAGTGTTTGTCCCAGTGTGTTTTACTATTTGTTTGTTTTAAGGAATATTTCCGGTTAGAAACTTGTCTTTTCTTGCTGCTTTAGAGCTGGTGAGGACAATGGTGCAGTATACCCCTCAGTAGAAGATTCCCAAGAAGTGTGTACCACATCTTTTTCCACCTCTCCTCCATCTCAGGTAAGAGAAACCAGGCTCTTTTTACTTTTAGATAGAAAAATTGCTGTAAGAATAGTTTGCATATTCCTACATCAGCTATTGTGCAAACAGAAATCCTCCTGCTACTAATTAAAATTTAATGTGTGGCATTACACTCTTGAGTAAAATCTATCAAAATTAGATACTAATTTCAACAAAATTCCAGGGGCCTAGAAAGATTGAATTACTGAGAAGGATTAAAAGAGCCTATTCCTCTAGCTAGGTTGAGGTGTGCTTGAAGAGGACAGCAGTGTACTTACACATTTGCATACCAATAGTACAAGAGGAGGAATTCAAGACATTGATGCCAGGCAGCCTAAGTAGGAGTTACAGACTGACATTGAGAAAGAAGCACTGAAATTCCAGGAAAATGCTAGATAAAGAGAGAAAAAAGACAAAAGCTGTATTTATTGGACCATCTAAAATTAGTTGGGGCAGCAGGAATAAGTATTGGCAAAAAAATTACCCATGCAAATTTAATTTAAGTTTCCATTTTAAAATAAATAGATAATGGTTTCCTTTTGAGTATAAAACCCCAGAAATTCCCAAGTTCTTTTACTGTCTTACGTATCTGACTCCACAGTTCTGTATTTTGAAGATGGAGTTGCAGTTGTCCAGTTGCTTTAAATATTCAGCATTGCCCTGCCTTGTTGTCCAGCCAAGCAGATGGCTCTACTGACCTTTAAAGACAATCTAAAGACTCTAAATCTCTTTCACTCTCAATATGAAACGTAGAATGAAGTATAACAGGAATGCTGTTCCAAACTGAAAGAATTTGCTATGGGTCTTTCTGCTGCTTCAGAGGAAATAATATGCCTGGTTTAGCAGAATGTATTCTGCTATATGAACGAGCTAGAAATGAGCTTCTCTTAGGAAGCATTTTTGTGCCAAAGTGCTTTCAGGTGACCAGGCATCAGGGAATGTTGAACTAATTAGCCAGCACTCACGGTAAGTGTGATGGAATAAAGCTTTTCTTATTCTGCAATACACAGTTCAGGAAATGAGTTTGTGGCTGAGTTGTGCCCTGTATTTTCCTAAAGTGGGGTAAATACAAAAGATTTCATAAGGAAATTTCCACTGGCTTGCTTGTGCCAGTGTTACTTAACAGTAGTAGTGTATGTAACTACATTGAAGTTGACGCTTCCCCAGGGGTCATGAAGCTTTTCTGTCGCTGAGGGGGGAAAAGCTTTATGAAACCACTTGAACCTGGAGGATTCACATTAAGTATAAGCCTGCATTCTTGCTTTTTCTGTGGCTCATAGTTGCCATATGCTTTGCCCTTATTTGTAAAGCAACTGCCAGTCTTTGTTACCACAGTTAGAATTGTAATGCTGCCTTGGCAGAGTGGACTTTAAATTAAAAGGGAAAGAAGAAGTTATTGTTTTTCTCCAGCTTTCTACATGTCCTGTCCAGGTTAATGACTAGGAAAATACTAGGAACTGTGTGACTTTGTAGGCAAATTTTATGAATCTCTACCTGCCTTCTCAGTAAAAGTGAGGCCTAACTTGTGTGATACAAGGAAATAGTTGTCACCTTCTTTGTCAGCTTCCATGTCTGTGTATGTGTGTTGTGAAGCAGCCCAAAATTCAGGAGAGTCTGGCCATGGGTAATACCCAGAAATGAAGCTGAAGCTTTCCTCAAAGTGAAAACCATTGAAAACAAGTGAAAACAGGAAAATGACTGTGAAAGGAGGTATGGGAGTGAACCAAGTTTGGATTGCCCTTTTTGCATTAGCACCCTCTTTGAGACTGTATTTCTGGCATTTTGCTTCTGTTGATGGAGTTCCCGCTTCACATCAGTGTGTTTGAATTGCACTGTAGTCTGGGTCCCCTCTATTCTAAGGGTGCAGCACAGTTAAGATAGGATCCCTCAGAAAGCTGGAGCATAGGGAGTATGGACAGATGGAGAGTGCTCAAATACAAGTAATTTGTAAATTTAAAAAAAAATAAGTACTTGACCTTTTCTGGCATCTGCTCAGCTTTCTTGCTAATTTGCTGGTATCAATTATAATTAACTGTGGAACAGAGTCTCTGGCAGTTACTTTCTGTCAGGGTACTGGAGTCTAAAATATTACCTGTGTTCAGTGGTTCACTCAGACTGAAAAACAGTCAATTATTTACAAAATGAATGTGCTTCTGGCAATACTGAGATTTCTGCTCTCTGTGTAGGTGTGGCTGCTCCAGCCAAAACCTCTTCACTAGCATTCAGTTCATCCAACTCTTCATAATTCCTCTCTGAAGTCCTTCTCTCTCTCTTTCTCTCTCCCCCCTCATTCTCTCCTTTCCTTGTTTCCTGTGTTTGTCTGTGTCTATGCACAGTGTGTTTTTACTGTCACAAAGGCACATTTTCAGACACCTCCTCCTGTGGTGACGGACACCTTGAAGGTCCCAGTGATGGGGCTGGCCTTTTCACATCAAGTGAGTTGTCAATAGAATATGCTATACATAGTCAGAATACAAGTTCTGGTATGACAAAACAAATACAGGAAAATACAAATTTGACAATGTGGAGTGTTTGCTGTGCACGGGAAAGACTGGTGAACCCACAATGAGCCAGACACTTTACTGAGACTGGCTTCTTAAATGCCTTTGCAGATGAAGATCTCCCAAAGACAGGACAAGCACCCCTAAAAACACAACAGCTGTCAAGGATTGTTAGTGAAAGACATTAGTAAGGCACAATTCTGAATGTTTTCTCTTAACAGTCAATGTCCCTAGAACCTGTATAGACATTAGAGCTCCACTCAGCTTAACTAGTCTCATGTGAATCAAAGTGCTGTTCCTCATTTTGATCCCTGTAAAGGGCATCAGCTTCGGTGCTGCTGGAGCTCACACTAAGCTCTGGAAGAAATACTCTTGAAGTCAGGCAAGTCAAAACAGGAAAGTTTTATCTAACATGACTGGGTAGATTTCTGCCTGGGATGTATAAGGAATTTCTCCTGGGTTTCACTGCTTCCAACACTTAATTCCTAAAGCAATCTCACAAGGGTTAGCTTCCCAGTTCTCTTTACCTGGCACATTTATGGGACCATGTATTCTTTCACTGAAGCTATTTGAACAGGTCTGGAAGATGAGCTGTTTTAATTTGCAATGGAAATAGGTTCAAACAGTTGATAATGAAGTTGTTTTGGGATAAAAAAATATTAAATGTTAACTCTTTAGTAAGTTCACAATGGCATTCATGTAACCCACTACACCAGTATTTGAAGCAGGCCTGTTTGGCAGAGCTTCCCTGAGACTGGATGTCAGCCATACCTTGCACAGCCTCCTCCTACATGTGTAGGAAGCCAATCTTGTTTTCCTGTCAAGGCTCAGACTTAGTCCCCTGGACTACTGTCAAGTAGTCCTCATAAGAATACGAATTCTTTAGAACAATAACCTACATTACTGATTCCAGTGAAAATCTAGCATCCTTCTGCCAGCCTGAACTGCTGTGCCTCTGACTTTTCCTGTTCCTTCTTCAGTGACTGGTGATTATTCAGGCTGTGGGGCATTCCCCCTCCCTTTCCTCTCTCCTCTCCCTTTGCCCTTGTTTTTTCTCTTCTTTCTTAGCTTTCCAGCTCTCGTCTTTCCTATCAGCCTGCTGCCCTGGGAGTTGGATCAGCTGACATGGGGTATCCTGTACTCTTTGCTGGTGGCTTGAATGCTGCACACCCTCACCAGGTACTTGTAGAGAGTAGAACCAGCGTGGCTGGTATTGCAGCCATTTGTGTCACTTGTACACCTGAGAGAGGCATTGAAACTAGTGCATGCATTGGTGTCCTGTCTGTCAGGAATGGAAAGAATGTAAAGTAAACACAGAGAAAGCACAACTTCCACAGGAGTTGGGAACTGGCTCCTCAGCATCCCTGACTTTCCTGGGGTACGGGGTCATGTGGAAAAACTACACCAAGAGAGCAGGCACCAGGCCTGTTTGCCTGCATCAGCTTGTCACTGATTCCAAACATTGCCTGTCTTACAGAGCTGCTGCCCCTGTAGCTGTCCAAGCACAGTTCTGTAGGCTAGACATAGGATACCCTGGCAGTTCATATTGACATAGTTATATTGGTTCATCAGAAAAATAAGCCAAGTTGACAGAAATCTCTTTCTGCTTGTGATATTGGTGTTGCACCAGCTTTGCTGACACAATGTTAATAAAATAAAATACTTTCAGTTGGAATGGTCTTACAGAGAGCATCGAATCCAACATCCAGTTCAGGGCTGGCCAAGTTAAAGCCTGGTATTAAGGCAATTGTCCAAATGCCTCTTAAAAACTGACAGCTTGAAGCACTGACCACCTCTCTAGGAAGAGAATACTGTTCCAGTTTTTGACCACCCTCTCTCCAAATAAATGCTTTCTAATGTCCAGTCTAAGCCTCCCCTGGTGCAGCTTCAGACAACTCCCATGCATTCTATCACTGGATCCCAGGGAGAAGAGATCAGCACCTCTGAAAGCTGTAGGGAGCCATGGGGTTGTAGCAAGAGGACATAAGGTTTTTTCTCCCCATTCCTCCCCATGAAGCAGAGGACTTAGAGACAGAGACTGTAAGACTACAGGCCTGCAGGATGAAACAGGCCTGAAGTGGAGAGTAGAGTAGAAAGGGAGTAAAAAGTGAGTTTATATTGTGATAATACGCTCCTACATGACATCACTCTAGGCTTATAGGGGCTAGAGCCCAGACATATGCCAAAACCCCCACAACTTATGCCCAGTGTGATGGAATCTACTTTGTATTGCACTGTGGTTTTGGTTTGATTTTGAGATTTCTCAATTCGACCGTTCCTTTCCCTCTCAGCTGACTGGTCCAGGCAAAGAAGGGGGAGTTCCCCCAGTTCCTAGCCAGCCAGCACATGGCACTCAAGCTGACCAAGAGAGGATGTGCACCCCACTGGATGGAGTCCATTACTCAGCAGCTACTCCTTCTAGCAGGTAGGTTGGTTTTAGATGATCCATCACTTCTGCTAACCCACTTATAAACCTGCTGAGATAAAACTTTTTGTTTCCCCTTTTAATCTATTGTTTGTAGCATAACTATTGTCATCCCTCAAATAAACTTGCAGGTTTCTCTGACTGGGGCTTTCTCCAAACAATGATCTTACCCATCTATTTAAACCTCCCAGTCTATGTAATATCCTTCTTCTGTGTAACATATCTTCTTCTATGTCAACTTTATTATCAATTTTATAATTTTTTCAATCTTTCTGCTGGTTTTGCTGATTGTAAAACAAGATGCAATAAGTTCAAAAATGAGTCTTAAATTCTCTAGAGACTTAATGTGCATTGTTACCAAAGCCAGTTGTAGTTACCATAAATCTGTTCACCATTTTAGTAAGAAACTTTAGTTACAAAGTTATTTAAAAGGAAACAATGCAGCCTCAAACTGTCCTAAATCAACTCCCTCACAGCTAATTAAATCCTTCTGGTTTTTTGATCACCATATTTATTTCTTGAGAAATCTCTCTTGGGATCACATAGTTGTGAGTCACAGAGATTTTTGGTCTGGGGAAACCAAAACTCTGTTGCAGTAGCACTTTCCTGGGTATACTTGAACAGTAACCTTCTTCAATCCCTTCCAGGTAATCCTCTTTCCATGGGACAAAACTATGTTTTTGTTTTAAAGTTGGTTTAAAAAACCAAAATAAATAGGTCATGGAACTATGTTTTTGTTTTAAAGTTTTGAACATCTGTGGTGGTAGGAAAAAAACCAAAATAAATAGGTCATGGAAGTACCTAATAGCCATGGAGTGAATTAATCATACTGGGAGTGGCTGTTGTCATGTACCAGACCTGCTGCATTTGTAAACTGAGTGACAGATATGGGAGATTTCTCACCTCCTGAGAGATCTGTGACTACTGTGTTACTGAAAAAAGAGTAGTGATGAACAGGAATTGCTGTGAACACACACAAGTTAAAAGCTCATTTCCCAGAAGAAAAGCCTATTTCAGCAACTTTACATTCAACTAAATAGTTTTTGTCCAGCTTTAAACAAAAATCTGATTCCACAAGTGTCCAATTTCCTTTTGTGCTCCTGAGGAGGAAGGTATGGTACAAAGAGAGATTTCTGTTGTCCTTCTTCCAATACTAGGAGTAAACCAAGAAAAACGAGAAGTCTCATAAAAAAAATGTTATTTATCTACCCTGTTTGTGTCAGGAGGCACTAATTACGGATTTTCCTCCCCCAGTGAGGACACAGAAACAGTATCCAATAGCAGTGAAGGAAAGTGTGGCTCCCCACATGACCTTTTGGAGACCATCTTTATCCGGAAGGTGGGAGCTTTTGTCAACAAACCCATTAACCAGGTAACAAGCAGTAGATCTTCTCAGAGAGCACCTTTCTTTTCCCATCTGTTCATACATAGAGGAGCAAAAAGCACCCCAATGCCAGGGCAACCTCAGAGACTGAGAGTGGATATTTCTGCCTGCTGCATTTCCCTACAAGGTTTTACCAAGGAGTATTTTGTTTTTCATAAAATCCTTTTGGGATGTGACAGCCATTGACTTTGATCCACTTTGCTAACACCCTATTTGAGAATAGAAGACTTGATACTCCACTTGGATGTCAAAATGATCTGCCACTACCACAGGTCCATAAACTAGGAAAGCTCCCAAGCCTCCCTTCCTTGAAGGAACATGCAGTAGATCAGTTCATCACTAGAAGCAAGCATTTAAGTTCAGCTAGGGCAGCTTAGAGATCTGCTTGGTTCGAGGGCTGCAGTTCTAGGCCTTTTGGATGAAGGAATGAGAATTGTTTCAGTTTGTAGCAGTTCATTAATCCTTGCCTATATTATACAAGATATATATAGAAGCAATCCCATCTCAGGGTATAAAGTATGTATCTGCATTAGGTCAACTGAGTATCATCTTTGGATTTCATGTCTTAAATGAGGTTGTCAGCCTCCTGCCTAACTGCTGACATGATTTTGGCTGTTTTAGCTGGCCTGACAAAGATGTTCAGTATCGTTTTCATGCCAGGTAAGCAGAGCATCTTAGTGAAATTCTGTTTGCTAAATCTCCTCAGGTGACCATGGCCAACTTAGACATTCCTTTTGCCATGTTTGCTCCCAAGAATGTTGAGCTGGAAGATAACGACCCCATGGTAAGACTCTTCCAGAGGTATATGTGCCTTCTCAGCATCCCTTATGCAAACATCCATGCTATTCTCTGCCTTGAATGCACTTTTGGTTTTGGACAAAATAACTAGTTATTTAGATTTGTTTGGTTTCAAGAAGTCTCCTGTGTTGAATCTTGGGGTCTCTAGACATGCAAATAACAGCATGTGTTTGCTGCCCCTGCTCTAATTAACGTCAATTGTCCAACCTCCTAACTGCCCCCCACTGCCAAAGCACACACAGACATGACTGTAAGATCAGTACTCACCGTCTTTGATTTCTCGGGCAGGTCAATCCTCCTGAATCCCCAGAAACGGAATCTCCTCTACAAGGCAGCTTACACTCGGAGGGCTCCAGTGGCAGCAGCACAGGGAACACCCATGATGACTTTGTTATGATCGACTTTGTAAGTGCCCTCATCAGAGCTCTTACACTGCACCTTAGGGGGGCTTCACGTGCTGGTGTGATGGCAAATGATGTCAGAGTACTTTTCAGTGGGAGTGGTAAAGACACATCAGTCACAGTACCACACTCTAGGGCATGACAGTCCCAGAACTGCAAAGACACTAGTACCAGGAATCAACAGCTACAAATGAAATACCATTTCACTTCTCTATTAACATCTGGGCTTGGCATTCTGTCTCTTAGCACCTAGAGGAGCCAGATTCCAAAGAAATGTTCTCTTCCAGTTGCTCAAGTGCTATTGTGATTTCAAGTGGTATTGGCTGTTCTTCAGTTATTTAATATGCATTATTGCAGCAACAGTTGCAATGCCAAGATGTTTACTGATAGCAGGTAATGACTTTGCCTGAGATTATAACAAAAGGGAAGCCAGTGTCTCTGGGAACTAACAGCAGTGTCTTTGATTGTAGAAACCAGCATTTTCAAAAGATGACATTCTTCCAATGGACCTGGGGACATTTTACCGTGAATTTCAGAACCCCCCTCAACTCAGCAGCCTCTCCATTGACATTGGAGCACAGTCCATGGCAGAGGATTTGGTATGGAATCCTGAAAATTCTGTTTGTGGAAATCATATGTACCTTATAATGCTCTCCCTATTTCTAGCTGGAAAAAGTATCTTTATAGAATTGCAGAATAGTTTGGGTTGGAAGGAACCTTTCAAGGTCATCTAGTCCAACCCCTCTGCAATGAGCAGGGATATCTTCAACTAAATCTGGTTGCTCAGCCCCATATAACCTGGCCATGATATTTCCATGGATGGGGCATCCACCACCTCTCTGGGCAGCCTGTTACAATTTCTCAGCAGCTTCATAAAAAATTCTCTCTTTTATCTAGTGTGAATCTACTCTCTTTCAATTTAAAACCATTTCCCCATGTCCTATCACAACAGCCTTTGCTAAAAAGTCTGTTTACATTTTTCTTAAAGGTCTCCTTTCAGTACTAAAAAAACCAAAGTAAGGTCTCCTCAGAGCATTCTCATCTTCAGGCTGAATCACCCCAAGTCTCTCAGCCTGTCTTAACAGGAAAGGCGCTCCAGCCCTCTGATCATTTTTGTGGCCCTCCTCTGGACCCACTCTAACAGGCCCCATGTCTTTCCTATACTTTACAGAACAGAGACCCTGCCCAAAGGGAGACCATCACTAATATATTCCAAGTAAATGCAGATTTGTTTCTGGTACACCTGACCCTCTAAAACCGGTGTGTTTGTCTTGAAGCTGAATGCTGCTGCAGCATGCTTGCTCTACGTCATTGAAACCCCCCAAACTAATCCTGCCCCTGGGGTGTCTCACTTGGTGGCAAACCAGGCCTGACTTTGCAGCCTGAGCAGAGTCAGAGTTCCAGTGTGGCTGGTGAGTCACATCTGGGTGAGTGCTCTGTTTGGCTCTCTGGCATTGTACCATACTGTGGAGAAAAATGAAAACCAGAGAGCAGCAAGTGACTTGATGAAGGCAGTGATGTGAGTGGGTTATTGTGCTGCAGCTGGTGGGGATTGCACAAGGTGAGGCACCAGTGCACCTCCTGTTCCTGCAGAACAAACAGACTCTGGGCAGAGTGCCTTGCTCAGGGTCACTTGCTGGCTGCTGCCAGAGGGCTCCTGCTTTTGTGCACGTAGAAAGGTGAGCCCAGAGCATTGGTGAGGGATTGCATGACTCAGATTTTTTTTACTAGTGTGTTTAACATTTTCTTCTGTCTGCTGTGAATGAGACCTGATCCACATCTTTCCTTACCTTCTAGGACTCATTACCAGAGAAGCTGGCAGTCCACGAGAAAAACGTCAAAGAATTTGATGCTTTTGTGGAAACCTTGCAGTGAAGCTGTTTCCCAGTTCTGCTGTAGCAATTCTTCCTCCTCAAGGCATCCTGGAGATGACATCAACAAATATCTCTATCGCCCCAGCTCTGCCTTTTGTTCACATTGACTAGTTCCTTCCATCAAGTGAGCTTTCTTTTTTCTCTTCAATGACAGATACAGCTCATCTGCTGATTCTCCTCAACTTTTCCACCACTTTTCCTGCTCACAGTCAGTTTTAAGACTTCAGTAGGGACACAGGAAGTCAAACTCCAGTGTATGGAAACCTACTTTCTCTTCAGTCTGTGTCTGTATGGAGGGGCTTTGTGGAAAGTTGTGATATGCTTCCTCCAAGGGTCCTATAGTGTAAGTTCCCTAGGTAGAGCTTCTTGCTAACAGACTTTTTCCTGCAGTCTCTGATCCTGTTAGAGCATAGAAAGCTTTGGCTTATTTCCACAGGGTCTGTGAGTTCAGCAAATTCAACTGTTTGAAGTCCAGGACATCCATTCCACAGAACTGGGCATTTCATCCTGACTTCAGAGTACGTGCTTGGAGCACAGGGAGAGACGTCAGCTTTGGGACCTGCATAATCCCAGTTACCTTTTTTTCCTGCTTCTAAGGAATTTGGTCTCTACACAGTGCAAGGCCCTGTGTTAGGTGGCTGATAAGCAGGAGTGAAACTACAGGAATACTTTCCTCATGTCCTTCCCAAGTGCAATGACATTCGGCCATGCTGGGTTAAAGAGTGTTGACTGTTGGCAAGCCTGCACATAGCAGCTGTGATGATGCTGAATTCATAGTCTCTGCTTCTGAAACATAACTGTAAATACTAGGAATCCTATTTCTTTAGGGTTATGTAACTAGGAGTCTTAGTCCAAGATTTTTTCCTCTAATCCTTGAAAGCCTTCCTGCTTTATGGTTAATAGATGATCTTAATAATTAAAAAATATTTATTGCTTTTAAAGAAACCTATATTTAAAAGATGTTCTGTTTTCATGTTATAGTGCGGGTCATTCTGTCCTGATCCTGCAGAGAGCAAGTGTGCCATGGAACCCTAGCCAGTGAGGCTAGTCTCTCTTTGCAGGAAAATATCCAAGATATTTATTTTCTAAGACAGACTTGATTAATATTGTACTCTGTTTTGGGGACTATGTGTCCATTACATTCAGTCAGGGCTCACTGATAGAATGAAATGCACACATCAGTGGAATGGAGTGGCAGGGACTTGGTAAAAAGCTGTTTTCTGATAGGTATGGATGAATTTGTAGTGTTCTTTGGCCATTCAGAAGGCAGCTTCTCTAAAGAAGCACATTTTTTTGGGAAGCTTATGGTACTTTTTAATCAGCTGGCTTTTTAGTAGCTGAAATTTTATTTTTGTAATAATCCAGCCACTGACAGTGTGACTGGCTGGAATTGCTCAATGGGTGATTTGGCTCTTGCATGTCTTCTGCCTCATGTAAGGATGGGAGGAGAAACAGTGACACTAAACAGAAACTTGGATAAAGTGAGTTTCCTTGTGGTTCTCTCTCCTCCTGCCCCATGTAACTAGAGTGAGCAACTGCAAGACCCCTAACTGTCCAAAACCACTTCTTTTCCCCCTTGTTTCTTTTAAGTGGAGCTATGTTGTTTGAGTACTGAGAAACCATCTTCATTTCCTCAGAGTGGCTGAGTAACCAGCTTTCTAGTTGGTGCAGTGTGGCAGCTTCTTCAGCTTAGCTCCATTCTTCATTGGAAGAGATTGCCTGCAGCTGATGGGAGAACCCCAGCTCCAGTCTGGAACACGATTTCTGTGCCACTGCTGGAGCAAGGAGCCAAATTCAGAGCAGAGCTTACTATAAGGCCAGAGCAAAGCAATGCTTTGAACTTTATGGGAATTTTTGTTGAGAGCTGTGTTGGTGGGAGCACTTCTAAAACTCCAGATAAGAGCTTCATTGAAGGAAAATTACCCACCAGAACCTCTTTATTTTACTCAATTGATTCAACTTCTTAGCAACCTCACATGGAAATTGCTTTGTCCGTGCAAAGTAAGATGCACAAACATTTAAGAAAGGTTCCAAGATCAAACATTTTGTAACAGGACTTCAGTTACATGGGCTGTAACAAATACCTGATACCCATCCACGGGCCACCTTGTTTTACAGGTGGAAAGGGTCGCAGAAGGGTGCAGGAACACAAGGAATTAATGGATCAACTGCCTGTCATCTTTGCTCAGGAAATTGGTTTGCCACTTTGTAGGAAGTAGCTCATAGACAGGTGGTTGTCAGCTTTAGTCTCTAAAGTGACACAATCTGGGCTGCAGAGCAGCAGAGATGAGGCAAGGGGCTGGTTCACACCGTATGAATAGAGAATAGTTGAGGTTAAACTTCATCTAGCCAGCACTCCTGCTGTGCTC
The DNA here is from genome assembly GCF_017590055.1 of Onychostruthus taczanowskii. NCBI lineage: Eukaryota > Metazoa > Chordata > Aves > Passeriformes > Passeridae > Onychostruthus > Onychostruthus taczanowskii. Next base: position 2,423,964 of record NW_024496525.1, on the reverse strand, counting down.
TTCTGCTAACAAGCTGTGGAGCTGGCAGGGAGCACTGCCATTCTTGTTAATCCCACCCAGGAGGTCAGGGCTTGTACTTGTGCTCCTTTATTGATGGAGTTCCTAACGTGGCTACAGCTCTCAGATCTCATAAGGCAAAATGTCACTGTGGCACGTTTTCTTCTCTTCAGAAAGCTGGAAAATTGCCTATATAAGCTACTAGTGTTGAGCTGGATGGCCACAGCAATAAGAGATTCTCCAGGGCTGAGTTACCTGCCTCTTCTCTAGACAGTCCTCACTTTCAAAACACAGTTGCTACATCTAGGCTCTGAGTTCCCTGACCATTGCACAAATGCTCTGCTTCACTAAAGACTTAGCTGCTTCTATGGCCTGCCACAGATTGTGTTACGAAGGCTGTTTATTTTAGCAGCTCTCTGCTCAGCTCAATATTAAGGACAGTATCTATGTAGCTGCTGATTTACAGATACTTTGGGTGGAGGGGAAGGTTCCTCAAGTGTATTGTTTTGGAAAGTCTCCGGTGTACTTCAAGTATTCAAAGAATTTCCAATAAAACTTTTGTGTAAACAACACTCTCTGCATTTTTCTGTGTACCAGCAGATCTGGGACAGTTTCAGGCTCATGCTTGTTTTCGTCCAGGAAACAGGAGGATCAGTGGCCTGTCAGTGAATGCAGGACAGAGCAAGTTGCTGCCTCCATCCGAGAGGGCAAAGTGGATTGGTGCATAATAGTTGGAGAGGTCAGTGGGATCTTCCTGAGATCAACCTACTGGAAGGACAAGAGGCACAGACAGAACAGGTGCCTGGAGGTGGGAGGAACAGTGTTTGACCCTGCTGACCTCACCAGTGAATTGGGAAACTGAAATATTAATTAGTCTCCAGAGGAAAGGGGTAGGAAAAAGAGGAAAATATATGCACAGAATTTGCATTGTACATAGTTGCTACTACACACTTAAAGAAGCATAAGAATGTTTTGAGTTGACAGGAGAGATAGCAGAGACTAATAAAATATGGAAAGAATACCCAAACTTAACAGCTGTATTCTAGTATTGGTAAAAGTTAACTCTGTATAACACATAATGCCAGGTGTGGTACCAACACCTTCCCTTTAAAGGAAAGACAAGATTATAAAAATCCATGTACTAATAACGACTGCTTGATTTAAGCTTCAGTGTAAAGGGTGTCTGGTTATTATAAAAAAAGATAAAGTGAATAAAATGACAGAAATGGAGGGAAAAAAAGAACTACTCTGTGTATTAGAAGCTTCTATGAAGGGAATATTCCAGCCTGGAATACAAGGGTAACTAATAAAAGCAATCTTTTCTTAATCACATTTTCAGAAGGTAACACAGTAAACTGAGCATACTGTTGGAATCTTACAGCTACCAAGCTGTCTAGATTATATGCATGTATACGTGTGTATTTATGAGTGTCAGTTCATGAACTTCAAAAAGACATGGTGCAGTGTCAAAACTCACAGAAACCATCCTGTAGGATCTGGGGCTTACTGCAGGGCTTTCAGTATCCATTATTTACACCATGTCACCAGGAAGACAAGGGATTGGAAAAACCATCAGGAAATAAGCAAGAAAGTAAACAATCACATAAGTATGATTAACCACCAAGGTCATGAACAATTAAATACCATCACTTTGTGAGCCTACTTTATGTATTTATAAAAAATGTTCTCAGAACAGTGTCCGTAAAGTCAGGGCGCAGCTACTCATGAGAACGTGTCCAGTTGCAATGGCGTTCACGCTGCGTTCCGTACTGCCCATGGTTGCACATACCGCAGGTTCTGCCAGTGCTGCTCCCTGTCAGGGACAGATGCACCTGCTCTCCAGCTCCTCCGAGCTGATGTTGCTACAGCACGATGCCAGGCAGGTCACTGTGACAAAGCCCAGAGCCAGGACCAGCTGCTACACTGAGAGGAGGTTTGAGGTCTCGCTGTATAGTTGGCATGTTAACCACACTGACCCCATTGCAGGGGCCATGTCAACCTGCAGAAGGGGAACTGGCAACACTGGGAAGCCCTTAACTGGTACAGTAAAAACTGACAGGCAGCACACAGTTTAGACATCAGCACCAACGCATGACCCTGACATACCATCACTGACATCCCAGCAGTCAGGCTACTGCCCAGTGCTGATGGTTTTAGCCCCAGTACTCTCCATTCTACTCCTAATTCTTGCATCCTATCCAAAAAGCTTACTGATGTAACAGGCAAATTGCAGTCTTTAGGAAAAAGTAGTGAACTGAATATGGATCAAGGGGAGTGTGGTGGTCCTAACCAGACTACTGTTCATCAAGTTAGCAATCTACATACACTGAAATGAGAAGGTGTAGGCTTCTGCTGAGTGTATCATCTAGCTCCAGGATAAACTCAGCCAGCTAATCCTAAAGTGACTCCCACTTGGCACCCTTGGAATTCCTAGGCAGACTGCTCATCATGACAGGAAGATGGTAACATGGAAGAACAGCCCTCTTCAGAAGAGCCAAATCTATACTACTTAATTTTTGTTTTAATTCTGTTTCCAGCCCAAGGCTCCTGCAACCTAGTATTTCTTCAGTTACTCACATAGGAGGCATTTAATACTTTCTTTCCTTCCTTGCAGCATGGTTGTAGCTGGCAGTATAGACAGCCCTACTTATTTCTTGTAGATGTGTCACTGCTGCTGCCACTTGACGAACATGTATGGATCTGAGATTACATTTTGATTTTTATTGAAATACAAAAAGTGCAAACTGTGAAATACAAGATTGGTGCAGATTAAAAGAAAATAAACAGTGTGAACTGTGAAAACCCAGGCCTGCACCTGATGAACAACAACAAAGAAGAAGGCAGGGAACACCAGCAACAAAAGCAAAGCCGAAATTTTTGCACAGGAGCCCCTGTGCATAAAAAAGGAAGCTGGGACCAATCTGGCCCTCAGCTCTCTCATGTTAGCACACAAGACATCTGGATGGCCCCAGACCCCCTGCACCACCCAGAAGCTCTGGTGTCAGTTCACAGCTTGGGCCAGGGAGTGATCAGAGGCCATTAAAGACAGCAGGAGGCTTAGCAGAGGGGAATGTTCTAGGTGCTAAAAGCAGGAGGTTGATGCAGAACAAGTACCCCCACAGGAAGAAATGGCTAATAGCTAACCTGACAGGTAAGCCAGGGAAGAGACCCTTGGGCAGCTCTATAGCAAGGAGAAAACCAACAGAGACCAGCACCTTAACTGTATACCACCCCCGACCTATACAAGGCAGAGAAACCCAGCCCAGCCAGCACCTTGCCCATGTGAGGAGGGAATTTAACCCCCTGGCTTTGGCAGGTGCAGGCTCTGGCAACCACCCACCTGACACAGGCTGCAGGCAGGCCCGGGCCAGTTCTTTCACAGGAGGAATATTTCAATACAAGGCATTCAGAGGAACAGACTGCAAAAGCAACCCTGGTTACTGTGCCTGCTCCAGGGCCCTCAGCAGCTCCAGCACAAGGAGTAGCAGAGGAAAGGGGATATTTACAGTGGGTCCCTTCCAGGATTTGCAAGCACTTTCCCACCATGAGCAGTAGTAGTTCCCTGAACACTCTCCAAATCTGCTCCCTGCAAGCACTGAACTGGAGCAGGTTTTTATCCCTGCCAGCAGGGGATGAACCAACCTCTATTTTGCTAAAAAAGGAAACGTCATTTCAAGAATTCACTAAAAAAAACAAACCAAAAAAAACCCAAAAAACCAACCTAAATCCCAAAAAAACCCTAAAATAAACCACCAAAGTTCAGCCAGAACTCAGATGCTTGCAGTATTCCCTCCACTTTCCCCATGGACAGGAGCTACTCCAGCACTGCTCCTCTGGCTACTGGGCAGGGAACAGTCCTTGCTGCTCTGCAAGGCCAGAACATGCCACCTTCCCCAGAGAGTGCATAGGGCCAGGCCTCATGCACACAGGCACTTGAATTCCAGGCTGCTGAGCTTGGGCATTTGTTCCAGAAGTTAACTGGGCTTGCCTTTCCTCTACAGAGATGAAGGTGAAGCCAGTGTCAGCTGCAGATACAGTCAGAGAACCAAGTCTTCTTCTCCCCCTACCAAAGCCTCCACAGAGCAGGATGCCTACAGGGAAAGAGGGGCTGCACTGGGCTCCCTCAGCCTCCATGGCCTGGCCCCTTAAACACTGGGGGAAGTACACCTCTCTCCACACTAGTCCACCACAGATTACTCCTCCACAGCACATCAGCCCTGCTAACTCACTCTAGAAGAGACCACAAGTGAAATTAGGAGCAGATTATCTCTCCCTCCAAAACATTTACTTAGCTACTGCTGTGAATTGTTCAGGATTAAACAATTCATATCCTGGCCAAACAGAGAAGGCTCCTATTCTTGGAAGAGGGAAACTTGAAGAAGTCAGCAGCCTGGTAGCCTCCATATGGCAAAGTCTCCTGGTATCTAGAAAGGATCAGATCCAGTCCTATCTTAGAACCTCTCTAGCTCAAAGTCTTAGTAATATTCACTTTCCTGCGCACTGTTCCCACCCACATGTTGGTGTACCTCCTCCAAGGCAGCTGCCTGGACCTGCACTGCCTTGCAGAGCTGCCTACATTTGCACCCATCCCCATTCCAGAGTTTAGCAAAAAGAGCAATCTCCTTAATTCCTGCAGCAGGTGCCACTTACTTTGAGTACACCAGGGGCACTGACCCTTGGTCAGTGTTTAAAGGCAGGCTAAAATATTATGAAAAAGCAGTTTCTCTTTAGCATCCAGTAGCTTTAAAAAAACAGTTCTGCTTGGTCCAAAAGATTTGTCCCTGAGGCCAGATGCAGCACGGAGGTCTGGCCCAGGCACACAGGGCACAAGATACAAAGGTAAATCACACCAGTGAAGTAAGGCTAGAAGCTCCCTCCTAAAACACAGACAGGCCCAGGCTGAGGAGAAGGATCTCTTTTAGCTCAGGTAATGGGAATGAGGCAATGCAAACCCAACAGAGATGCTGTGACAGTATCACAGCTGCCCCAGGGAGGTGCCAGGACCACCCCACTCTGAGCTTGCCTTGCAGAGAACATGATCTCTCCAGCTGTGCCCAGGGCATACAGGATGTCTCTGACCAGATCCCAGGGTGGAAAGTATGAACCCAGGAGGAGACACAGCAAAGGCCCTTGGCATGGAAGAGCTGTTCCCTCACAGCTTTGGCACAAGTGCTCAGCACCTGGGCAGAAATTTGTAATCCAGGCCTGGTACATTCCATGGTGAGGGTTAGCCCCAGTCCACAGACCTTCCATCAAGGCCATGCTCTCTGTTACACTGTGCTGGGAAAAGTTGTGCTCAAAAAGACAACTAACTAGTCAAGGCGGCCTGTGCCAGTCAGCACAGATAATTGTGCCAGAAGAGGCCTCGTGCTGCTGCCAGGACAGATGGTGATCCTCATGGTATTCAGCAGCTCAGTGCCACCAGGGCACTTGCTCCTGCCATTCAGACTCACCAGCTGTCAAAGGGTCACAGCTGGCCTGTATGCACAGCCAAGCCTGGCATGAACCTTCCCAGCCAGGCTGGAAGTGCTGCTGGAGGGACAAACACACCTGAGCTGGATAACTACAGAGGCAAGTCACCCACTGCAGTCCAGCAAATACTCAATAGTACCTGGAGTGGGTGACCCCAGAGGGGCTGGGCTTTGGGCTAAACTCACCTTCATTGTTATGGAGTCTGACAGCCCATTGCCATGAGCCTGTCCTTCACCTGCCTGCCAAAAGCAGCGGGTCTAGAGTGGTGTTTGCAAGTGCAGGACATGCTGCTACCTGAAGCACAAGGGCTCCTGCTGCTCCCTTCCCTGCTTTAGGTGTCTCTGGGGAAAGGCAGGATGCATGCTCAGTGCTGAGAAATGGCACTCACAGTAAGAATGTCTTCATCATAAAACCCAGCAACCCCACCCTAGCCCAAACAGCCCAGCTGAGGCAAGGAGGGGTGAGCTCGGGCTATTGGGAGCTTGAACAAAAAGATCTGAGCTGAGGAAGGGACCAGGAGGGCAGAAAAACTGCACATAAGGGAAGGAGGAAAAGAAGGCAGGTCATCTGAGAGGGCAGAAGACTGGTGATGAGCACTGGAGGAGCTGCGCAGGTGGGTTAGGACTCCGGTCTCAGCAGCTGGGAGACCAGCTCCCCTGCCCATCCAGAGCTGCAGGTCTCCTGCTCACTTACTTGCACACTTTCACCATCATCTCCACAGCCCTCACTCTGCTCATCACCCAGAAGATCAGTGGTCCCTTTGTACTGGAGACAGCTTGGTCACAGCTCCAAGACAAAGAAGGGGAAAGGTGGGCACAGTGTGCAGGTGTGGGCTGGCCTGGATTCAGGCCTCCGCAGCCTCAAACAGCTCCTTCTGGTGGTCCAGCAGGAATTTGGTAAAGGTATTGATGGGATTGATGGCTTTTAGAGTGATGGCCACATCTTTGGCCCAGAGCAAATTTGGGCCAAACACAACTGCCAGGTTGGTGTTTGTCATCTTGTTTCTGTCGCTGTGAGCAGAGACCTATGTGGGAAGGGAAAGAGACGACTGTGAATCCTACAGAATAGCACAGCAGCTGCCTACCCTTCCCAGAGACAGAGAAAATAAGAAGAGAAAAGCTGACCAGGCTATATCGTAACAACAGGATCAAGAGTACTGTCAGATAATATCTCTACAAGTCCAGATCACCACTCATGATCTTCCCCCTTACTTGAATGGCCATGCAGTGGCTTTCTTGGCAGCAGGAAGTACTTTAAAGCAGATGTGAGACCCCTCTTCTACTCAGCTACTTTGTAGCTCTACCTCCACCCTGGGGAGCTTCCAGCCTCCCTGGTACAGACCACACAGGCTGTATGCCTGCACTTTTTAGACTGAAGGCCTGGCTGTACCTCTCAGGGTTACGACAAGCAAATGCTTAGGCTAGTGCTCACCTGCACCAGAAAGGCTGTCAGTAAACGGAGCACTTGGTAGTTTTCTTCCGGCAAATCCTGGAGGGTTTTGCGAACAACTTCCACACGTTTCACCTCCTCCACACCTAAAAATCAAGAGAGACAGGACAATCCTCAGCATCCATCCTGATGAAGGCCCTGCTGGCAGTCACAAAGTATCCCATGCATGTCTCCACTAAGACATCTTTGCCCTTAGCCAGTGCAACGTTTAGGGAGTAGCACTTGTTACAACTCACTCTGGAAGCTGACAACATGGCTGTAGAGGCCAAAAGTGAGGAGGGGCTCAGGTAGCTCCCTCAAGAAGGTCTTGAGAATCACAGCAGGGAGGTGGACATCTTCATACTCCTGGAAATCTACAGGTACACCTGAGAAAGTAGAGCAGAGACTCAGTGCTCACTGGCCAAAGCAGCACCTCCTCCAGACAAAGGACAGGAGATGATGGCCACAGTCTGAAACTAAGGAAGAGGTATTTCAAAAAACACAGAATCCTGAAGTAACACATTTTCTAGCAGAGTAGAAAAATATGTCCCAAAATCATATACAAAGCAGTGCTGAATCCAGCACTACATTTTTAGAAGTCATCAAATGAAACATGACTAAGTTTCATCCTGGTCATCTTAAGTCCCTTAAGTATAACCAGAGTAACATGGCATATCTCACCCCAAGAAACAGGGAAAATTTCAGGAAAAAAAAGGATAATAAGGGGAATATGAGTGGGAAGGAATATGCTTTCCACACAGCAGAAGTACCAGATACTTCTCCCTTGCAATTCAGCTCATACCCCAAGATGAGGCCTCACCTACAGACCTATCAAAGAAGGAGAAAATCCATGATGGACTAGTTCCTACACAGTTGCAGTTGCACAGCAGTAATCAGGGAATGAGAGGGGCTCTGATGTGCTTGGGCACTTACCCATATTGTATTTTTGCTGGACCTCTTTGACAACCTGTGTATTTGCTGATCTCCGGAAAATGCCCTCTGTATCAAGAGCTGCGAAGTGACAGCAGATGGAGAAGAAAAAAATCAGCCATGTGAGAATCTCTAAAAATGCTGGCCTTAACAATTATAAATCCATGCTGTGGGGAATTCAGACAGATATCAACAAGTCCCTTTTTTAGAGTACAACAATTCTTTCTGCTTCCACTATCAGACAAAGGATACAAGGGGCATTTGGCTACTTTTACACAAGTGGGAACACAGACTCCTAAAATAAGGAGGTCTCCTAAGCCCTCCACAATCTCACTTGAAGGCTAACTCACCTAGTTCAGGCTTTACACCCTATTCTAGACTGCTGTTCTTCTTTATCTTACCACAGTATTGATGGCTTGATGGACAGAACAGAGGTCACCCATATGGGACTGCAGCGTCCCCAAACACTTACCATGCTCCCGCAAGTGAGCAATGGTGTCTCTGACCACCAGAGGAACAGGAGACTGATCAGGGCTCTTCTCCCTGAGACTGCACCAAGAAACAACAAGTTACATACGACTGGCACACAGGAATGGTCCTGCCCTACATGCACCCTCCAACTCTTGAATTTACCACACAAGCTGTACTACGTATGATCTTGCTATCCCCATCCCTGGTTCAGCCATTATTCTGGCCTTCTATCCTCTTCACCCATCATGTTACATCATTCACTGGAGCAACTGCAAGGTCATTACTAGACCATAGGAATGTTTTTCCATCCTCTGTAAAAATCTCAACCTGTATACGCCAGGGCAAAGGGTTTCCCAGAAGGCAAGGATGCTAGTTATGCATCAGGTGAAAAGGGTTACGCTTCCTTTTTCCTTCCCCATAGGAGCAAGGGCAGAAAGAAGCTGACATGAGAAAAAAAATTTTGGCCACCACATTCCTGTAACCAAAGATTTATCAACAAAATGGCCGTCAGGGAAAAACCTCATGATGCCAAGGTGCTCGCTGGCACCCTCACATTCGATTGTCCAGAGCACTCGATAGCTGGGAGGTGCTCACCCCTCCCAGGCTGCTAACGAGCTCAGGCACCACGGCACCATGGCAAACACCATCTGGAAATTTTGCACTGAAGCTGGGGAATGTGTTCCCAGACTGCCTCAGAGGATGTGTCTAGCTACACAGTACTGGCTCCTCCTCATTCCCCAGGGAGGCAAAACCACACTCAGAGTTAAAAATACCTTCAACACTTACTCAGTATCACCAGCCCTTGCCAGTGTCTGTGTTTGCCTTTGTCACTAGGAATGAATACTACAAGGCTGAACAGAGGTGGTTTTAAAACAGAATTTATGATTTGGAAAACAACTAAAAAACAAATCTGCAGTGCTGCTCAAAGTAGCATAGTCCTAAAGAGAACCCTGTCAGCCTCCTACAGACTTCTTTTGCTTAAAAGGAAGTTTCTAGTGTCATAAAGCTGTCCCCATGGCTCTTCTTTTGCTCCTCCCTTAGTGACCCTAAATTGCAAAAATAATCTAACCCAGAGATCAAGAGGGTGGAATTGAACTGAGTTAGTCAGGATCTGGACACAAGCACAGAGTTCCTCAGGAAAATGATTAAAGTTTAGCAGGAAGTCTGAACTGCCAGAAATTTCTCAGCCATTTTCTGCTGTTGTTCAGTAATAAATACAGTGTCCTCATACCAAACAAGTCAGGGCAAAAGCAACACAGTCCAGAAATACTCACTGCTGTAGGGAGACTCCAAACTGCTGGTTTGGCAGTGGTGGGCGTGGGGGTGTTGGCTTCTGGGGCACTTGCAAAGGTTTCTGCAGGGATCTCAGGTATTCATCATACCTACAGCAAAAAACAGACTAGTAAAAACGCACTCCACCTCCCAGAAAGTGCACGAACCCAGCACTGCACACCCACTGGTAGCAGCACCAGACTAGTACAGTCAATTACACCTATGCAAAACCACCACGGGCAGCTCTGGAGCACAAGAACAAACATCTGGTTGCCAGAAAAAAAAAAAGCAGGGAGAAAAGGAGTATCTATCTGTAATCAAGAGGTGGAGTAGCTGAGTAAGAGCGTGGGCAGGAGGCCAGGACAGCACTGCTTGTGATGAGACAGATGCATATGTGGGTGTGGGACAGGGAAGCAATCTGGTAGGACTGAGATTATGGAAACTTTGGGAAGCCTCAAAGACAAGCTGAGCAGTGCAGAATGAGCTAAGCAGGTGCCCAGACGACAGCAGATGCACACCATGAGCTCCAGGTCAGTGTTAAGTCAGTATCTTGCAGAAAGTGCCCAGGGAGTGAGTGGGAGATGCAGGATTGGTTCTCCATTGCAGGAGGATTTTTAACTCAAAGACAGAACTGGGGACTGGGGCCAAGGACACAGGAAGGAATACAGAGAGAAACCAGTCTTGAAGGCAGTGTGTCAGCACACCCTGCAAAACCTGAGTGGAACAATCTCTTCCTTCTCTTGCCACTCTTTACAAAAGGTCCCCTCTCACAGACCCCTAAGCAAGGGGGAGACAGACAGTATTCTCACTTTAGTACTTGGCTTGGGATCCCCAACTGTTCCAGCTTCACATACTCCTCCAGCTCACTAAGGTAATTCACATAAAAAATCTTTCGTCCAAATTTAAAGCTGAAAAACAAGAGAAAGGTAGATATGTGAGGAATTGGGAAATCCAGTAACAGAACTGACTTCTTACAGAAAAGGAGAGCAGAGGGCTGCAAGAAACATCAGTGGGGCAAAGGGTAGGTATAGCTGAGCAGCAGAGATGTCACCCACATAGCTCTCCCACTCCATCTATTTTACCAGGAGCTGCAAAGACTTTCCAAGATACATTAGAAGCCCTAGCAGCAGCAGGCTCCCTCAAATGGTGGATTTCTCCTTCCTGTGTTCAGCAGTAGGCTCGAGAAGATTTTACTCCCAATTATTTCATAGATTTATTATTTCAGTATCACAATAAATTAAATATTTGAGTTACAGAGCCTGCAACTTTTTACTTCTACTTGGCTGGAGAGAAAAGGAGTAGCACAGAGCTGCAAACTCTGTAGGTTCCTAAAGAGGTATTTCTGGTGTGTGAGCATTTCTGAGCTCAGAAGTAGGAGGAGACAGAAAAAGGTGAGAGACTCCAGGATAGGCTTGGCAGCCTGGGCTCAGTTTGTGCCCCTCTGAGAAGGCCCCATTGTTCCCCTGAAGTGTGAACATGCAGGTGAGCCTCCAATAGTGCTTCCTTCCTACCTGATCAGAGGCTTGAAGAGTATCAGGAGGGTCTTGATGAACATGGTTGGGTGCACAATATACAAGGCTTTGATGTTTTTCTTGTACCTGTCAAGAGAAGCCCAGTAATGACAAGCTGCACTTTAAGCAGAGGAACCAACCTTTCCACAAGATTAAGGCTCCAGGGTTGCTTCATGCCTTTTGCACTGGGCCTCACCACACCCCAGCACTCATGGCCTCTGCTCTCCCATGCTCTGTAGCTGTAGGCATGCTACCCTGTATTCCAAGATTCATCTAAAACCAGTGAGCAGCCTACCCAGGAACCTACAATTATACTGTGGGGCTGACACACTTGCACCAGGTCCTGGGTTTGCTGCTTGCCCATTGGTTTAAAGGATGTAACTACAGAAGGAGCTGTTTAACCTATGATTCAGTGTGTATTTATCAACAATCCACCTCCTTAAGCAGGAGAGTAAGTGACAGTAAATGATGATCACCAAGTTACACAGCGGGGCTGGGGAAGATCCTCTATGTTAGGCTACAGAACAGCACATAACATCCTTGCTTGCTGCAGCTTTACTCACTTGCGATCAAATTCCCTGTAGGCATCCCGCAACCAGCTCAGGGATGGCTTGTTCTCACTGGTCAGGCCATGGTGCAGGTACACCAGAGTGTAGTCACTCTCCACGTACTGGTCCAGTGTGAATTTCAGGTACCTGAGAAGAAAGAACTGATGGACTCGCATTGTGCTGTGCTACAGAGAGGCTATTCCTCCCCTTGGGACTCTTTTTGTGTGCCATAACAGAGGATTTGCATCTCCAGCAATGGAGGTAAGCACTTGGGAGGACATGTCCAGCTAAAGAAGCTACTGCAGATGGATCTGTCCCCAGGAATCCAGCAGCTGAGAATTAGGTCAGATTTAGGAAATTAGCAGCAACCTACTAAGACTCTACTTACCCCAGCAGTTTCACGTGATCTAGTTGATGACTTGGGGGCATCCTGCAGGCACTGAACAAAATTACTTTTCTTCCATATTTGTCATCACCTGCAGATGAAATGCCAGAGATTACAGGGAGTTAAGGACTTCATTGTGGTATTGGCAGCAAGTGGTAAAGAAAGAATGAGAAACCATCGTAACAAGGCACAGCTGCCAGCAATGCTAAATCTGATTTTCAGCAGTTATCATGGGCCTAATGTGGAAGCAGAAACCTGAACACCAAGGGCCTGGCAAGTCAACAATGAGAATCAAAACAGATTCCCCGCTCCAGCCCTGAATGGAGATGAAGGACTGGAAACCAGAATGCCTCGGGGCACATAGGGATGGAGCCAAGTACAGAGCAGAGTGCTCAGAGTATTAATCCTGCAAAACTGTGCCTGGGCATTGTTCCTGATGCACACATGTCCAGGGAGGCATAGGGAAAACTGCCCCTCACCTGCACAATAACTCCTTCCACCCTGCACACAGTCCACACTAACTTCTAATAGTCTGGTGCATCTGTTTATTGCTTCACCTGGAGCTTAGCTCTGCACACAGAACACAGGCCATTTCATATCCTGGAAACAAAAGACATCCTAGAAAAAGAGCAGTTCCAGACAAGAACTCTTCTGGATGAATTCCAGATGATTTCTCATCTTTCCAAAGAAAAGTCTCTTCTACAGATGGGCCAAGCAGGGCTGCCGGATTCTCCAGAAGGATTGTAGAATAAGCTCTTCACCGCTTCCTAGATTTTCCATCCACAGAGAGATTTTTCCAGCCTGAGACAGAAGGAGCTGCAAAGTGCAGCACGACAAAGCATTCTTTGTAAAAGCCATGCAGAAAACAGTCCCCATCACACTGGAGCCAAATAACCCATAAAGCACCATCATGTCATGGAGGACACTCCCAGCCACCACTTGAGGCTTCAGAGACAACAAGCCAAGGTTTCCCCAAAGCAAGTCTTCAACCATCAGTGGACTTCTGCCAGCAGAGATCTCAGCCCCGTGAACAAAGTCCAAGCAGACACCAAGCATGGCCAAGCTTAGGAGACATGCTGGGGAATAGAGAGATTTGCATAAGTGAGAACCAGGTCACAAATCCTGCAGACATACAGAGTTTGAGGGAAAGTCTGAATCTGTCCCAGACACAACATCCAATCCATTTCCACAAAGATGACTTCTTTTTAGCAGCAATGGAGATTAAATGGTTCCTTTAGTATTAAGGGTAAAAGTCTTCCCATCTTTTTAGCTACTCACCCTGCTCTGAAACCTGTTTTCTTGACAAGCAGAGAGTGCAACAGTGAATGGGGCTGTTGAGGCTATACTCAACAATACCCTCCATACTCCCGTATGGTAAACCATCTCACACGGACCCAGCACAGAAAAGCAGCAAGGATCACTACTTATGCAGGACTGACCCGTAATACATCATTCCTCTTGAAATGCATCATTTTCCCAGCATTGATTTATAATATTCATGCAGCCATTTTCTCCCCTACGCAGAGGCTCTGGTCCTCAACTACCACTTGGCTACGCTTGCCACGCAGCAACTGAGGTCTCAGAACAGCAAACCTGATATTTCTGGGAATGCTGTTAGTAGCAGATGACCACTTGGTGCTACAAATAGCAGCCAGAGAATTCATACACACCAGCCATGACATTAAGATGCCACCAGCCCCCTTTTGTCCCCATCTTGTCAAAACAGATTCTCTTGCTACTTTGTTCATTTTTATTTTCACCTTGCAAGTCCCATTTTCAAGTCACCAGACAACACAGAATTTACTGATGCACACAAGGCAGAAATTCTACCAAAGCTAAGGACACTGCAGCAGCACTAGGTAGGACCAGGAAAGGGGCGGCACAGGCCATCACACTGACATTCACATGCGGAGATCGGGGCAGCTGGGGAGGACGCATGACCTGGAATGCAGGACTAGGAGAGTGATGCAAGGCTCATCTGGAACAACCGGGTACAGTCACAGCCAGGCCACAAGACCAACACCACACCGCATATCCCATGGTAGCCCACTCTCTGCCTACCCCAGAGTTTCTTGATAGCTCGTTGTGAGCTTTAGGGCCAGGTCTAATGTAATTGAGCTGTCTAAAAGACTAAGTGCAGGTGACAAAGTCCTGGGCAAGGAACATGGCATATTGTGATCCTTCGCATCGGTCTTGTGAGACTCATATGTCTCTATCTGAAGGACAAAGGGTCCTGCCTGTATAAAGCACCAAGAAGATGCAGCATTTGAGAATCTGTTGAGTTTTATAGTCATGAAAGAGAATGGTCAGAAAGACAACAGATCTTCGCAGATCACATGTAGCTCTAAGCTAAATTCAGAACAGATGACCTTCAGTTAACTGAGGCTGCATTTCACACCAGAGTGGATGGTCTGAGGGCCAGATGCAGACTTCAAGTTTAATTAAGGCAGGCCTCCGTGGTGTGCAGCACAGTGGGTGGCCATACACTCAGCTCGGGCTTCTGGGCACTGATTATCAGACCTGACAAATCACAATTCCAGAACAACATACCTTAAATAGCTTTCTCTGAAATGACATAAAAGCCTACAGCAAGGCCTATGCAATGTCTACAGAATTGTTCCTTACATAGTCTGGGATCGCTGGTAAAGAATAAACAGACAATCTATGATTCTTTCAAAGGGGAGATGGCATGTATTCCCTGGACAATTTCCAGGACCAAGTACATCAAAAGATAATCTACAGTGCCCAGGATGACTGAAAAAGGAGTGGCCTGCTTTGCCTTCCCAATCAGAATGAATTTATGCATGAGACCTACAAAGGAACCAGCGTGCACTCTTCTGAATTCTGGGTTTTGCTCCAGTTTCATCACACTGAGCTCAGCCTGTCAACACAGAAACTTTCAAAACCATCAACTGCCAATCTTGTTTCTACCTGACATATATCTGACCAGTCTGCTTGCTCCAGACATGACAAAATAAAAAATTCAGCACCAAAGCTGAACAATTAGTTGCTCCAATTTATAAACAAGAACCTAAAGCCCATTCCATGCATTCTTGTTGGAGGAAACTACCTTCAGGTGGCCCCTCTGCCTCCTACAGAACAGATTCTTATCAGGTTTGATCTTTCCCAGATGCTCCACCTCTTGTACTATTTGCTTTCCTGTTTGCAGTATTAATCTTATGTATCTATATCTGCAGTTATTTGGAATTGCAAACAAGGGGTGAAAACAAGGTCTTCACCCCTTGTTTGCAATTCCAAATAGCTGAAGTTTCCACTGAACACAACTACAGATCATGAAGTAATCACTTGGCTTCTCGGGCTGCCTTCTATCCCTCCCAGATGAGGAATGCTCAGTAGCTAACAACAAACCAATAATGAATTATATACCATCAGTACTCAGAGAACACCTCGACTTAAATATTTTCAATGTACACTGGAATTAAACTACCTCCCTGAAGGATGTGATTCAGATTATTTTGCTTTTAACAACAAAGAGCAAGACAGTAGCCAATATCTAAAGCCAGACAAGACAGATGCTCCTCTAAAGAGACACGAACGTGTAGCACTGATGGACCTAAGTCCCTGAATATTTTTATGGAACTTTAAAGGCCTGAACTGTGTTTTTCTTCTCACTTGAAAAGCAGCATGTCCAGGGCACTTCTAAGACAAGGGGCAAGGAAAATCACTGCTGTGTTTCCAAGCCATGAGTGCAAGGCCAAACTTCTAAAAGGGCTGAAATTAAAATACTGAGGCAAATGTTTCAGATTGAAACCTGCAGCAATATGAACATATCACAGCAGAAATTCACACCAAGATGGCAGTAATGTCCCAAGACAGGGCATTAAATGAATTTACACAGCCAACATAGAAAATACATACTTGGCATGCAAATCCTGTTATTTACTATTTCTAGGTAAACAGAAACATATCCATTACATATCCTGAAATATATATCCTTTAGCATTTATGTCATGATTTGAGGCAGCCTAACTGCAGTCTCGAGATTGCTCATTCCTACCTTCAACAGGTTGCCTCAGTTAGGTGCCCATCTTGTTGAAAGATTCATATGGGAATATCCTAGTACTTTGATACTGAGACAATGCAGACGGATAAAACTTGCCACCAAAAGGTAACGTTACTGCTAAAACAGCAAAGTTAACAGAGTTGAGGGGCAAGGAAAGAGCACCACTACAGAATACTGGAATATTACTACACAAGTTTCACAAAGCTTAGCATGTTTAATCAGATCCACTCTGAGTAAAAAATCTGTCAAATGTAATTTCATTTCAATTAGCTGTGCTAAGCTTATGGCACAGCTGGGAAACGTTTAAGCATAGTAGATTTTAGTTGCCTATTGAATTCCCAAGTGGATTTAGCCCTGAAGGAAAAGAAGGTAAGCAGATCAAAGCAGAAGTATTTTAATACATGATTCATCCACCTTGATATTCCCAATATCCAAACACTGCCAGAATCAGAAAGCCTTATGAAGTGAATATAGCTTTAACTGATACAAAATATACTAGAGGGTCAGATTAAAGAATGCAGAATGGGAGGATGTCTGAGAGCATAGAAAAAGGGGGAGAAGACTCACATAACGAGGAAATGAGAATCAGCATTTCCATGAATTGTGTGAAGGTCTTAGCAGTAAGAATTTCACACCAATAGAAGTTTTCATGTACATTGAGAAGCATGAAAGCACCAGCAGCCAAATTATTGAGACTTAGGACTGAAGTCCGGAGAGTATTAACAAATGCTCAGCAAGCCCAGGGCAGTCAAGCATAGCTTTGGGCAAACAAGTTACCAGAACATAACATGTCTGCAGCCAAATGGAGAAGAAATAGATAACAGTTGCTTTCAGATGGAGAATCCATTTTAAGTGCCAGCTGCTTAGCACATGAGTGCAGCAGCAGATAATGTGAAAGAATAGGAAGCAATCCTAGAACGAACTTCCAAACCACAAAAGATAACAGGATGAACTGGAGTTCAAACTGAACTGGTCCAAGCAGGCCACCACCATGACAGGACAGGAACAGGATTTACATTGAGACCCATGAGCCCCGAAGAGCCCAAAGTAAAGCCCACACGCCCAATTTGGTCCAGATGATTCTGCTGTGCCTGAGGCAGAGGTGCAGCCCTCAGACAACAATTTTGTGCAGCCTTTGGATTCCTGAAAAATTGCCAGTGCAGCCCAAGGCTGAGCAAAGTTTGGGCTCCCCTGAGACAGTCCAGCTACAGGCCATGGTCATGCTAAAGGAATACCATGATCTACAGAACCAAATGTTAGTGCCACAAAAAATCTACCTACCTGGATGGGCCCCATCAAGTGCACCCTGGTCTGGAGGAACAGAAAAAAAGTTATAGCAAGCCAAGCTTTGCACCGTTTCCCAGAAAGTAATCATGAGGGTAAAGTCTGAGAGCCTAGCCAGATTGCCACTGGGATGCATTTAGCTGCTGTCTTACAGGATTCAGCCTCCTTCCATTTCATCTTTCCCCCATGCTCCTCTGCAAAAACAATTAAAGGCAACAACAGCAAGCCTTGATTCCCAAATCTCCTTTTTGAATTTGTGACTAACTGTATAATCAAATTTCTTGCCCTTACTGTTACACTTCCTCTGCCACCAAAATGGTAACTGCTGTACTGCCACTTTTAAAAGTGTTAATTGCAATTAATTCTGAAGTCCTCTGAACAACTTCAGAAGTGTACAGAGAATGGCATCATACATATGAATAACACATCCCACACCCATAACTTTTTTTTTCATGATTAGTAGGTTCTGAGTAAAAAAACTGAACTGTCAATTCGAATTTCAAAAAGGTTCCTATAGTTTATGAAGCCATTTTATTATCAGACCCAGCCCCTTTCCATGACTCTCACAGCTATATTCTCAACAGACCCACATGAGCCTATCAAGACAGGAGCCTTTGCAGAGCAGAGCTCTAGGAAGAAATTCTCCATTCTCTTAGCCTCCCTTATAAACTTAAAATTCCTTAGATAGTCTCCCTTCCCTTGACCTTGCATATTAAAATATGGTGCACAAGCTGGGCTTGCTTTGGATGGACTCAATTCTATAGAAGCAATTCACACTTTTTTATCACACAAAATATTCTTAAACAAATGAACAAATAAAAAAGTTAAAAGCTGGAAACTACATCCAAAAGCAGCAGAAATGCAGGCAAGTCTCTACTAATGGAGCCAGTAACAATGTACCATGCCTGAAGGGAAAAGGACCCTCGTTACCCTTTGCTAATAGACCTTTGCTGAGTCCATTAGCCACCAAAGACACCCTGCAACACATCTTCAACACAAGTTTTGTCTGCCACATCTACCTCTGCCTGCTTAGAGAAACAGCTGCTGGTGCTCCGAGATTGATTTTACCTCCCCATGTCAATCACCAACACCTACAGCAAATCATCAGCACCAGCTACAGCTTTGGCACCTGCAGTCATGTTTGTTGGGTGGGTTTGGTACCAGATTCACCAATGAAAACAGATTTACTGCTGGAATTGCAGCTTCAATCCAGTAACACAAAAGAAAGTACACTCATAGTTCTCCACCTTGTTTTCCCACTTCAGTTACAGGTCTTACACGTATTGGTATCACAGCTTTTCTGCAAGGACAGCACCACAGATTGACAAACAATGGTGTGATGCAGCAGATTCCCCACACAAACCAGCAGAAACATGTTTTGAGCTCCAACAAAGTTTTGAAATCACTGGGCAGGGATTACATAGCTGGAGTATATAGTGACAGCCACTTTCCTGACCACTGATACACTACCTTCTACCCTCCATGGTAGTGAGAAATGTATATGCCAATATATGTTATCCCAAAAGAAAGCAAGGAAGTTATTGTGTAAAATGGGAATGCTGATGAACCTCATAGCCACAGTTCTGCATATTGACCATAAAGAAGAGACCAGTATTTCAGACTGGGCAGCAGAATGAGGAAGGAACACCTTGCCAGAGCTGACAAGAGATCTGCTCTTCCTACACAGCCACAGGTTTCCAGCATGAATTGCCATCTCCAGAAACCTCCTTTAGACTATTATTAAATACCTGCCTTAGTTTTGCAATTCAGCCTGCGCTAAATTCAAGGCCAAGACTATGTCACGTCTAGTCTGCCTCAACCCCCAAGAAGATGGAAGCAGCACCTTTGCCATGTAAGAACTGGCAGGAGAACACAGAAACTCTCAACACAACAGAAACTTGGGATAGCTCCTTAACAGCCCTCAACCAGGAGCTTGTGTTTCCTCCAAATGCTATGTGACGTAAGCAAGGAAAAAAATCACACTTTGCAGAAGTGGACTGTGCAATGAAATCAAGCCTCCCCTCTTTCAGCTTCAGGCCATGTGTAAAGAAGAATTTCACTGCTACAGTGCTCACAAAAAGAGGCACTCGGAGTCAAGAAGAATAAAACCACACAGAGACCTGTCCAGGGCCTGCGCAAAACGCTCATAAACACACCCTTTAAGGCAGGTCTGAAAGGACCAGCAGAACACCAACATCTTCCTTCAGAAAAGCATCGAGTCCCAGAACCAAAAGAATGTTTCCTTAAACTAAAATACTGTGATTCCTAACAATAACTCCAGTTCTGAAAACTCCCTCAGGACTGTGGCCCGGATGCCTTTTGCTGTCATCTTTGTGTAACACACCACCACATGGGACAGCAGTGACATGCCTGCTCCTTTCCCATGGACAGCCTCTTCCCACAAGATCCTAGTCCCCAGAAGAGACAGGAGCATAGGGCACAAAGGAGAGTCTCCATGAAACTGCTGCACTATTTTTAAATGAAAAACAAACTCCAAAATCTTATTTTCCTAGGAAATTCTGCAAAATGTTTTTCAGTACTTTCCCCTCTTAGGTCAGATAGACAGACTTTTCAAATCCAGCATGCCTTGGACTGAATTAAGGTCAGCTAGAAAACGAGTGTGCTAACTTTTTGCCATCACAACTGGGCTTTTATTAAGTTATCAACACCGTGCACACATCCAGCAAGAAGCAATTACTTTTCTGACCACACAGGATAACGCTGGGATCGTGGAGTTCAGCCTGAGGATGGGAACCAGCCTTCTGCTTTTGTCTCGAAATAGCATCATCATCCCAGAACATATTTTAGGGCACACAGGAACATAGTTAGCCACAAGCTTTCTGCTCTGAGCTGCAGAACAGTGAAGGACATGGGACAGAAAGCTAAAGAATCAATAGACCGGATAAAACTATCCTTGATCTGCTGCCATTTGCTAATATTTACAAGAGATGTAGAGTAATTTTGTTTCAGGCTCAGCATAGCCAGTTCATTGCACCTGGAGCTGCTGACAAACACAATTTGTCAGCAGAGCCACATCTGAACAGTTTCATATTAATTCTCCAGTGAGATTTTTATTCTCCAGGCTACCCCTAATAGGATTTTTCCAGACTTTCCCGGATTGTTTGCCTCCAACAACAATCCAGAAAAGACTACCCTGTCTGATACTCTGCACAGTTAAAATTCTCAATTACTCACCACAAAAAAAATTTAACAGCTTCCCCAGAACCAATATTACAAGTGAGACCTCTTTGATCAACTTCCTAAATTCTCCTTTCAGGAGATGAGAAACCAGCAAGTCTCAAACCTACACAGCAGCAAATCCTCTATCTGGATCTGTGCTCCAAGATCTCCCAGTGCCAAGGAAGGCATCACACCACATGCCATGTGTGGGACCATCACATGCTTTCAGACACATCAGCTACCGGTGAAAACTGGCCAGCAAGAGCCAAGAACAGAAGCTTCTCTGAGCTGTTTCTGCACTACACAGAGACACTGCAGGCACACAGAGCTCACTAGGAATACAAATTTAAACCACAACAGGGAAAGAGTTCAGAATGCAGGCACGGCTCTCAGTCAGCCACCATCCCACCCCGGAATCCTTTCAGGAAGCTGGCTAATTCTTCATTAGCTACCCTATACCGTGTCAAATGGCCAAATGGCTACATTCCAAGAGCCACTGACACACACGTCCATTGGAGTGATACTCCATTCAGAGAGCTTGTCAAAGAAAAAGTCATGTTACCATGGAACAGAAATCCCTCAGAAAGAGTGGTGTTTATCTCAGGAGGTAGCAAAGTATATCCTTGGTATGGGCTGACATTCCAGTCTTATCAATGTCTCTGATCTAAACTCTGCTAAGCACTTTGTCTGAAGCTTAGCCTAAAGTGAACAGCTGTTATCATTTAACTCAGCCTTTCCCAGAGTCCTCAAACACCAGTGACCTGTGCCGTTCACATTCCAAATATTCTGGCTATTACCACTGAAATGGTGGAGTCCACACAACTGTCCCTTTCCAGTTTCAGCAGCAGAGACTAGGGTGCAGATAAACCCTATAAACCCGAGTCCTGAAACTCTAGCCTCATGGAAAAGGAGCTTAGCAACACTTTTGTACATGAAAACACTTCTGGCAAATCTATAAGGCATAATAGCCCAAATGTCAAACACCTGGCCTGTCAAACTGAGCAGGAAAACAATAAACAACAATGTTTTGAGTCTTCCATTATAATTTTGTTCCACAAAAGATGGAACATGAGAGATCAGGAAAAAGAAAGCTCATTTGAGAAAACTGCCCAGAAAAGAATGACATCAAGACAACTCTTACCAAAGTAAGTGCCTGAAACTCTTTCCATTGTGGTCAAACTCTGCTGCAGAACAACCCTGAATCAGGAGGACTCCAGCTTGTGCCTCTGCATCCTTGACAATTCACATGTGGGGCAGGGACCAAGGTACAGAAAGATGGCAGTAGGAGGGGTAGGAGGTGGCAGCAGGAGGGGTAGGAGGTGGCTATAGTCAAGCAGGAAGTATGAATCAAATCACAACGACTTGTAGAAGTACTTCTTTTTTTAAAAAACATGGAACACAAGACAAACTGGCCTTACCCTTCACTCAGGCTCACCACAGCAACCTAAAAAATACTCCAAAATTCTTTCTCATGGAGGTCCCAGCAGTATATCACCAAGGGTTAGCATAAATAAAATAATACGGACAAGAAAACACAAAGAAAATCCAAATGCTTGTGACTCTGAATGAACAGGTCTTTCCTTGCAGTGGAACACAGGCCTATTCCCCCTAATTCAGATTTCTGTACATGCTATTTCTGGACAGGATGGCAAGCTCTGGTCATTCAGATATGAGTGATGCCACCTATTGTGGATTACTCAGTCAGCTGAGGACCTTACAGCTGTATTGCTTAACTTCATAACTTCTGCAGCATTATCAAGCAAAAACCATTTTGTGCTCAGGATGTAGTAAAGAGGCATATCTAAAACAATTCAGCAAAAGCAACTGAGTTCTGACAATAATATAATCAAGTCAGTAAGAGCCAAGAAAAAACCCAAGTTTAGCTAAAGTCAGTGGATAATTACACACATCACAAACATTCAAGAAGTTTGGTGTTCTTTCTGTGCCACCTGTCATTGCCACTTGGGCTTGGCAAACAGCAGATGTCCCCAGAGCCCTATGAGAAAAGTCCTTCCTCAGCCCAGTTGCAAAGACATCAAAGGAGAAAACAGGAAGGTTCCTACCTGCTACTTCCACAATGTGGTGCCTGGCGATATCATAGTAGGGATCATCCCACTGCAGGTGAGTGACAGGCTCAGGGGAGCCTTTGGAGTCATCTGAACAAAGTACAAGAAACAAGCAATCAGAAGAAGGGATCTGGAGCACACTGGCAAGTACAGAAAGATAGAGATAGAAGAAAAAATGGCACTTCTACATGGGAGGGACTAATGTATGCAACTATACACCTTGAAAATCCACTTTTGAAATTCTGAGTGGACAAGAGCAGCAATGACTTCAGAAGAGTCCTCTCAGTCCAGTGTGATCCATATGTGTCCCTCAGAATGTACACTCTCTCAAAAAAATGTTCAGATATGTCACAAATATTCACAAACACAAAACCCAAGGACACCATCATGGCTTTTTAGGAAAGGAGGATCTTAACATAGTCCCTTGATGGATGGTCACACTATATATCCTTGAGCTAATTTTCCTGACCTCTCTGCTTCTAGTTCACAGCACAGGATTTCAGAGCAACAACTCAGATCTCCAGCCCCACCTCCCAGATGGAGACCACTTGAGACCACCAGTTTGAGACCATTCCAGTCCAGAAGGCCAAACTCTCCTGCAAGAGACCATAATGAAGCATACTCAAAGATTTACAGCACATCTATTCTGTTGGCACCAAAATGCAGTCAGGCACAGGACTGAGAAGAGATTATTTACAGCAGCTGGCTCTGCACTTTTCAGTGCTGTTCAATACTGAGGCTGATTCACTTGGGTGTGTACAAGTTTAATGTGTCTATAAAGCTTTTAAATGGAGCTGGGGCTCTCTGTATATGTAGATATGACCACAATGCTGCAAGACAAACAACTGCTTTTTGGCCAAAACCCAGATCCCAAACAAGCAGGATACTTACCTGATTTGGGAAAAGCAGGGACTTCATCTGATGGCCAGTTCTTATCATCTATGGAGGTCAGTTTGAGCTGGCTGAGGGACTGGTTGGTATCATCCAAGTTCAGGTCATCCTGAAGCTCCGAGAGTGGGTCTGTAGCCATGGTCCCCAAATACCGCAGCTTATTTCGCTGTGTCTAAAACACAGACTGCAGAGATTGTTAGGTGAGACACAGAGATCACAAATCTACCTCCCTACAGACACACTTCCTCTTCTCACTGATCTTCCCCCAATACTCCCTTATCCTTACTTATCCAGAGACTGTGTCCCCTCCCCCTTAATACAAGCAGAAATTCCTCCTCCTCCTCCTCCTCGCCAGAGGCTCAACATGTCAGATTCTTTCATGGCAATTGCTATCAAAGGCCATCAAGAGCTGTACCAACCCTCTCAAGGAGTCTCTGCTTGCCCAGAGCTCTGGTTCTCTGGGCAGAATAGTTTTTCTCTCCTGAAACAGAAGCAGCACCAGGACTCCGCAGAAGGCGACAGGCTGCACCAGCCCCTGCCTGATACACTCCCTGTATGGCCCTGAGCTCCCCCTCCCTCTGAAGGGCTGGCACAAAGCCCGGCTGTTTCCACAGTTGGCCCAGTGCTGGAAGCTTTCCCAAGAATCACCCCCCCCCCACTTCCCCATAATGGAGAACCAGAGCTCTCAACAACACTGAAGTGGGTGCTTCAGTGTGTTTCGAGCTGAACAGAGAAGTGAGCAGCTCCTTAAAACAGGAATGTTTTAGGCGGAGCTAGTAAAACAGGGAGAATAATACACATACAATCCTCATCTCCTTTCAGCATCACCCAGTAAATCCTTTCTCCTACATAATAGCTAGCAGCAAGGAATCATCTCTTTCATTTAAAGCCATACTGCCTGAATTGAGTATTTTTCACCCAGCATGCAATAAGCAGACCAAAGAATAAAGAGGGTCCAAGAAACAGCTCAGTGCATTTGCTGTTGTTTGCAAATATTTCTCACTCTCATCTGAAGCAGAAGATACATTAAAGCTGGGACTGAGCTAGCACAGCATACAAGACCTCCAAAGATTACCAACTCTTAGGGACAATCCTTGGGAAGCAGCTGCTATCCTCTGAATTCAGTCTCCTGGAAGTGAGCAAGGAAACATTAAAAAGGACAATTAAGTAGATCTGGACTGCTCACACAGACCACGTGCACAGTAATTCAGTGGTCAGCAGGCAGCAAGCCAAGAGGAACTGTAGAAAAATCAAGTGACACCTTGCATCAGCAAGAGTCTCTATAACATTGTTTCACAGTGATGTTTGTGCTTATTTTGCTTTATGAGGAGAGCAAAGGGTTCAAAGATGATCTGAGGAGGCACAACACCTTAGTGTGAAAAGTATATTCACAGTAAAGCTATTTCCTGTAGCAGAATGGAGAGGGGGCAACAATGTTTTGCATCTTCCACCCCTAGAGCTTGAAAACATATATTCATCCAAAGAAAACAATGAAACAGTTACTCAGACTGAGCACAGGGGACAAAACCTGTGAGAGACTGAGCTCTGGAAGGTGTCATGTCCATGGTCAGGTCTATACTTGCCACCAAGCTTGGGGATGCATTTTGAGAGCACGGGAAAATGCATATTCAGTGGTCCTCTTCTCCCTTTGGACCATTCCAAGCTTATTATTTACTTCCTGTCCTCCCTTATCTGCTACTCACCAGTTTACAACCAGTTTTCACCTCTCTGGGGCTTCCAAAGGACTGGAAGCTATTACTAATCAAATGCAATGTTTCCCAAAATATGAAAGATCATGGCATATACAGAGAGCAGGTCATCAAGACAGCACATCAGACACACAGAATGCCACCACTGCAGCCATGCAAAGATCCAAGCAAAATTATTTTCCCTTCCCTCTAACCAGGGATGCCAGAGCTGCCTGACCTCTTCTGATCTCAACAGGGCAAGGAGCAAGAAACCAGGTTCCCTAGCACCGTGAGCTCATGCTGGAACCACGCAGCAGTGGAGCCAAGGGACAGGACTCCCCACTCCCAGCAGCTGATCTGATTTCTATGGTAACAGCAGGCACAGACTCCTATGACTCAGCGTGCTTTAAGCGTTTCCCACAGGAGCTCAGCAGCCCCAAAAGCCAGTGCTTCATGCTGAGGAAGCATCCATGGCTCCCCAGGACAGCCTCTCAGCATTCACAGCGCTCAGGGACTTCCCAGCCCTAGTGGGGACAGAGGACCCACATTTGACTGCTGCCATCCACTGACATGCCTTTCATGGGAGATTCTTGGGGACGCCCAGTAGCAACCACTTCCCCAAAGCCAAGTCCTGAAACACTTGGGGACCAAATCCAAATCCCCCCACAGAGCAGTGATGGTACTGCCACAGGGTCAGCAAGTCACCGCTTGTCCCTACACTCACCACTTGCCTTCACAGTCAACTTGCAGCACTTGTCCAGAGACAACTCTGGGGGATTTCCCTGAGGCATAAAATTCATCTTAGTGTGGCACCATGTGGAAGAAGGAATTTGTTAGCAGGATCCACGCTGCAAAAAGAGCCCAGTGGATAGTGCTCTGGCCTCCTCCCTTGGAAAAACAGACAAGTTTCTCCAGATACCTTCATGCAGTTTTCACAGCCAGCTCCATTCCTTGACTGTAGGTTACTGCTCCATGGTGTTAATGGAAGCAGGATCCAGAGCAGACCTCTTAGATTTCAGATCCTTCTTGTGAACCATACTGTAATACCCAGAGAGCCACAGAAGGTTTTGCAGATTTTTCTCCAGCCCTTTCCCAACATACAAAAGGCAAAAGCACAGGATCTCACATCAGATAACCATAGAGCAGTTTAGGACATGAAATCCTCTGAATGCTTGGGAGCTAGCAGGCTCTGAGAAGGAGAGAACTGGAGTTAGCATGTAAGACACAAATTGAGGATCTTCATGTAAGGATACACATTTCACTTTCCAATAGTGCAGCTGCATGAGATGCTTCCCTGTGTACTCAAAAATGATCCCTAAGGATCTGTCATTAAACAGAAAATCCATATGCACCATGGTGATATAGCTGTTAAAAAGAGTAAAGTGTTTGTTAAAAACATTTCATGTGTTTTAACAATAAAAGAGAATTTCAACAGATTTAATTCAGTTTTAAAACTGCATCTGTTTTACATAAATGTCATGATAAGATGCAAGTGGTACACTCCATATAGCAAATAATCAGAAAAATTACATACCTAGATTTTGAAAAACAAAAATTCTAGCCAAAGATTTAAAACCTAAAGAATCACACATGGCAGCAGAAGCATTTACTTACTGCCAGGCTCTAAAAAGCCAACTGTTACCTTTTTTTTCCAAGTATTTAAGTATGTTTTCTGCAAGTGCACTACACCTGAACACTTGCTGTGTAATAAAAATTAGCTTGTCTACATATAAGGGACATATGATGGAGAACAGCACACTCCACTGAAGGAGAGAACTCAGACCATTAAAATACAATTTTCACACAAATTCTGGAATTCTGAGGGTTCCTTATATAAGATCCAGAATTTACCCAGGGAAGACCATTCACATTATATCCAGGAAATCCTGGTAGCTGCTGTTCAAGAAAACTATTTTTTCCTGCAATTTCAGTTTCACTGTTTTTCTATCACTTATTTCTAAGCTACACCTGCTTGGTAGTTTCCTTTTCCTGTTTCTCTTCCAGATGTACTATTAGTTCAGAAGTGAATTACACTTCAAAATACGTCCATGCATATATTACCACACCCTGGAGCTGTACATACAATAAAGAATTACACAAGCAAAGTGGCCTCTTCTTCCATGCAAGACAAACAAGCAATGGTCAGATGCAACACAGTCCTGGTACTGCGATTATTTTTATGACCCTGCTGCCATCCACACCTCCTCTCCGTCTCAGCCTATTTGCACAGATGTCTCTTTTTCTGTACACATCAATCAAGGCCCTGCATTTTGCTAGTGTTAAAAACAAGCAAGTTGAAAGAAAAGGGAGCAGTTACTCAGCAGCAGACCTTCAGGGTACTCACATGCATGAATGAGGTCCAGAACCAAGACTCACCCACAAAGCCCACCCCTTGCCTTCCCTCACATCAAGACTGATGATACCACCGAGGGCATCTCTATGCTGGTACTACCCTGAAAGAATGTAGAGGTCAAGGGCCAGACCTTGTCCTGGCTCACCATGACCAGTAAACTCAGGACAGACACACCACTACTCAGGGAAGCCCTTTGGTCCTTCATTATTCCAACAGCTTTTTAATTGAGCTGAGCAGCCTTCCTTCTCATCTCAATCCGTTTGCTGAAGGCTACCTCCGTGCCTGCTGGAAATCCACTCTAGCGAGCAGTCAGCTTCCCCCTACTGGTTCTCTGCAGGGTCTGAGGGCAAAAGTGCTGAACTCTCCAAGCGTCCTCTCCGGAGCTGCTGCACGAAGTACAGCAGCTGCTCTCAGTGCCGTGCAGGACCCACCCAGGACTCACATGTGAGGGAGGCAGCGGGGCACACACAGCCCTGCGCGGGCTGCACCCCTCCACCATACAGCTGCTGTCTCCCGTTCCCTTCGACTCATGTCCTAGGAGACCCCTGAGCGACCTCCAGATTGCTTACGAGACTCGCGAACTTACTATTTACACTGTTACAACAAAGGTCCCCTAGTACGCTCCAACTGCCTGAAGGCAGGACAAGCACCAGCCCCCGCTGCTGGGCACCGCGATTAATGGCAGCCAGCCCCAGCGCCAGCCCCGCCGCAGCCGCCGAGGTGGGAGCAGCCAGCAGCAGGCCCGGTGGCGCCGCTCCGGCGGTCCTGCACCGCCTGCCCCGATCAGCGGCGGCCAGGACACCGCGGGCTGCCGGCCCGGCTCTCCCCGCCCAGGTGCCCGCGGCGCTTCACCAGCCGCGCTCTTCCCGCCAGGCGCGCACCGCGGACGAACCGCGCCGCTCCCTCACACAGGGCGAGCCCGGCAACACCCGGGCGGAGCGCTCGGGGCTCCGGGCCCAGCCCCGGCCCGTTCAGCCTCAGCCCCAGCCCTCAGCCCAGCCGCCGGGCCGCTCCCCCGCCCCAGCAGCAAGAGGACAGGCCGCCGGCCCCGCTGCTGCGGGCAGAGCCCGGCCGCGCTCCCCGGGCACCCCTCGCCGCCCCGCCGCTGCCGGTACCTGCCGCCGNNGGGGGATCCCGCCCCGCCCCGCCCGCTGCCGGCCGCCGTCCGGGCGCGTCCGCCGCTTCCTCGCAGCGTTCCGCCGGCACGGAGCGCCTGAGGCCGAGGGGGCGGCTGCGGAGGCGCGGGGGACCCGAGCCAGCCCCGCCGCAGACCCCTCGTAGGTGCGAGCCGAGGCCCAGAGTGGATGGGATGAGCGGCCCGGCCTTCCCGAGCGTCGGGTGTGCGCCCTCCAGCCCTGCGGGACGGTGGTCCGGACCGTGCGTCGCTTTTAGGAGCTGCCAGCCGAGAAAAGAGCGTGTCGCCCTGTTTTATGCCAGTCGTGACAATACGTCCTAGAAATACTAGTCGTGAAACAATAGGAATGCTGCACAGGTACTGTCTGTGGTGAGGAAACAGAGATTCGTTCGTCTTCCCCAGTTTAAAAAGGGAAAAGATCATAAAAGTAATGGTTTTCCTGGCAGGATTACTGCATAGCAGAGTATCCATCTCCAGCGTTCATCTTCCTCTTATCCAGCAGCAATCATGTCACATAACAGCCAGCCTTAATTCACCTGTCATGCCTTTTGGTCATGCCTTTTGTGTTTGTGCGGGCGATCCCGAAGTCTCCAGCAGCTGATGAAACCACAGTCCTCAGTGACCCTGTTAGCAGGCTGTCCACCAAATATTTCCACAGGCTGCAAGAAGCTTCCAAACATGAGCCATGACAAGCCAAAGTGCTGTGGACTGAGAATCGGCATGTCGAGCCCATCTCAACCATTAAGACCAGTGGCAGGTGCAAAGAAGAATTGGATAAGGTTGTGGATCCCAGATCTGCAGCAGAAAAAAGTGGAAATGGGACAGCAGGTAGCAAGTCCTGGAGACCTGGATCTGTTGCCTCCCTCAAGTAGGGTTTGATTCAGTGCTCCCTTGGTTGGCAAGCCATGCAAGGTGCATGCTCTGGCCAGCCCACTCCAGAAGTGCTTGAAGGATTCTGGTGGCAGGACAATTGGGCAGGAAGCCCAGTCAGTCCTACAGAAGGAGAGACTGTAGAGATTTGTGAGAAGGAGAGCAAAGCTTCCAAAACCTTCAAACTGGCTTTCCCAGAGCATGGGGGGAACGGCTCACTGGAGGGGCCCGAGTGGCAGAAGGAGTATACACAGCTGGTGGAGGATTATTCCGGCAGCCCAGGCCCCTGTATAAAAATCTCTGTCCCAAAAGGGGATGATCAAGCACAGGTGGTGCTCCAGGGATTATGATAAAGCCTTCCTGTGGCTCTGCCACCCCAAGAAGCACCACTTTGTCCACCCTGGTCACAAGCCCCTCCTGTGCACAGAGTGTGGCAAGAGCTATAGTTCAGAAAGGAGCTTCCAGACCCACGCATTGGCCCACGGGGCCGTGTGGCCATTCCAGTACACCCAGTGTAACAAGGTTTGCTGCCCCAAGTGAGACTTGCAGGAGCACGAGGTCCTGCACAACGGCCAGCACCCCTTGTCCTGCCAGCAGTGTGGCAAGGCCTTTGCATGCTGGCTCTCTCTCTGCATGCACAGGAAGATCTATTTGGCTGCTGGGACTGGCCCAGCTGATCCCAAGGGGTGCGATTGTGCCATATGTGGGTGTCACCTGGCCAATTCCAGCTCCTTATGCAACCACATGTGCCTGCATGTGGGGTGGTGCACTTTCACCTGCAAGCAGTGCAGCAAGTCCTACACCCTAGCCACAAAGCTGTGGTGCCATCAGAAATCCCACCTGGCTGGTAATCCCTGCAAATGCGAACTCTATGGCATGGGCTACGCCCTTCCCCAGAG
This sequence comes from Onychostruthus taczanowskii, assembly GCF_017590055.1. NCBI lineage: Eukaryota > Metazoa > Chordata > Aves > Passeriformes > Passeridae > Onychostruthus > Onychostruthus taczanowskii. Next base: position 2,393,560 of record NW_024496525.1, on the reverse strand, counting down.
CCTTGTGCACCATGTGCTCACACACAGAGTGGTAAAAGGAGTCTGAGGAGCTTGCCACTACACTGGCCTCAGTTGCTGTGGGCCGGTTTCCTGAGGCAGCAGGAAAGACACGGAGGAAGGGCCAGCAGGGGGGGCTTGTGGGAGAGCTCACCCTGCTCGTGGTGGAGGTGCTGGGGCCACTGAGTGAGGCTGAGCTGCTGATCACAGCCAGCAGTCACTGTATTACTACTTACTAGTCTAAAGGCAGATCCCAGATCCTGGGGCACACAGGACAAAGGCCATGTGTCCATCAGCAAAGGATATAATCAAAATCATCCTCTCCAAGCATGAGGACAAATGCATCATGACACAGGATGAGGCCTCACTGAGTGACGTGGTCATCATCCAGGAGGAGATGGGCTTCAGGAGCCGTGGCAGAAGTGGTAGAGATCAAGACTGGTACATGGCTGATCATCTGTACTTATTAAAAAAAGGTAAAAAACCAAAATCTAGCTCTCTCATCTCTGTTAGCAACAAGGCCCTGTGCCTCAGCCCCAGGCAGAATTAGCAGTCTTGGAGGCAAATGCCTGTATAAATGTGGGTCTTTGCAGTAGTTGCTCGTTGAAGTTATGAGCCTACACATGCCACATGCTGGGCCTGGCACAGAGAAGGCATTGGCTGTTGATGGGAAGAACTTCCTAGAGAAGACACAGCATTAATGAGCAGTGCTTCTGTTCTGCCTGTGTTACATTGTCAGTCAGTGACAGTGCACTGCGGGGAAGGCAGGAAAAGTCTCAAAGCAGTGACTTTGAACAGTGCCCTCCTTTCAAGTTTTTTAATTACTCGTTGCTATTCATGTGCTTTCCTGGACTTTTATTCTTGGAGCTAAGCATCGCTTCTGATCATTTGAAGCTCATGCTGGTGCCAGACATTACTGGTAAGCAGCTTTCCAAGTGCTTACAAGGTAGCTTGTAATATGAAGAGCATTTTTCACAATTAGCAGAAGCAAAGTCCTGCCTTGGAGCTAGGGCTGAGTGTCTTCTCTGCTGTCACCTGGTTTGCTTGCTGTCAGTCTCCTTCGCTTATGGTGACTGGACAGTCTGTCTGAGAACATGAAAAGGGTAGTTTTGTGTCTCACTATGCAATTTTCAGTGTCCCCAGCTGAAAGGCTCCTCACCTCTCCATATAAAGGTTGACTAGTTCAACCCCGATAGATTTTCCATTTCCTCTCCACATTCATACTGGGTTCAATAATTTTTTCCCTTTTTTCTCTTCACATATTCTTGCTTCCTCTCTTCCCTTCTCTCCTATCCCTGCACCAAAACATTAAAAGACAGCACTGCCACAACTACATCCCAATATCCCTTCTGCTCCATCTTCTTCAGTCCCTGTTTGCCAACTGAGGCATGCTGCTGTAAATGAGTCCTGTTGCAGGAATGAAGTGCACAGCTATGTGAACTTGACCTCCTAGGAAGAGCTGACAATACCAGACCTAACAGGTCTTTCAGACTTGCCTGTTCTGCACTCGCTTTCCACGTGTTATAGGAACACCACTTTGATTTGCTGAATCCTCAGTTTTAGCTATTGCTCTCTGTCTTATGCCTCTCAAATATCTGCAATTCCTCTAATTTTTTTAATTTAGTCTTTCTTAATAGCTTTAAATTCTCTGGGTTTCTTATGCCCACTGCACAAGGCACCAGAGAATCATAAGTAGCATAGTTCCCTTTTGGGGTGCTATGAATGCAGTTATGTGATACTCCTAAAAGCTGCTCTTTGTGGTTTCTACATTAAATTTATTTTCATTAACTTTTATGACGTGTTTGCAGACAAGGTGCTAGAGTGAGATCCATGACACTTTGATGTGATGTAAAGATGGAAGGTGAATTCAGTTGATAAGCCTTTGGATGTCCTAATTTTTAATTATTTTCTCTATAGGGGCATGCGAGCTAAGTCTTCCCTGAATGCTTGGAGCACAGGCATGTGAGTGGGCTTGTATTTGAAGGTGCAGTGCTTCCTACTGTTCTCTCTTTGTGCCTATCCAAACTCAAATATTGACACAGCTGCGGAATGTTCTCACTGGAGCTGGGCTCATTTGCTGTGTTTGAAGCATGTGCCCTCTGTCACAGCAGAACTGGGAGAGAAGGGGGAGCAATGGGGGGAAGGGGCAGGGAGAACCCAGACCCCTATTGCCTAAATGGCTGATCTGCTTCTTTATTCCAAGGTAACAGGAGAGAAGTGGAAGGAGCAATTATGAATAGGAGGTCTTCACAGAAACATTGTTCACCTGACAGTTGGTCTGAGTAGGTGGGAGCATGTCTGTGCTGTGCTGCACGTATCACCTGGCTGCAAGATAAGCTTAGCTGCCTAATTCTGAGGAGCCCATAGGTGATTCCCTTGGGCCCCTGGTGATGATGCCACCACCATGTCTTTGTCTTAGAAACAGCATGTTCTCATGTGAACAACCTTTTTCTTGACAGCAAAATTATGCATAAAGTTGTTTACTCCTAGGAAATTCCTATAAAAGCCCTAAAGACCATGGTGCTGGTGAACCTCAGCATGGATGGGATCCACACAGGGTGCCGTGGCCTGACTGGATAGCTGTGCAGTGCTGTATAGCTTGGTGTTTGCATCATCTGAAGGGGTATGGGATTATCTAATGCCATACCCTTTCTCCCTTTCTTGTATTATGTCCAGCAAATGGTATTTTAATGACTACATTGTGGGCTCTGAGTACCTCTTTTATTGGGATACATAACAAGCCCTCATGCCAGTGCATTACATTTGGTGCAGTTGTCAGGATGCTGGTGAGAAGGGAAGAAGGATAGCAAGGAAAAGGATGTGTGCCTGCCTGGCATGGGGGCAGTTACACAGCATGCTGCCTTTCAGTGCCAGTGAAGGCTATGTGTCAGGACAGCAGACGTGTGGATTACCCAGCTGGCTGGAGATCTTGTGCACCCATTGCCAGTACAGGTTCAAGCTGCAAGCACACAGCTCTGCTGGGTAATGAAGTCCACTATGCTGGCAGGGCTTCACCAAAGCTTTGGGGTGCTGCTGCAACACTCCTGGGTGACAAGTGCCAAGGTCTTCTGGATGATTTGGGTCCTTCCTGCTGGCAGGGTGACACCAGGTGTCAGGCATGCACACAAATGTTACATTTAAACCTCAGGGTGGTGTTAGGGTTCGCTCCCTAGCCAACTTGTAAACTGGCTTAAACCTGACCAAGGTGTTTGAATGAAAGGGAACAGGCTGCAAGGGAAGGAGACAATTCTCTGGGTCCTGAAATCCTCCCCCACCTGGCAGCTCCCTGGCCCTCAGGGACAGGGGAAACCCCCGTGTGAAGGGATAAGGGTTTCATCTTTCTGATTGTATCCAAGGTGTTGCTTTGATTAAATTGTATAACTCACTTTAGGAACAGATTGATAAATGCCTCAACTACTGAACCAGCAAACTATCCATCACAGACTAAGGTCAAAGAAAATGGGCCATATTCTGCTCCCTGGAAGTTGAAAAAGTAGTTACACAGGGGAAAAAATTGCCAAAGGCTTTCTTTACTTAAAAAGACAAATCAACACATAGAAGGAGAGAGATCAAGACTCCTGTGTTACAAGCCCTAACGCTGGATGGTAAAGGTACCTTAACTCTCTTGTCCTAAGAAAGAAAATAGCATCCATCATTCATGGGTGAGTGAAGACAGAAAGAAAATGAAATTATAAAAATTTGCTTGCAGGAATGGAAGAGTTAAATGTTGGAGGGGTGGAAGTCACACCCCTGGAGAGCTGATAGCTGATCAGTGCTGTGCTGCTGCAGAGGCTAACCACAGGAATGGGAGAAACAGAGAGGAGCCCTAGAAGCACATGAGGGAATGAGAAAGGCCACAATGTGAGGAGTCAGGATCTTTAATTACTAACATTGCAGTGAGACACCAGAAAGGGCTGCAAAGTGTCCCAGGATGTAGTGAAAATCTCCAATTACAAAGCAAAAAGTGAAAAAATAGAAGACACCTAAGTGATAGATGTAGCCTTGAGTAATCTAGAAATAAAAGGTTTCAGCAGTTACAGTTAACAGCCTAGCTGCCCTGATAGGTGGGTTTGTCTTGTATCACGGGGGAAAGAAGAACAGCAGCTGGACAAGAAGCAGCCAGACATAATGACAGAATCATCATCAGTTTTAATAAGGGTTTTTCAAACAAATACTTAAGCAACAAAATAAATGTAGGAACCAGAGCAAAAGTAATGTTTAAAGAAGATGACATAGGTAGGTATTAGAAGATATTCATACCTGTCTGATAACCAAACTTAACTGCTGTATTGTAGCGGTGCTTAAAGTTAGCTTTATATTCTGCATGATCCCATGGAAGGTGGTAGGACCTTTCCTTTAAAGGAAAGACAAGAAGAGGGTAAAAATCTGCATAAGTATAACAACCTTGATTTAAGCTACAGTGTAAATGCTGCCTGGTTATTATAACGAAGAGACAGAGATGCAGAAATTAAAGTGATTGAGGAGATTGAAAGCTGCTCCTCCTCCAGTTAGGAGTGAAGGTGGCTGTGTGGGACACAGCAGCAGCTCTGATCTCACCGGTCTTGTTTGTGCTTTTCCCTGTCCCTGCCTGTGCTCTCTGCCTAAATGCCATTTCCCCTGCTAAGAAACATGGGTATTTCTAGGGTTGTGTCTAATCCCATTCACACACTCTCCACCCAGGTCATTTCCACCCAGAGAATCCCAGCCATTCCTAAAGGCGCCTCTCCAAAATCCAGGGCGAGGAATAGAGATGTGTGTGGATGAAAACAGCAGATACTCTTATGTGAGGAAGGAAGCCTCTGCAACTGCTCTTTGTACCAGCGTCCAGAGTCATTCCTCAGCCACCCTAATGCTAATATTTGCACTCCTTCTATGGAGATAAACATTACAGATGTATCAGCTGCACAGAGGCACAGCACAAAATATGCTCTCTGCTGGCAGGAAGCACTTTTGTTCCCTGCTGGCAATTCCCGAGACTCCCCCCACATTGCCCTCTTTCTCCAGTCTTGCAGATAGTCTGCTTGCTGTAGCAATCATTAGAGCCTTCTGAGCTCTGGTAGTCCACTTCTTGACTTAATAGCTGATGTCATGACATCCAGACCATTCCTCTCTCCCTGTTCCTGGAAGCCCTTGTTTTCCTGGCTGGTTTTGGGTGTGCTGGCTCCCTGCTTGTCATAGTTTCTGTTTCCTTTTGGATGGACTTTAGTACGTTCCACTATGGGGGGAAGAAAAGGGGGAGCCCAACCTTCATGCTGCTTCATCCTCCTCCAGTCAGCTGGAATTATAAGGCATTGGGAAGAATGCACCGCCAATGGCACTGCTAACTAACCTAACTGGGAGGAAGATCTAAATTTCAAATGGGCTGTCAAAGGCACCCTTTCTGCTCATTGTCATGGGCAAGGGAGAAGGGGGAGCACTGAAGCTGTGTGTTGTGGTGCCAAAATAGCTGAGGCTGAGCTTGCTGATAACTGCAGGAAGGAAAGACAACTGAGCACTAGGGAGAATCAGGGGGGCTTGCAGCTAAAAAGAGAAGGACTGGGAATGGCTAAGGAGATCTCAAAGTCTTCCTGTGTTTGAGGCTGCTAGAGTATAGCCTTTGAAAAGAGTCAGTGGCAGGGACCCGAACCAGCATGATGGGGAGGCAGTGATGGTGCCAGGGGCTGCACAGGAGCAAAACCAGGGAAAAGGAGCAAGCTCTTTGGCTGGGATGGCTGTGAGCTGGCAGAGATACCTCTAATGGCTGTGAGCTGGCAGAGATACCTGTAGCAAGGGACAAACTTGTCCTTTTGCTACTCATGCCATCATCCCAGATATGAAATAGGAAGCTTAAAGTAAGGAAACAAAGGTGCTCTGACAGGAGAGAGAGATGCCAAGAGAGGAGGGATAAGGGTTCCACTGTCCCTGACACACCATGACCTGGAGTCGTGTTTCTTCATTCTGGTTCAATATTAACCCAGCAGGGCTGTGACTCTGCTTATTCTGCTTCCTTTGCAATTCCCCTGAAGCCAGGGCTGTACAGCATGGCGCAGACCAAAACCAGCATACTGAGGGGCCTGCTCCTCTCCAGCCTTCTGCACCTCACCTTGAGCCATGCTGGAGGTAAGACTCGAGGGCAGAAGTACCAGTAGATGACAGGAGGAAGATGGGAATAGTTCTTTCCAGGGGTAACACAGGTGGCAAGTTTTCTTCCTCAAGTCAGGAGGACAGGCTAAAAGCTTGAAGCTGGGAGCAAAAGGATGCTGAGAATGGAGTGAACATAGGAGGATGCAGCTGCATCTGTCAGCTGGCGACAGCAAGTCAGTGGATTTTATGAGTCACCTCGGAAATGGCAGGGAGGAGACTGTGGCTTAGTCCAGGATCAAGTCTAACATAACCATGGGGCTTTTGGAGATAGAGTTTCTTCGCTGACCTAGGTGACTTTAATTCTCCATTGCCTTCCCAGCTGTCCCTTATCAAAACTTTAGGTCATACAAAATATGCTGCCTTCCTGCTCACTGCTCCTTTTATTAGAGCTTTTAAATGTCTTTTCTTAACATGAGGTTAAGTTCTCTCAGACCCGCTACTGTGTAGGGGAAGACCTGTCTCCAGGTCTCAAATCAGAGGCTCTGAATATGAAATAGAACCAATCTGTGCTTATCACAGTGGTCTGAGACTTGCAAGACAGAAATACAGTGGCTGGGGCCAGGGACAGCAGCAGGCTCAAAGCAAACAAGCCTCTATCTAAATGCAAATGAGCAAAGCAGCTTTGCTGAGGAAGCCGTGTTCCTCTCACTTCTGTTCCTTATCAGGGATGTGAGCTGTGACGGGATGAATTCCAGAGAATTTGCTCTGATCATCAAGTGTAGACTTGACAGGGCTTCTCTTCTCTGTATGGTGTCCTGGGGGAGGCTGGGCTGTGGGATCACCACATCAGCTGCATGGGGTTTTTGGAAACTGCAAGGGGAGACAAAGGTGCCCTCTGGCTGTGAGCAGCCCTTTGACTGGCAGTGTTCTGACCTGATAGTTTTCCTGGAAAAGGGGCAGGCATTGTCACTGCTCAAGCGCCACCGACGTGCCAACAAGGGATTTGTAGAAGAAATGCTTAAGGGAAACCTGGAGCGAGAGTGCTTGGAGGAGATATGCAGTTATGAGGAGGCTTTCGAAGCCCTGGAATCCACGGATCAGACGGTACGTACCAGGAAACATTCCCCCAGCCAGCCTCTGTAGGGACACACCTGCAGGTTGCCCACACCGCCAGGGGCCAGGGTTGTAATACTCAATTCTGTGAACCAAAGATGAGGCTGATGAGTGCATGCCCCATGGCAAGCTCAGGCTTCCTTAGGGAGCTTCCCTCCTTGAGACACTGCAGGGAATACACCTGAAAGCTCAGGTTCTTTTCTCTCCCTCTCTATGCATGAAGTGACAAGGTGCCATTGGTCCTGAATAGCATCTTCCTCTAGCTCAGCATGGTACCCCACATGCGAACTGCTATCCCAGACACTCACAGATGCAGTGGCATAGTAGTCAAAACACTGACTACTCCCAGGTAGGGTTCCTCAGACTCCCTTGAGCTGAAACTTTTTTGCACACCCTGTCATTTTTTCTGGTTTCCAGACTCACTCTGCGAAATTTGTGCTGCATCCTTTTGGGATTTGATCCTAGCCCCAAGGCTGGTGTGCCTGTAGAATTTCACACCCCAAAAAACCAACAGATAAACAGTTAGGAGCCTAAGCCAGCAAGACACTACCTCTTTGGAGTACTTCAATAGCAATCGGCCTCAGGCTGCATGGCAGAGATGAGCAATACCTACATGTGATCTGTGGCCTTAGAAATTCCAGGTCCAGCTGCTTGGACTTCTGCACTGTAGCCCATTGCACTACTTGCTCTGCAGGTTGATGAAGGTTGTAAACATCTTTGGTCTCTTTAGATACAACAGCACTGTCTTGATTCCTGAGTCTGATCGAGTCTGATGTGGTTTTGTCTTGTATTTTTTTGCTTTGACTCCACAGTAATTGGTATAAACAGAGCTAGGTTAGTCTTTCCTTTTGCTGTGATGGGACGTTCTCTTACTGGTTTGAATAGCCGTAGCCAAGAAAGGTTTGATGTTCTGTGTCCCTAATTTTTTTTTTTTTTTTTTCACAGAACATATTTTGGTCAAAATACCAAGGTAAGTTGTTTTGAGTCTTGCAAGTACTGTTATCCCTTATCCACTGTCTCATCCTGGAGAGATGGCTCCCTCTTTTAAGAGCTCACTTTGCAGTGCTAAGCTTGTGTTTTGTCTCTAGATGATAAACTGGTTCAAATGAAGATGCTTATTTGGATTGCTTTCATATAATTTGTCTCTTTCTTCTTATTTTGCTAGTATGTCAGGGCCTGGGAAAGTCCAGGGCAGTTCTGGATGCTTGTCTAGAAGGTATGAACTTCATGCTGACCTCAATCTCCTTGATACAGTGAGTGCCAGGAACTTGCTTTCTGCAGAGATTGTACAGAAAAAAAATTAAACTGATGTTGGAGAAGCCATCTAATTTTAAAGAAAAATACCAGGGGATGAATTTGAAATTATTTCTTACTCTTTATTTCCCCAGTAATCATTTCAACAAACAATCTGGTTTGTGCACTGAAATAGCACGGGGTAAATATCCTTATCCTTGTGACAGTCAGGTGTGAGCAGCCTCTCAGAAAGGCTCTGAGCCAAAGCAAAGCACAGAGCCCTCAGGGATAACTCCTTCTGATGCAGCAGAGAAAGCTTAGGCTGTGTACTTTTCTCACAGGAAGATACCTCTGCTATTGCAGGCTCATGCACCCAGCAAAAGTTAAAGGGACATGACCTTGAAAAATGAAACATCCAGTTCCACTGACTGCTTACACTGTGTTGGGATTTTGACAGGTAACTGCGCTCTTGGGCTGGGCCAGAACTATCGGGGAACAATTAGCCAAACCAAGTCTGGGACTGAATGTCAAGTGTGGACAAGCAAATATCCACATATTCCTAAGTAAGTCCGCTTCTGCATATCCCTTTAAGGGTCCTCTGGGGTGTCCTTCCTTCCTAGCCTAACCAGCTTGGTCTCTCATAGATTTAATGCCACCATTTATCCCACCCTCATTGAGAACTACTGCAGGAACCCAGACAACAACTCAGAAGGCCCATGGTGCTATACCCGAGACCCAACGGTAGAACGGGAGGCGTGTCCCATCCCCGTGTGTGGTATGTCCCAGCACTTCACTCACAGCAAAACACTGCACTGAGACTGACGCTAAAGCACTCAAGGGTTAAGGAGGGGGAATGCTTACATGAACGGAGGGCAGTAGGAGTGGAGAAGCTGCATCTTAAAGGGTAAAGGAGCTGAGGAAGAAGTCACTGAGTTGCCCATACATAACAAGCTGTTTTCTCTAGATTATACTAATCTAGATCTAAATTAAAACCAGTGTCAGCAGTACCCTGGAATGTACTACAGTACTTTCTAGTCAGTCATCCCAAAATCCTGGCCCAGTTATCTCTAATTTGTTACAGCCATGAGTCATAATGTTTTTTGGTCTGAATTCCTACCTTTAGGACAAAATAACTACAGTTTGTGCTTGACTGCCTGCCGTAACATTCTCTCCTGTGGAGGTGTGCAGTCTAATACTCACAATCTCAAGTAAAGAGAAGATGCCCTTCTCTCATCATTGAACTGAATGTGGAGGATCATCCCCCTACACTTAAACATTCCCATTTCTCCCTAGTACACAGCCATCTCCCCTGGGGCTTGGCCTCTGTCTCAGACGTATTGGTAAAGGAGAGAACTTCTCACACAGCAGAAGTTTCTTTTCCTAAAACAGAGACTAGAAGCAACAACTCATAAGCAAAACGTAGAGGTCAGCAACCACTTTGACATGGGGTATTTTGAAATTTCAAAAGCCATTACCATTGCTCTGGTCTGCAGAATCTAACAAACAGAAGAAGTACTGCTCTGCTTTGAGGCCATCAGGCACCTGTGCTACTCTGTTCACCAGTTAATTTCTGACCAGCAATATTTTACAGTTACACTTGTGTGTACATGGCTATAGCAGGATTAGAAAAGCCTTGGGTTTGTGCACAGTTCTTTTATAATCATGTTGACATGAGTCAAAAAACAGAAGCAGCCCCACTGATAGAGGTGAGTGCTACTTGCCCAGTGGCTGTTGTGTACCACAGTGAATAGTCAAATGGGGTCTCTCTTCCTGCTGTGCACAAGGAGAAAGCCCCTTGAGGCCAAGCCAAAAGAGATTGAGTACCCACTCCTTCAGGAAATTCTGCTTAAAACTTGCAGTCATTAGGACACTTGCAAGAAAAAGCATGGAAAGTCTTGCAGGGAAATTTTTCACTTACCATTAGATTTAGAAACATTGGCAAAAGTTAAATTTGCAAATTTAGTAGATTACCACAGTAAAAGGCTCCCCCAAATATGGCCCAGTTATACATTTTAGAATAAGGTGTTGATGGAGCTAATACAACAGAATGATGATGGCTGAAACACCTATCCATTCCTTGAGCTGGTTCTCAAAGATGCCCCAGAAGGAAACACAAAATTGTTCCTCATATCTTAGTGAGAAAGAGAAGTGTGATGAATAGTGCCAGCCTCACTTCACATACTGCTGAACCATCTCTGACACTGCAATATTTTAGAGGGCCACCACATGCATGGAAACACAGTGGGGGTTCCTACACATAACAGGAGGCACCATGGAACTCTGCTTCAGTAAAGGGGCTCTGGTGTTATTTGCTAATAGCACTTCTGAATGCACAGCTGTGGCTTAAATCACAAGTTCTCTGTCTTTCCAGGTGAAGACAGAACAACAGTTCCATTTACTCCACGGGCCGTAGAACCTGCACCAACAGAGTCTTGTGAACCAGAGAAAGGCATGCTTTACACAGGGACTCTCTCAGTCACTGTGTCTGGAGCTAAGTGTCTGCCATGGAACTCTGAGAAAGCCAAAGAGGTGCTTCATGGAAAACAAATTGACCCAGAAGTGGAGCTGCAGGAGAATTACTGTCGGAATCCAGACAGAGATGACGAGGGTGCCTGGTGTGTCATAGATGAATCACCCTACTTTGACTACTGTGATCTGCACTACTGCGGTGAGAAGTCTGCATAGGTTTGGGTAGGCACATATTTGAGGCAGTGGCAAATAACAGGAGTAACATGAAGTGCTTGACCTGGAAGGAATAGACAAGGATGTACATACACCATGCACACTGGAGTCTTGTTTGTCCACATATCACATATACTAACCTGCCTCAGGTGCATAGCACTGTTACCTCTCTCAGGTGTTCTCCCTGAAAACTCACACTGGTGGACAAGGCACATTAAAAAGAGTACTATTGTTTTAAAACTTCATCAGACCCTGATGTAGGGAAAGGAACATTTACATTGCTGATTATTATGGCAACTACACTTAAGCCTTTTGCCTTGTTTGTCTTTCCATCTCTCAGACAGTTCGCTAGAAGACGAGAACCAAGAGTTTGAGGGAATATCAGGACGTTCTACTATTCCTAAAGAGTTCAAACCCTTCTTTGATGAAAAAACTTTTGGTTCAGGTGAAGCAGGTGAGCAAAAACTCTAGGTACAGCATGTTTGCAGAAGGGCTGTAGCTTCTTCCCATTCACTGTTCCTCAGAAACATAAGCTAGCCAAAAGCTGTTAAAAGCAGGGGAAGATATTTAAACTCCTTGAAGAACTCTCAAAAGTCAATATCCAGTTCCAATCATGGAGCTAGTAAGCACTTCCTTTCTAAGATCTTCCAGCTTCGCATGCTGACTGCAAACAAGAGTTCTCCACCATAAATCAGGTAAGTAGCAAAGCCAGATTGCTTGTGCTTTCAGATTGTGGCACTCGTCCTTTATTTGAGAAGAAAAAGATAACAGACAAAAGTGAGAGGGAGCTGTTGGATTCCTATGCAGGAAGAATTGTCGGTGGGGATGACGCAGAAGTTGGCAGTGCCCCCTGGTAAGTATTGTCTTTGCACAGTCTTTGGTAATTGTATCTTCCTTCTCTTCAGCTCAAGCAGATAGAAATAAAAGGGCTTTCCTATCTTAGACAGCGTGCATAAATTACAGATTCTAGTCAAAGCTTCTCCAAGTGGTTGACAGAGCAGTACTAAAAACCTGGAAAGAAACTCACCTCTTGAATCAAGTACGCAACCACTGGAGAAAGCAAATGTGTTGGAGTGTTTCATCTTCATGTCTTCCTCTTTCCAGCTTTGCTGGAATGAAAAGGATGAGAAAATTCTTCTGGTAAAAGAAGAATTTCTTTTAATAGGGTAAATGGCCTACTGCATAGGATATACATGTCCAGGGAAAACTTCTGCTACAGAGCTACTCACTCAGTTTTGTCTGTATAGAGCAATGCTGTTTCCTGCTCACTGCCAGATCTGCTCTTTCTGCAAGACACCAGGACCCATTTAGTCCTGCTAAGGGGTTCCTTCCTCCTCATCTCTCAGGCAGGTGATGCTCTACAAAAAGTCTCCTCAGGAGCTGCTGTGTGGTGCCAGCCTCATCAGTGACAGCTGGATCCTAACTGCTGCTCATTGTCTTTTTTATCCACCCTGGGACAAGAACTTAACTACAAATGACATATTGGTGCGGATTGGCAAGCACATAAGAGCAAAGTAAGAGTCTGAATGAAGTGAGAAGGAACTAGACCTCCTCTTGAAGTAAAGAGATACTTTGGAGTTGGGCTGTCATTCAGTATCCACAGAAGTATTATAACTAATGTTACATGCCTCTCAATAACAGGATCTAATGGGGCTGTCATTTGTTGCTCTTGCTGATCCTGAAGGTTGAAGTGAAAGGGAGCAAGGAAGCCTGGGAAATCTAAAAGGGTGCTCCTATGTAAAGACAGCATTGTCTCAGAGGGTACAAAGCTGAGAGTATCATAAACTCCAGAAGACTCTCAGCTGCTACTGTACAGCGAGTTATTTCCTTCATAACTATTTCAGATATGAAAAGGATAAAGAGAAGATTGCTCTGTTGGATAAAATCATCATCCATCCCAAGTACAACTGGAAAGAGAACATGGACCGAGACATTGCACTCATGCACTTAAAGAGACCCATGAGCTTCAGTGACTACATCCATCCTGTCTGCCTGCCTACCAAAGAGGTCGTGCAGAGGTAAGGAGAAGAGAGATAGAGAAAAACATGACTTCTCAAGGCTATTTGTAGTGAGAGTGCCAGGCAGAAGAAAGCTGTTACAATACATTTAATTATACTTGTGCTTCCTTCCACAGGCTGATGCTGGCAGGTTACAAAGGGAGGGTAACTGGCTGGGGAAACCTGAAAGAAACATGGGCCACCAGCCCCTCCAACTTGCCCACAGTTCTGCAACAAGTCAATGTGCCCATAGTAGATCAAAGTACCTGCAAGGCATCCACCAGAGTCAAAGTCACTGACAACATGTTCTGTGCAGGTAAGTAACACTGGAGTCACAGGCACAACCTGCCAAGGAAGTCACGGGCTCTGAGCTCCTGCTGTGACTCATGCAGCAAAGTTACTTTCTGATAAATTTGCAAATGCCCTCCACAAAGAATAATGTTCCCATGATAAGAAATTTCTCAGCTCTCAGACAGGAAAGCTGGAGAACTTAAAGCTAGGAATAAAGTTTGCAACACCAACCTGTGTCAGGAATTAGTCTAATGGTACTATGTAGCAGCACTAGCTGTGGGAGAACTAAGCCCAAATAAAATTATCTTTTCATCAGTACAGAGAGCAGTTCAGTGACTTCCTAAATTAAAGGCTGCACACCTATTATCCTACCTACTAGCTATCTCAATCTTTTGGAGCCCATTCATACTTATAGCCACAAATTTTGAAGGCTCCTACCTTCCTAAAACTCTTCTAACATCATACCCTTTTTGATTGAGAAGGGAAGTAGACACAGAATTCAAGTTACCAAGAGACTATGGATTTATGTACCAGTTTAATAGTTTCTGCTATATTCTTCATTTGTGCAGACTTTATCAGTTCCTACAAGCAAGCCTTGAGATTTTTTACTAAATTTGTGCTGCTTGTATCTAAACACATGCGCCTGCTTGAGTTAGGATAGAAGCCAATTACACGAGTGTGCTGAAAACAAAGAGCTCTTATGGATTCTCTTTCTAGACAACATTCTATGAAATAGCTGAGATGCAGACATACAGAAAAAAATGAAGACACGGGTGATAGGAACATGCAGAGATACTATCCAGTTCATCAGGAATGAATGAAATCCTCTTCCTCTTCATAGTGATACTTCAGGAAGACAGCTGGGGAGATGAAAAGCAGAACTTACAGTGACAGGAAAGTGAAAGTGGGGATAACAGTGAATTTCTATAGTAAATAGAAGAAGAGGGAAGATGGATTATTACAAATAAGTTTCTAAGACAAGAAAAGCACAGTAGCTCAAGCTATAGCTGTTGTACGGTGTCAGTGCAACTGACACTAACAGCAAATCTGATGAAAAAACAGAGGGTAGATTCAAGAATGCTGCAAAGACAGATGCAAAGTTAGAATTTTTACATATATGAGAAACAGAAGTCCAAGTTGACAGAATCAGCAATCTCATGGGTCCCAAAATATTTAAGCCATTTATCCCAAAGCCTTAAAGAAAACATGGCCAACACAGCCACTCCCCCTACAGTCAAATGTTCATTCTTCTTGCCTGCAGGTTACAGTCCTGACGCGCTAAAGAGAGGAGATGCCTGTGAAGGGGACAGCGGGGGACCTTTTGTAATGAAGGTATGTTCAACAAGTTCAAGCTTGTAAGACACACCAAGATAGGTTTGTTCTGTGCCGAAATTCATACTCTAAAAAAAAGCAGCAGAGTTGAGCCACTGCTGAGTGGCTGAAGCAAACCCAGCTCATGCCCAAGGTGAGCAATGGAGATGAATCCTGCAGTCATCCAGCCCCATTTCTATACTGAGCTCTCAGCATATTGGGAGATCACCTGCAGGACGCATGAGTGATGGCCAGTTCTTAATTAGAGATTTAAGAGTAGAGACAAAATTACTCCAACAAACTCTGTTGGAGATGCCAGTCTGAATCACAAAGTAGCATCCATCATTAAACAGACTGAGGCACATCCAAGGTTTAGATCAGAGAGGGCAACCAAACTGCTAAACAATACAGAGCACAAGTCTTATGAGGTGTGGCTGAGGGAGCTGGGCTTGTTTAGTCAGGAGAAAAGGAAGCTCAGGGGAGAACTCCTGAAAGGAGGCTGTAGCTAGGTGGCACTCGGCCTCTTCTTCCTGTCAAGCAAAGGACAAGAGAAAATGGCCTCAAGCTGAGCCAAGGGAGGTTAAAGTTGGACATCAGGAAGCATTTCTTCACTGAAAGAGTGCATTTAGTGCTGTCATATAGTTAACATGGTGGTGTTTGGTCAAAGGTTGGACTTATCTTGGAAGTTTTTCCCAACCTTAATGATTCTGTGATTCCATCAAGGTCTTTTGCTCTTTGTGCCAATCCCATTTTTTCTTTATTTCAGAACCCAGATGACAACCGTTGGTATCAAGTGGGAATAGTTTCATGGGGAGAAGGCTGTGACAGAGATGGCAAATACGGATTTTACACCCATGTATTCCGCCTAAAAAAGTGGATACGAAAAGTCATCGAAAATCACGGGAGATAGATGAAGCATTTACCTTGCCTGGTCTCAGTTTTGCTACAACGTTCCACTTTAAAACATAAGCAGAGAGGATCCTGAAGTAAAACAAGTTATATCCTTACAACTTGACAAAAGGAAAATAAAAGCTCTTGAAAATAAAAGCTCTGAAACCCATCTTCTTCCTTTTATTCATCCTGAGTTTAGTAGCAGTTGTATCTAAGTCATGACAGTAGCCAGGAGTACCACAGCACTAGCTATACTGCTAATTGCCTGTTGTACTTACAAATTCCCCTCCCTTCCACCAGCTATAATCAACAGGTTTTGGACCTCACATAATGGCCTTTTCAGTCACAGCAAGCATGACTATACCCTCATGCACTATCCCTTTCCTCCCTTCAAGACAACTAATATTCTGTTCTAGTTTTTGACCCATGTATGTACCAGAGATAACCACCCTACAGCACCTGTAGCATTCCACAAAACACCAATGTCAAAAGTAAAGCAATTAGAAGCTGTTTTGATCAGACAAACCATGTTCACAGCAACAACGGTCAGCAATAAATACCAGCACCACTGTGTGCAATTCATCCTAGAAAGGAACAGTGGCTTGAATACATTAAGCAGCACTTCCAGTAACATCCTACACAGTAGGTGGTGCTGGGTGTTCATTGTGTATTTTCCACCTGCACAGCAAGATTCTGAAGGAAGCAATTATTGTGGTCATTGTCAAAGCCTGCAATGAAAACATCGTGCACTACACCTGTTTGCTTGTGTTATAAAGGCTGTTTAGGGATCTCTCCAAGAACAAGCTTCAGTCTTTCATGAACTCCTCTTTAGCAGGAATTTGTGGACCACTGAGGACCCAGAAGTACAGCAGGAAACAAATTCTTGACCACCCAATTTGTTCAGCCCAATTTTCTACTAAGAAAATAATGAGATTTTTGCCCAAATAAAGCACAAAAACCAACCTTTCAAAAAAATGTGAAGGAAAAAACCTCAACATCTCAAGTTTCATGACTGTTTAAAGTAATTGATAACCACATACACTGAACACTGAAAATGTTTAGCCCTTCTAATGTTTAAATGTTAAGCCTCACCCCCTTTACTACTATCAAATAATCTGTGACAAAAGAGGGGAACCAGGACCATACAGCTTCTGGAGAAAGTCACTGTTCATATTGACTTGTTACAAACAATACAGAAGAATAATTTTGAAAATTCAGTTTAATGTTATTTAAATATTGTCTGGGCTAAAGATTAGGCTTTATTAATTTATGTGCACAAGTTTTAGTTCAGAACTCCCAGGATATTGAGTCCAACCAAACACTACAAAGACACAGGGCAAAAACTCATTCGTAAAAACAACTATATCTTCTGCTACTCAATTATTCCTGTATTTCACTTTTGAATCAGCTTCATATTTAAAATAGTTTATGCAGGTTTGCAGGCATTGCTGTTTTAACATCCTGAGCTAATTAACAAATAGTTCTTCAGAATGTCTGCTGAATATGGTAAAGGAACATATGGATTAATTTAAATGTCACTAAGTTTCAGAGAGCAGCTAGTAATTGAGAGGTAGTGGCAGTAACTCTAGTGTAACTGTAGCCAACACAAACTATTCACAAACTGCCCCAGTTTAAGTGCACAAAACCACAGCACTTACCAATAAGGGCCAAACCTCCACTTGTAACAGAGCTCTGTTCCAAAAGTGCACACCCATTTCAGGTTATGAGAGGAGACTGACTACTAAATCGAGGCAGTGGAGCAATGAATGGCATCATATCAGTTAACACAGGATGGAGAATGCTTGTGGTCACCTGCTATCAGTGTGCAAACTCACCATAAGCACCAAGCAGCATTATGTCAACTGCAACCCAAGCCTAGGGGTCCTGTGAAAGGAAGATTTCAGACATTTGCAGCAGCTCTGGCATAGATCTGTTGTACAAGCACTAATTTAAAGTCACGTTTTTTACTGTAATCAGGCAAGAGAGTTTCAGCAATGGCTCTTATGTAGAGACTGCTGGTCCAAATAGCAAGCAACAAAAGCAGCAGCTACATGGAACAGATTAAAAATCTAGCATAGATGTGTGTTATTTTAAGCCTGCCTGTCCAACCCTTCAATAACACTGTTCTAGCTAAGGAACAGATGTGCAATTTATGCTTCACAACCAGTTTTCACATGGAAGTGCAGCAGTAAGGTGAAAATACACGACCTCCCTAGAAATGAAAGGGCCAGAAAGAATATGCAGTGTGTCTTAAATCTTCATTATTTGGAGCTTCTGAAAAAGGCTCTTCACTCATTAAAAAAAAAAGAAAAAGTGGCTTCAACTTTTGCAGACTAGTTCTCTTTAGATGTCTTAGTTACAAAATGGTAAGATCTGATGTTTAAGAGCAAAAAGAATGTAGTGAGCAAGGTTTACCTGAATGAGGAACACTGCTTAATCAGATGAGTTCAGGATAAATGAGTCCACTGACCATACACCACTGCTACTCTATTCCATATCAACAGCAGCAGGCTCCCTCAAAGAAAACTCCCTCAGATGGGACCACATAATCTGGGTAAAGGCATCACAAAGACTAGATAATTCAAAATAAACATTTCAGCAAATGAATAAGTTTCAAGTTACAGAAACATTCCAAAAACAAAAAGAGCAACTATATAAAAAATGTACTACTGCTCATAGAGTGCCAAGTCTCAGGACTGCACCCACAGCTAGTGTATTTCCACTCATCTTCCTTACAGTGTATTCAAACCCCAAGGTTCATGTCAGCTTAGTTCAGTTTCTAGATGCCCAGTCACTAACATTCAGAAATAGAGTGACCTCTAACCAGCAGTTGCTGCTGTTCCTATAGAGACTGGTATAGTTAATGCAAACTTTATTTACAAAAGACACTTAAATTAGTTACTTCATGCCATGTGTCCATACAGAATCAACAGTTCAAGGATTACATGGAGAAGAATTCACAAAATTAAAAGTGAAATCACTAGAAGTCTAAGAGTTAAGAACTAGGAAAAGATTTTAAAGACAACTTTACAAATAAAAAGCCCAAGTCATGAGAAACTAGTCTGAGCAAGAGGATGGTTGTTTACAGGTCTGTACACTAAAACTAATACACAGACAGCCTTCTATAGTCAAAGAGATGCTCATTGAGAAGCAGATTATGTACAAATACTTGTGCCACAATGACTCAACCCCCCAAAATCCACTGTATTATACATAAACCAGTTTGTATACATTAGGCCTAAACGAGGCCATTTAACTATGAAGACTTCTAGTTTAGTAAACTAAAGCTGAAGACAGCCCCAAGCAACAGCGATACCGTCTCTTTGCATCTCTATTTGCGACTGCTTTTTATTCTCTCCAATCTTTTTTTCAAGTCATCAATATTGGCCGCTGCAGAAGAGGATGAAGCCAGGGTAGTTCCAAAGCCAGAGGAATGAGTCTGATTGGAGTCCAGGTCCAGATGTTGGTACTGCTCCCGGGACTCACGCAGCTGGGAGAGCTTACTGTGAAGCATATCTGTAGAGGATGCAACTGTAGGGAGTGTTGGTTTAGAGAGCAGAGACGTCAGAGGGGGTCTGTCCTCCTGCTATGAGGGAGGAAAGTGAAGTGTTAAGACATATAGTGGTAAAGGCCATATAAAACGTACAAATCATAATCAAGGGCTTTTCATCTCTATGAGCAATAAAAACAGAGGAAAGGGAAAGAGCACTGCAACACAAGTGGATCTGGAACAATAAAGTCAGTTGCTGTCAAAGTCAGAACCATGCAAAGCTAATTACAATGCTCAATCATCTGAGTAGTTAATGTTTAATTTTATGCCAACAGGACCACAAAGAAACTAGTCTTTCAAGATCAAAAAATTCCCTGCAGACCAGAGTTTTACTGAGATAGACTGTGAGAGTCTTGAACAGCCTAAATTGTAACACTAGAGAAAAATCCCTGCCTATGTGCAACATCAGCAAATGAGTTTTCTGGAAGAATGAGAAGAGGAAACTTTAACTAACTGGCAAGACTGAACCTGTCAAAGAATTAAAGTGTCAATTCACTCTTCTTTTACCAATTGACATTTCCATCTGAGTTACACTTACCTTCTTATTATGATCTAGGAAACACTTCACTTCCTCAGAGCTCTAAACTGATACTCAAATTTGTGTCAAAGGTTAAACCAGTGATGCATCTGGATGACTATTCCTAGAGTGAACATCACTTCTCACATAGCTGAATTCAAATTTTAGGAATTGGCACTAGATTCCTAACACGCAGAACTGTAAGAAATTGTGGTCCAAGGTTTCCAGTAATAAGCTCATTCAGCATTCCTGCACCTCAGCATCAATACACCCAAAATATATAGAACTTCAAACTTTTATCAGCTCTTACGGTTGTTTTAGAGCAGGCCTGCAGAAACAACCTGCACATAACACCAGTGATGCAGACAGAGTGGATTGAAATGCCAGGCTACTTGGCCAAGTAATGAGATTAAAGCCATTTACACTAGGCATAGTGACATGCAGTGAGTAGCTATGACATGCATTATAAATGAAAGATCATAAAATCTGACTGGAATCTGCCTTATGGCTCAAAAAAAGGTAAGTGCAAATCAAGTGCCTCTCCAGGCGATTTACAAGTGCTGTCAAGTACAATACCTTTGCATTGTCGAGGCCACAACGCTGCCTGAGGATTTTTAATCTTTCCAAGTAAATTGAAGGCCCCACTTCCTCCCCATTTGTGTTTCCTGTAGACGAAGACACAGTGCGGGTAGGCGCGGGAACACATGTTCCTTCCCTCTGAGGAGAAATTCCTGGACAATGAGGGGAAGAAAGGAGGAGAGTTAAAAAATTTGAAACACCAGAAAAATGTAAACCTCTTGATCAGTTCCTTGAAATAAGATGCAATGGATGAAGAATTAATCAACCTGTTATTTGCATTTGCTAGTATAGATATATCCGGCCTTTCATTTCCTTGCAAAAGTGACAACTGAAAACCAAGAAAAGAAATGGAGAAATTTAAGCCGTGGCTGCAGAGCAGCTCTAGAAGTACTGAAGCCAAGAGCTGAAGAGAACAGTGTGGGGAGAGGAAGATGCTGATGTGCATCAGCAGTGACCATAATGTCCAACGGGAGAACTGAGCAATTGGCAAGGTGGGAAACACTTGGAGTTGTCTGTCCTTTTCTAGTTTAGTTATACTTTTGGGCTTACCACTGATTCTAACCCCTCTTTATCTCTCATTTGTGCAACTTGAAGCTTTTTACTCCAACTCAGTCTCAAAGAGTGATTTCTGGAATGCACATAACAAGGTTTTCAAAGCTTCCCTACCAAGAGACTAGAAAAAAATTTTTTTACATGACAAAACAAACTTCTCCATTATTAAAAAAATTGCAAATTTTAAGACTTAGCATGGACAATGATTTGTTCTCACTAATTTACTACAAGGGTCTTTAAAATAGATAAAAGGAGAATTAACGTTAAGCATTTACACCTTACTCTTAATAAAGCACTGTTGCAATATGGAACATGTTTTATTATATCAGACTTAAAGTTAGGGAGGAAAAAAAAAAGACAACTGTGGCACATAAATTTGGTTTTGAAAACTGCTGAACTAATATTTCTCAGTTGTACAGACTTTCATGATGCAAGGTAGAATTTTCTGTCCTACATAGGTGGACACATTTAGGAAGTTCTGGAAGAACCTCACATCATCCATCTTCCTAAAGGAATCTACAATACAGGGATAGGAAAAGGAGCAGCAGTAGAAAAAAGGCTCAAGTTTCACAGGACACTATGAAACGACTAAGAAATAAAGGTTAGCGGTAGTTTTGCTAGACTGTGTATCAGCTTTTGCTGTCAGCTAATAATTTGTCACATTCCTTCCCTAATATTTTATTAAATACTCCTTGGTATTTATCTGTAATGAAAAGACTAAGCAACAAACAGTTTTACAGTAATTCATCCAATTCATCACAAATTCTGCAGAAACAGTTCATGTTATTTAAAATAAGTTTTCCAAGTTGACAGAAAATAATACTATTAAAAAGCATCCTATATGTATTTTAGTAAAAACGTAAATGGAGAATCTGACAGTTGGTGCTGCTGTTTTAAACCAGCTTTATACCTTGCAGAACCAATTCTTCATACCAGACACATGAAACACAGGCTTAATGTTCAACCCACACTATAGGATTAGACAGGATGGATTAGAACCACATTTGCTAAGCCTTTCAGATGTCTTCGACATTTAGCGTGGTTCCAACTTCTGTTTTTGTAAACAAAGAATGCATACTCCCTACAAATGCTGCCTTGTGAAGCAACTAAAGCAGCAAGAAAATACATGGCTTGCTTCAGAAATCCATAAACATATGCAAATATTAATTTCTACCAGGAGACCTGTAACTGTTCTATTTCTGCTTCCCACAAACCAATCAGTTTTGCTACAACACATACCTGTAGAAGTAGCAATGCATCCTTTCCCTTCCCGTTCTGTTTCTATCAGTTGGAGGCCTCTTTCCACATAGCTTTGGAAGAACTGTGAGGAATTTTTCAGGAAGGGCTCAATGTCTGCATCAGAATATTTCTTTTTGTATTCATACAGTTCTGCCAGACCCTGGGAGGGAAAAGTCGCCAGGTATTACTACAACTGCTGCATACACC
Organism: Onychostruthus taczanowskii; assembly: GCF_017590055.1. NCBI lineage: Eukaryota > Metazoa > Chordata > Aves > Passeriformes > Passeridae > Onychostruthus > Onychostruthus taczanowskii. The sequence continues at coordinate 2,371,338 of NW_024496525.1, read as the reverse complement.
ATTCTAGTGTATCATGCTCTCTTTCTTGCAGGAAGGGGGCACTCACCTCCTTGGTGTTCTCCTTTGAGCCAATCTTCTTAAATATTTCTGCCAAAATATCATTGACTTTGGCTTTTGAAGCCTTTTCCTCCTGAAAAAATAAACAAAAGCAGACTTTAAAATCGAAGTGAATAAAACCAAAAAGAAATCAGACAAACCCGTGACACCCTCAGACGTGGTAGCTGGATACAGAGCTTCCAAGATGAAGAAAACCTGGAAGTGATCAGGGCTCTACATAGCCACTTTATACACAGAATGTGAGCAAGGACATCATGAAGCCATAGGACTCCTTCTGAGAAATGTTTAAAAGCTGTTTTAGACATGGCTAACTTTTAGTAGATCAGATGCAGTACACATCTTCTTTACTTACTATGCAAGAAGCTCCTTTTTCTGTATCCTTATCAGCTTTTCCAGTCTGCTCCATAGTGTGTTTCATTAGTCTACAAAGATGAGCTTCTAGCTCAGACTCATTTTTGTTGTCTATCATTGTTAAATGATCTAAGATCTAAAACGAGAAAAAAGGGGAATTGAAAAAAAATGGAAAAAAGAAAAGGAAAGACTCTAAAGACTGCATGAACATAGAATTTAAAAAAATATGACTAGTGATTGCTCTGACCTTGGGCCCTTTCAGCTTGCACAGGGTGTGAAGCAGCGTCTTCAATGTCCTAATAGGGAACTCACTCTTACATTGCTTCAGCTTCTCTTTGGGAAAGACCTTCATGAAAATGTGGATATCCAGCAGAATCCGATCCAGATTGATGCTATTAATGGTTTCTGGAAGAAGACGCACCATTCTCCACAGACACTGGAATGAGAGGACAACTTAAAGCAAGACAACTCAAGAAAGAAGCACTTGATTATATAAGAAGTTACACAACACTATCACTGAGCCACTTCACTCTGCTAGCACATCATACAGGCATGCACTGTGTCTGCTGCTCAAGCTATATTTGCACTGGTACATACTTTCTCTTTGTTACTGGCTGTACAGTATCCAGATCTTCAGAGTTGATGCATAAGGTACTGATTTCTCTACCTATAACTGGAGACCGAATGCTTTGTGTGAAGGAATTTCAGTAGATAATATATATATATATATATGTGCTATGTACACCTACACATAGCACAAGTTCTTTAGATTTAACCTCATTAAGAACACCTGAGCTGTCTTTAAATTTTACCACTCACAAAAGGGTGTTGTACGGTAAGAAAAGATCATGCTCATGCTTTAAATGCAGACCTTTGCCTGTTCATTCTGCCTGTCAATACAGATGACAGGATAGAAGTCAGCTCCAGCCTAGCACTGTTGGAATCCATAGTACAGTGTGGTGCTCAATCAAACAAACCCAGCAGGTGACTGTATGCAGGACTGCACCTCTGCATGGAGTTTGTATTAGTGTACACAAGCTTCTGCAAACTATTAACAGGTGTTAAGCTCCTTCCTAAAGTCCCTATATGTGACATCTAGTAAGATCAGAATTATAGAAGTTGTAAGAAATATTTCAAGTTATCAACACTAATTCTTTTTAACTCCATCTCTTCTTTCAGGTAAGATGATTCAGAGAAACCATGTAAGTTTAAAATCTCTACTACAGGCTCACCTTCATGACAAGTTCTGAAAACTTAGAGCTGGCTGTTGCTAGAAGACTGTCTTGGAGCAGGACAAGCAGAGCACTAGAAGGAATAAATTTATAAATGTTTCACAGAAAAAGTGCTATACATAAGAAAAAAAATATATACCAACTCACCACAGAATAGCACACCAGAGACTGGGGTTAGTCCAGCAGATATGCAACAGCTCTTCTCTCTTTTTAGTATGTTACAAGAATTTAAGACGGTCTGCTGAACTTCAAAGCACAAAGAAGCATACTAAGGTGGTTTGTTTAGCCTGCCTCCAGCTGTGCAGTCAAATTCTGATCACAATCAGTGATAATTCTTTATTAGCTAGCTGAATGATTCTACAGACACTGGCCTTTGCTTCCAAAATTACTAAAACTTGGCCACTCAAGGAACATAAGAGAACAGGTAAAGAAGAGCAGTTAATTGTGCGCTTTCATTACTTACCTCAAGATGTTGGTCTGGTCAGACTTCTCCAGAACTTTAACTACCAAGAGGTTGACTGATCGGATGACCTGCTCACTCTCCTCAAGATCTTCTACCCGAGAATCCAGCATTAATGTAATAAGACCATGCATTAGGTCTTTGAGAACACCAGTGGATGCCTCTCGAGCCAGACTCTCTATCTGAAATAGCTACAGATTGAAGAAAGTGTTAGTTTTCCCTGCACATAATCCTTTAGTAGAGAGACTTCTCTAGACTACACTGTCAAATCATGACATCTCCCTGTTTCCCACAAAAGTAAAAACAGAACTATGAAGAAAGTTATTTCTACTGAGTGACTTCTGAAAATACTCAGGCCAGCAACTCAGCACTCAAAAGGTAAGGAATATTAAAAACAGAGCTTAATAGAAGTCTTAGTGGCAGAAGCAGTCTTTTGCAGAAGCAGAGACCTTCCCTTTCCCAAATGCTCATTCCCCACCTACTCTCAAAAGATGCATTGATTAGCAGTTGGCAACAAACCTTCGTAAGAAAGACTCAGTAATAAGCTAACCCAGGTACAGAACAGACATTCCATTCTTCCACAGCTTCTGCACAGAAGTTATTTACTCTTCACCTTATCTTTTACAGCAAAGCCTTACCGTGATCATGCTCCCAATAATACAGCTGTAAAGTCTGACAATCTCATCTTTGTCCAGCTTCTCATCTGCCATGTGTGTATTGTAGATTAACCGGAGCTGCATAAATGTGGCTATTAGGAATTGGTCGATATGGCCAGACATAGCTTCTGCTTTGTCCTCCTGTTTGAGTACCTCATCAATCTAAGATTTAAATACAAAACACTCTAGTAAAGTCAACATAATGCAAACAGTGTAAAATAACAATAAATACTTTTCTGTTGGAAAGGTTTTGCCCTGACCAATCCACTTGCCAAGGCCATTGTATTCTAAGCTTTCACCCCAAACCTGTAGCTAGAGAATTTGTATTGCTAATCCAAACTCAATCAATTACTGATATTTTAGAGAATGGCAATCCTATCTCCTACACAAATGAAAACATCAGCAGCTGCATTATAGATTCTGGAATTTTTATGGAATCTCTGGACAAATAAAAACTAAGTAGTTAAAGCCACTCAGCCCATGCAAAAACTACGGGGCAAGACAATCTTTTTGCTAAGGATCTCTAAAGCAGTTCAAATTTAAAAGTTTCACTGACTAACTGGCTTTTACAAACTCATAGCACAAATAATTTGACAAAACAAAAAATATAACACAGAAGCACTAATGAAAAAAGCATTAAGCTTATTCTACATCTTTCAAGTGGAATTTCTATTGCTAAAGCGAGTCAGATGGCCCCTGTGCACTTAGTTTTGTCATCAGGGAGATTCTGAGCAGAGCCCACGTCACCTGACATGATTGCTCCACCACAGTGCAACTCATCACCCTCGCAGGCAAAGTCTGGTACAGCGTGATTAGTTGCTACCTTAATTCACTTACCTGTGTCAGAGCCTGGATGCTTGTATTTATATCACCACTAGCCACTTGGGAAATGACAAAGTTGATAGTAGAAGCTGTGTTACTGTGCATATCATCAAAGTGCGGGGACACAGCACGGATTCTAAAGGGTTGAAAAGAGGGTTCTTTACTTTTTGGAAAGCTACTTTAATGCATGCTTAACTGCTGTATTTCAATGATGAATTAGAGACAAGAGAAAAGGATTTCATTCTTCACTGAGGATTCTCAAGGAAGGAATCATTCCTTTTTACCATGTCTATTGCACTATTTGTAAAGACACTGATGATGCGTTTACAAACTCAATATCCTCTAACTATAAAAATGCCTAAGTAGAACTAATATTTTTCATTAAAAATAATGGCTCTCAGATTTCAGAAGAGTACAACAGACCTTTGTTTTGCCATCTCTTCAAATTAGCTGACACTACCCTCTTATGAAAACAAATCTGAATGTAGAAACTAGCGCCATCAATTCACACCTTCTCAAAATACTTTTTAGGCAGTCCTGCTGATTTCACTTAGGAGGTAAAACTAAACTCACTTGGGCTCAGGAATCAAGACTGGCTCTAAGATGTCATCTAGTTTGTGCTGTACAAGTGCTGGCATCTCACATCTGATGGTTCCATTGTCATTTTCAATTTCATCAAGATCCAGCTGAAATTCCCGTGGAACTGTATGTGTTGTTTCTGAGTGGCTGCCCATGTTGCGATTTTGGCTACAGAAACCAGGAGAGAGTTTAAGAGGCAAGAATATTAGCAATAGCATCCACTAGCTCTAAAGCTCTCATACTAACACAGGTTTTGCAGTTTGGATTATATTTAAGCCCCTTATCTCCCTCTGCCTTTCCCCTAGTCCTCAGTAAAACAAACTTCTGTAGGCCAGAATAGCAGCTGCTACTTACTTGCCTTCCTAGTTTCTCTTGTAAACCACAAGATGCCCCATCCTGTGCCAGGTATGCATGGTTTGGGATAACTAGCACAGTTTCCAGTACTAGTAAAAGAATAGAACTTTAAAGTTTGAGTGGCTTTTTTTTGCCTTTTTTTTAAATAATGGACAGGACGCACATGCACAGAGCAACCTCATGAGCTCCTCTGAACCTAAGATTCACAGCATCCCCACATGACCTATGCTGCATATCAGATTTTTCAAGGAAATATTTGAATACATACTTCTTAGCATAGAGTTTTATTCCAAAATAATGAGCAGGTGGCAAGGAATAGTTTCTGAGCTTTTTCTTTTGGGTACTGTTGCCCCAGGCTGTACAATTCACACACGCTTATCCATTTCTGTGCTTCATGTCTAACACAACTAGAACACGGCTGAACAAATACCAAGTTTAGTGTAACACACTGGAAGTTCTCCCAATATTTTGAACACTTGCTTAATGTGGAAGTGTCATGTCTGTCTGCAGCCTAATCTACAGTCACCTTGACAGAAACCTGTATTTCTGTTTTCTTTCTTTTCCTTAATTCAGAGACCTGTAAATAACCTAGAACTAGCCATGGCAAACCCGTCACCCTCAGGAAGGGATGGCTAGGATAGAAATTGAAAGATACAAGAGCCTTGCTACCAAGTAGTTTAGTGGGCAGTACTTACATCCTATAAGTGCGATACATAATTCTGTCCATGGAGAAGCAGTGAAAAAAGGCACAAGACCATTTAGAAAGATTTCAAGACAGACAAGACAAAAAAATTTCAGACATTTAGATTTATATTATTTGGCCATTTTTCACAACATGCGAAGATGATGATACAAGAACTAAAATGACATTGTCTGACATACTAGCACACACACTGTGCAGGTAGAAGCCATAATGTAACATTACATACTTGAGTTTGGAGGACATGTCCTCAGCTTGTCCCTTGCGCATCATGCTGGCATTGGCACTGATGTTCTGAGTACGCTGGGGTTTCTCCTCTGCCTGCCTCACTGGAGCAGAAGAGGGTCTCTTGGCTGACCGCTTTATTCTTTCCTCCAGCATGCTCATGTCTTTCTCTGAAAGCTGTAACACACAATGCTTTCACTCATCCTGAGTTGTATGGGTTTTAGAAATCTCAGTCACCTACAGGATTCAAACCATACCTATCAGTGCAGACTGAAGTACTCTAATATGAAGGTGGGAGCTGTCAATGCTACCTCCTAGCAGCAAACTCACCAGAGCCAGAGCACTCTGAACTATCAGGTGCTACTTCAAGAGATAATTAAACCATGTTGACAAGCTGTAATACAGAACACACCTATGTCTAGTCCACATACCTTTCAAGAAACAATCTTGAATTCAAACTATAGTACTATCCCATGTTCTTAATTGTTGCATCTGTTGCTGCAAAAACCCCAAACAAAAAAAGCCCCATCCACCTTTCAATATCCCCTATTAGCAGACCAGGCAGTGCTTGAACACTCTGGACCTCGCCACAGAAGACAGAGTTCTTCTAACAATTGCCCCATTCAATGTACTCATAATTCAATATGAGCACCAGATCAGGCAACTTAATGCTCCAACTCAGGTAGTGAGATTCATATTTACCTGCTCATCTACCAGACTGAAGACTACCAATAACTCTATTTGAACAAAAGTAGGCTTTACAATTTCATGAGAAGTACTTTCCAGCATCCCTGTGATTTAGAAACCTTCCTGAGAACCCATAGATGGATCATACTGAAGCTCAGGAAGTCATGGTTAGAAAGAGCTGAATTGTTCAGGTGCTACAGTTTTTCCTTTACCTTGAAAATTCAAAAGCAAACTGACTATGTAAAACTGAGGCAGAAGCAGATTGCACTCTGAACAACAGTTAAATAGGATAGAACTCTAAGATGTTAATGAAAACACAACATTAACTCTCATGGGAATAGTTACCATTAGGTAGAGAAAATAAGTCACATTAAATTTCAACTTTTCAAGACGCTGGAAATATTAAAAAAAAAAAAAAGCAGGGCAGCTTTGTCATATTCCATAAAGTATTCATCCAATAGCTTGTATGCCCTATGGCATATGACACAACACAAAATAGTTGCAAAGGCATTAAAATATCTATCACATTCCCATCAGTTTTAATGCTGCTAGAAACATTACCAAGGCCAAATCCAGAGAACAGAACTGTAAAAAATGATCTAGCTGATCTTGATTCAGATTGGAATTCAGTGTACTTAATCTGATATGCACAGTAACTATAAACACAGTGAACTAGCTCTCCATTGTTGCACACTGGAAACTGAGTTCTGCCATATTTAATTTCTACTGCATTTTAGATTATGGTTAAGTATAATTTTCAGAGAGGAAAACAGCAGCCATACAAAGCGGCACAGTACTGACACTTGAAATGAAATGCATTAAGATGAAGCAAGTAAGAAAAATTTACCAGACTTCAACTGCAAAGCAATTGGATGTTTGGGATAAAGAAAAAGCTGAGAACTTATTGGAACCCCAACAACTAGCCTTTTTGGGCCAAATAAGTTATCCAAATACTCTGAATCAGATGTGTTACTTGTACAATTGACTATAACGGAAGTTACTCTTTATAAACAATGCAATTCCCATGAAGGTCAGTATTTTTTTTTTCCCAGTTTTTTTTTTTTTTTCCCCATTCATGCACATCAAGGTTATATCCACCTCTCTTACTGGAAACAGGCTGAGAGTTGGGGTTGAGAGCATACTGAAGAGAAGGCTCTCAGGAGACCTCACTGCAGTCTTCCAGTATCTAAAAGGGGCCTACAAGGAAGCTGGAGAGGGACTTCTAACAAGAGCACACAGTGATAGAAAAGTGATAATTACTTTAAAATTAAAGATCAATTTAGATTTGATTAGAAACTCTTGATTGTGAGAGTGGCTGAGGCAATGAAACAGGATATCCAGTTCCTGGAAGTGTCTCTGCCCATAGCAGGGGGTTTGGACCTAAATGTTTTTTTTTCCCAAACCATTCCATGATTTCATATATTCTACAACCTGGGATTAACTAAATAGCCATCAGAGGATCCATGACGTATTAAGTTATTTTCAAAACTACAAAATGCTCTTGACACCAACAGCAAGATGTACCATGACCAATCACAAGCAAAACAGTGCTAATCCCCTACAGAAGTGTAAGGACATGAAGAAAAACCAAACCACCAAACCCCAAACAAACAATCCCACAAACCAAACCAAGCACAGCATGCTAACCCAAATCCCTCATAAACCTATCTGCAGTTATACTGACATTTCCAATCAGCTTGAACACTTGGTCACCATGGACGTTGTAGACAGTCACGATGGTGTTCAGTGCAGCGTTGCGCACGGCGTTGTCCCGGTCACCAATGTGGGTCGCCATTTCTTTTAAGGCTTTCCCTGGAGTTGGCTGGCATACATTCATGCCATACGATTCAACCAGACATCCAAGCTCTTCCAAGCATTCTAAAAGAAGATAACAAACATTCAACTTTAAAGCTGCTGGGAAGAGAGCCCTCCCAATTCCTGTGTTGCTTGCACAGCTTGAACATTCACTGTCAAAAAATGCCAATCATAAAGCTGATGACAGATATACTCCAGGGGATTTATGGGATCAATAGTAAGCTACAGCAGACTACTTCACAGATAGAAGCTGTCAGTCACCCTTCTACACGTGAAGTATTTCCCATAACCATGTATGAGCAATGCTACAGTTAGCATCACATTCATGTAAGCAGTTGTGAGCTTGCAATACTATATTATGTACAGAATTTCACTTTCTGTTTATATCAGGATAAAATATTCTCCAAGTGATCAGGAAGTTGTTTGAACTAAAAATGCCACAACTTTATTACAGACATTACTTGTGGTGAGACAGATGTACAGTGTAGAGACATTTCTTACTCAGATTAACTGATTCTCTTGGTGAGTAGGGAAATAGTACTGTCACTGTTCTCACCAACACTGCTTCACTAAGAAAACAACCCTACTCAAGGAACTCATAATACTCATAGCAACTTAAGTGATTACTTGTCTTTGGAAGATACAAAGACGCCAAAAAATAAAAAGCAATATGATACTACTTGAAAATCTCATCCTTTAAACCCATCTGCATAAAACGCCATGTGCATGCAAATCTCACATCCCACACAACATTCTTATGCTGGGTTTTTTAAGATGTAAACCAAAGCAATTTCAAGTGCTTTGCACATGTGCAGTTCAACAGGCCATTTCCCACCTGCACGCTGTTTGGAGTTTTTTGATTTTGTCCCCTCCATGATAAATGGGAACATCTTGCTGGCTGGATAGATGAGACACATTCTGTTCAGAATGGCACGTACATCCTTACGGATGACATCTTTCGGTTCTCCTACCTAATGGAAAATTCATGTAAAAAAATGAAAAAGAGGGGAAGAAATACAGAATATTTTATACAGTCTCATGATACTTTCAACTATTCTAAATAGTCTTAGGAAAGCCAGAATCATTCTCAAGGCAAAATCCTTTTTTTGTCAACGGCTTTTAAGGGAAATACGCAATATAGAATCGTAACCGTGACAAAAGACAACCATAACGTCATCGAGTCAAACGGCTAAATCAACACTGCCAAGTCTACCACTAAACCATGTCTCCAAGTGTCATATCTACATACCTTCTAAAGACTTCCAGTGATGGAGTCTAAACTGCTTCCCTGGGCAGCCCGTTTCAGTGATTCGCAAACCATTCAGGAAAGAAATTTTTCCAAATATCCAATGTAAGCCTCCCCTAGAACAACTTGTGTCCTTTTGCTCCCATTCTATTCACTTGTTACTTGACAAGACAACACCAACTCCCTCCTCACTACAGCCTCCTTTCAGGTAGTTATGAAGAGCACTAAGATTTCCCCTGAGCCTCCTTTTCTCCAGGTTAAATAAACATGTCCTGTCAAATCTCACACAAGCCACCAACTGGACTCAACTCCAGTCACAATATAATTACAATGAACATATTGCAGTGTTTGATGGTATCCAGCCATAATCCTCACGAAAAATAACGTTAGTTTCTGAAAAACAAATTGTACCTTTAGGATAAGATACGGGATGAAAGAGGAGGCTTCATTTTCGGTGAGGTGATACTCTTCTTGACTCAGCAAACTGAAAAGCAATTTAAGGTATTCAAGTGTTTTCATCAAAACACTTGTGTTGGTATCGAAGAACCGCAGGGTAAGCCATTTTAGGATCAAATCCAGGCAGCTGATGACTCCATCTTTTTCACTTTCCAAGTGCTTGAAGGCATTTAAAAAAAAAAAAAAGTTACGTAAATGAAACACATATATACACCATTCAACAAGAAAACAAGCTAAGCTATGTCTGATAAGATAATCTACATTTAATGGTAGATTCTTAGAACAATACATATTCACTTTTAACTTACATGGCTTTTTGAAATTCTAAGAGAAGTGAGGAAATTTTCCCTTCTCCTGAGAAACAGTATTAATACCAACTTCATCATACCTCTAAAAATGATTTCTATGTATGTTTAGGTTTCAACCACACAGAACAACGACCCAGGCTCCTCAGAGAATTTCTATTTTATTTTAATTCAAGCAGTATCTTTCATAGCAAAGAGCAATTCTGTCAGCCTCATCTTCTACCACAAATCCAAACTCACCTCAATCATAACAGTCAGTGCTTTGTTGTGGTGCTGGAAATCTGCATGAAACATCTCATCCTGTAGCCATTTGGCCACACAAGTGGACATCTGAGTTTTCAGCTGCTCAATGTACTCATCACGAGGAGTAGTGAAATTCCACTTTAACACCTGTAAAAGGCAGCATTTAGAACTCACAGCAAGCAATACCTTTTTTCCTCACAGATGCTGCTGATTGAACATCTTTTAAATCTGCTTTAGAATCTGTTTTCAAAGCCTTCTTATGGCCAATAAATAATGAAAAATCTGTGGTGTTTGCCCCTTTTTTACATGTCAAGTTTTCTACATATGAACTGATTACCCTTATGCTATTATCCTAATAATTATCACTTAAAGCCATTGTTTTTAAGCTCCAGACAGGCCTACTTACTAGCAAGTTACAAATAACATGCATCTTTCAGTAAAAGAATTTTCCTTACAAATTACTAAGTGGGGCTGCTCAAAATAAGTATATTAAAGCACTTACAATGCACCCTAGAACTCTGACATTGTACCTGAAAAGAATTGACTAAGTGTAATGAGACTTCACAACTTGAAAAATGTAAAAAGGCCTTAGGTTTTTATAATAGTACATAAATGCACAAAATTTGAAAATCAGAGAAGAAACACCACAACTGATGTACAAAATTAAACTCAAGAATCAGACTCCAAGAGATGGACAGTGGCTAACACATGCCACAGTACGTTAAATTCTAAATTAGAAACTAAAGAATGCGTTAAAAGCCTCCACTTCAAAAGTTGTGAACACATTCTGATTTTTCTCACCTTCAGAGCTTTCTCTTCTCTCATCCTCTGTTCCTTTCCATTTGGGACAATGATAAAAATAGGGCCTGATTTATCATCGTCTTCCTTCAGACTAGGCTTGCTTATCACCTTCTTTCCCTGTACCTGAAAGAAGCAAGGTATTAGCAGGCAACACAAGCCATATATATGCCTCAGTCCCAGCAACTGCAAGCATTAGATACTTGCCACCCTCATGCTGCATATGTGTACAAGAGCCAGAGAGAAGCTGAAAGAAAAATGTTGATTAGAAGTTTAAAAGTGTGTGCTCAGCTGCTGTGGAAGAAACACCCACAGTAGTGCATAGTAGTACCCTGTGAATTATGACACCGCTCTCAACCAGTGTGCTAGTCACCCACACACATCCCAAAAACCCACCGTGGTACCTGTTTGATAGACTGGCTCTTTGTCACACTCGAACTGCCCTTGCTGAGCCTTGTATTAGCTTTGGACAGGCGGGCATTACCCTTGGACATACTGCTATTAACATCTGACTGCTGGAAATAAGCCATAGAAAAGTCTTTGCTGAGAATGTGTTAGAAGGTTTGGAATGGAAACTCTTAAGAATAAACAGCTGTCTGACAACAAAGGTCTTAACTCTACCAGCAGAATTCTGGCAGAACACTGCATTGACTTCAGCAAACCTACAACATCCTTCAAGGTTTGTTCTGCTCATTCTTACCATGAATATGGACCTACATCAAATGTTACAGCAAATGTTCTTGTTACAGCACTACTTCAGACAATGGAGACAATGGGACTGTAGAACAATTTGGGTTATTTTTAGTTACATATATAGGACAAACCTTTTGCTTAACAGCAAAAAAAAATTACTGTAACACAAAACAACAGCAAAACGTAACCAAAAATTGACTGTAATCAGTTGAGTTTATGACGTTTTTAAGCATATTCCTTCCCTTTTTGCACTTTGAGAACTTCCTACCCTTCATACTTTAAGGCAGAGATTAATTTCTTTTGATACATGGGTTCAAAATTAACATTCAAGTATAACATTGGACCTGGAATAGCAAGAATGAAGTTTCAATAGCACAAAAGCAAAGAGGCCAGGAAAATTTAGAAAAGACAGACTTTCTCATTAGACTGTTTTTTGACAGTACAGACTTTAGCAATTAAATAGGTAATGACAACAGCAGTCATCAGGTAAGTGACATGGGAATGTCTGTCATTTCAGAGTTCAGACAAACATGAAGATTTTTAATAAAAGTTGCCCATAGCAAGGACTACACTCTTCTACCTACAACACATTAACAAACCACAGCTACTAACTTAATAAAACTGATTTTACACAAAAGGCAATCAACATACCTTAGTTTTAGAGGAGAGTCCTCCTGCTTTGGCTTTTTTGAGATCAGGCTTGGCTTCCACAGTATTAGACCCCAAATCATCAGTAAATGCTGGAGAAACAGACCATTTAAAGTTATCTAGAAGCCCATTTTAGGTTATCAGTTTTCCCTTCTTAGGATATAAGAAAAATGTTTGTGATACAATATGCTTAATCACACTTATGTCTGAGGCTTTTAGACCCACCAAAGAAGTCCCTTAAATTCCATGTTAGCATACAAAGTTTTCCTAATTAAGATTATGGTACTCAGCCAATTTTTCAAAACAATTAAAAATGCAGACATATATACTATGCAGACTAATATCTAGAGCTGTAGTTGAACCTGGCTTGACTAAGCTAGCCCCAGCAGTTTGATTCTTCAAATCAATTGTCCCCTAATCCCATCACAGAAGCATTCTGGCAGTCCCACAGTGAACTAGACTGTGGAAATAGTCCAGATAAAGAATAATGTGAAAACATTAAAAAAAATCATATTAAAATCAGATTAGTATTAGAAAAAATCTCCCCCTTTAGCCCAGCTTGCTTTTAGCTACAATACCAAGTAGGTATTTTCAAGTTTTCAAATAGCAGCTGACAGATGGTTGTGTGGAAAGGAAACACCCTCCTACACTGGAAGCTGATTCAAATGCAAGAAAGAGCAGAACCCTAACTATGCTGAATACCTCTTCTTCAGATAAATATATTTATTACTCTGGCATGTCAAAAAGCTTCAAAATCCACCATTTTCGCAATCACTTCCCAAAATGTCAGAGACGTTACCTGATGCAGGTTGGAATTTGGCTGGAGCTGCTCCTCCTACCACTCTGGAAGATGCTTTAGCAAGAGGAGCTGGTTTGGCTGGCATGTTGGCTTTGGCTTTCTCCAGCATGGCCAGCACCTGGTCTTTGGAAGTTGGCTAGGGAACAAAAAGTGCAAAAAAGAAGTGATAAATTTAACAATGTCTATGACTAATCTTTCCAATATGTGCTACAGACAACAAAACCAAATTAGTTTGAAACAATCATGCTCTGTTAAGCATCTTGGAGGATGGTCATCTTAAAACATCATTGTTCTCAGATACTTTTGTTCCAAGTTAAAATACATTTCCTTAAATTTTCTTCTGCAAGATCTATGGGAAATATGTAAACTCACTCTAGGTGAGTGGTCTTTGGACATCAGTATCGTGCCTAGTCAGGGGTCCATAAGCCAAACCAAACTGCTAGAGATAACATTAAAATATGAGTAGAAAGGCATAGAGTGGGACAGGAACTGGTATGGAAGCTATCTGCAAATAGATTTTTTTCGGAAGAAAATCAGAGTGAATAAATAGCAAACTCTTGAAGTAATAAGCTTGTAATGGCAGTAATCTTTTCTGAAGCAGAGAAATGTCTAGTTCACAGCTCCTGATACTATTTTCAGTCTCCCTGAGAATACTCAATGCAGACAAGTTTACATGACTCAAGACAGCATGTCATGAGACTGTGAATAGGACTTAATATTCACACATTCAAGATCACATGATCTAATCTTTGTAACAGAAGTACCTTCAGCTTGCCAGTGGCTTTTGCCATCTTCTCAAAGCCCAGATGCATCATGAAGAACGGCAGGGCATCCTGTGCCTTTTTGCGCACATCCCCATTTCGATCTTCAAGGCAGGAGTACAGGTGAGGCACACACAAGAGCAGGTCAGAAGGAACAGAACGGAGGGCAGGCAACTTCTCAGCCAACCAACCAAGAAGCTGAAAGAAAGTTTTAAAATAAAAGCTTTTAAAGAAGTGTTCACAGTGCTGTGTCAAGGCATGAGAGACTGAATAGCAGTCCTTCACATACTATTACATTCTACAACGTAAGTAGGAAAAACCCACCCATTTTTCAGACAAATATTCTTCAACAACACCAATTTTCACACCAGCAATTACAAAAATTAAAAGTTAAGTACAGCATGTTAACACAAAACTATCTTAAATCTTTAAGCCTTGTCTCCTTGCAGGCTGTTTCTTCCTTTTGAAAGCAATAGAATTTCAGCTGCTCTTTTTAATGCCTCCAGTTCCGTCCCGTGGTGAATTTGAGGGTTCACAAACTAGCTCTTAAAACGCTAATCAAAACAGACAGAAGTTTCATTTTAGAGGCACTGAAGTCCAAATGACAGCTCTCATGCAGGAAGAAAGCTTGTTATTAGCCTTTTAAGGTTTAACAATTTTATGTCAGAACAAATACACAGCTACTTGTTTTCCCATATAATGGTAGCATTGTGTCATTTCAGTCTGCATAGATACAGAGTCCACAGCACATAAGGTTATTTTGATTTGACACACATAAGACGTTTACTTGACAGAAGCCTACCTCTTGTCTTAGGAAAGGATTTTCTTTTTTGAGCTCTTCTGACAGGTCTTCCCCTTCCAACCACTCTTTCATGCCAGTTTGTTCGGCCCAGGCGTTCACAGTTGCCAGTGCAGCAGCACGAACATTATTCTGCAGCAAGAACAAGATTTAAAAAGAATAAACCTAAAGAGGGGTCAGAAGATTACGACAGAAGAAGCAATAGTCATCCTTCCTATGAAAGCAAAAAGCTTCCACATCACAGGCTTTGAAATCTCTTATTTGCAGCTTGAGAAGTCTAAGATTCAGAAGAATTTAGTTTCAGTGATGATATCAGCTGCAGCAATCTCCCAGTCAGACATTATACTCATCTGCCATAATTTTTAGAAAATAAATAAAGAGCGTGAAAGGCTATATCTGAAATTACTTTTATATTCTACCATTCACTGAAGACAATTCTGGGAGTCTAACTCTCAAAGAAGTCAAAAAAATAATGGTAGTGACTTATAAAGTGCTTAAATAGGCTGCACATCCATAAATCAAGGCAAGTGAATTATGGAGCCTGCTATTAGGCATTCTCATTTAGGATACACATGAGAAAAATCAGGAATGAGGGAGCCCTCTAATTCCTACCAATTTCCATCTTGTTTTTTCCAAGCAAAATTTAGAACAGCACCCTTTTTTGAAGTAGCTATATGAAGTCATGAGAAGCCAGATGGAATATTTAACAACGATGGTTCTTTAAAATGTTATCAGTCTAGACATGACTTTATACATAAGACCTTCTCCTGTAGGCTGAATTTCTGAGGAAAGCTAATAATGTAGCAGACTCATTTAGTTAAGTATGAACCACAAATTCAGAAGTAACATCCAAACATATATGTAAACAAGAAGTCAGCATCCTTGCTTTACCAACTTCTCCCATCTTCTATCTCATTGAGAAAAACAAACAAATCACATGCTGCAGATAAACACATGGACATCAGCCTCTCTGACAAGGCCTTGGCTCCCATCACCCAAATTTGACTTGTCTTTACTCATGCCTCAAGCTGATTATTTTCTTCAATCCACTATAAACATACTGAAGTGGAACCCAAAATGGACCACCATCATCTTCAAAAACTTGAAAAATTTGATAAACTAGTTAAATCTTGCACTTGGAGTACTTTAAAAAATTTTCCACAGTAAGAGTGTTCAAACAGCATACAGTCTTCTGTTGGCATTATAGTGCTTACAAGTTATGTCAGTATTATGCATTTTAGTAACAGTGTAACTTAATTACAATTGGTCTTATCCTTAAACCACATACTTGCAACTCTCCTACCAGTCTGGAGCTCTGAGCAACCTGGTTTAGTGGAAAGTGTCCCTGTCTTGGCAGTGGGGTTCCCTTCCAACCTAAAAAGTTCTCTGACTCTGCAAAAAGAGCTCACTGTTGTTACCTCAGGATAATTGGTGAGTTAAAAGAATTGAACAGTCACATAAAATCTCAGATCTTGAAGACACTTAAGATAAAACAGTTTGAATCAGGAGATTTTTATCTAGCCCTAGAACCAGTCCAAGTCTTTCCACTGTTTATGACAGGTAGATCCAGCTTCTGCTCTTTTTCCTACTCACATTCCAAGCAGAGAGCTGAAGTATGCCACCTTTGATAATAATTGCCCATGACTTCTGGCAAAAGATATTGGAACCTTCCCAAGCCTTTTTGCCCATTGCTTCAAATAGCTCTTTCCCTATGGTCCTAAGCTTGATTTTGCCACAGCATCCTGGCAAACTCAACACTGGTGTTATTTATACAAGCATCAGTGTCAGTTGTAAATGTCGTGTGTCTACCTACACACGACACACACCTAGTTCAAAGGTCTTCTACACAACGACAAAGATAACAACAATGTACACTGGAATCCACAGTGATACACTAAAAATTCTACAAGGAACTTTATCAAGCAAACCTGTTCAGTGTCTAAAACACTGTACTTTCAGCAGCAGAAATATGCATATAGTCACCACATTGATTTAAAAGCCAGATTGTTTCACTGGGTTCAGTTACAAGGAGGAAATACATCTGAATATACATTCAGGCACATATTTATACTTGAATTATAAGTCATCACTCAGGAAATAACTTTTTAAAAACATTGGTAAGATTCCAAGGAAGTTTTAACTACCAACCACCTTTCAGGCATAGCTTAGATACATAAAAAAGCAAAGAGATCATGACCTCTGTCCTACCTTACTATCTCCTAGGACTGTAATGACAGGAATCCCCAAATTTTTCACATATTGTTTGATATTGGGGCCCATTGCTGTTGCTAATTGCTGAAGAATGCTCAGTGTTTGTTGCACCTGTACATAAGAAAAAAAAAAAAAGGTTTTAAATACAGCAGTGTTACAAGCATTTGTGCAAAACTTCCCAGTTGTACAGGGAAATAAGATATTGCTATATATTAAGCTTTTACTTTAGAATGTTTGCTCAATGAAACCTATTCCAGTCTTCAAATTCATCACACTGAAAACTAAAAAATACTTCCATATTCTGAGGAAATTAAATTTCAAGTTAAAACATTTTCAAAAAAGGGACAATTCACTTCTGTCACAAATGAAGCAATTAGTCAAATTCTTTTAAGATTTCCTTATATTACATTTGGAGTAAAGGTAATTTTTCATTTCAGCTTCTTTAAATGAAAAAAAGGGCAAATATTTATTAAAATAGGCAAATATATGATCTGGTAACACACAGCTCACTATTTTCCAACTGCTGACTTAATGACATTGAAAGAGACCACACAGTAACAAGCAAGGTTCAGAAATCATGACTACCTTAAGTTTTAAGCTGGAAACAACTGAAACAGGATTTTGAAAAACATACCAAGATTTTATTGGAGTCATTGAGACGACCCTTCAGAGCAGCTGGAAGCTCTCCTATGTTTGGCTGAATGAACTTGGCTTCATTTATTATGCTTGTCACTTCATCTAGACCTTCCTTTCTGATCTTCCAATTTTTATCCCCAATCTTAGACACTAATTCCGCTGTGATCTTATCACTGCAAGAGAAAAACAGGTAAAGTGCCTATTTACTTAGTGATAGCTCTATTAGTATTTGAGTGCTTTAACACCATAGATTTGTGCCTAGAAAGCAGAAATGCCAAGTTTTGAACTGCAGTGTATCTTCAGGCGCTAGAATACAAACCTACCCAATATCTGTTCTTGGCAAGAGATCCACAACATCATTCCCAACCTCCTCCGGTTCTTCTTCTTCACCATCATCCCCACCTCCCACGCTGTGCCTGGAAATGCCACGAGTTGGAGCTGGTGCTGTCTGTCCTTGCATCTGCAAGCAACACAAAATCAGAAACAGTAATTTTACAATTTTTAATTTGACACTAAAAACAGAACCACTTGTACGATATGAATGCACTGGATAGGACAGCAGACTTCTAAACCATTATACTATTCAAACAAACCCAGGAACTTTAAAGTTCATAATGAAAAAGACTGACTACTGAGATAGCTACACATAATGAATTTGCAGCCTTTGTGCAGTCTTACAAATCTGGTTCAATTACAGGCCCAAGGTTTAGACCACAGTATTACTACAAACTCCAGCTACTGAAGTTATAAAGTAGCTTTAATGACACTTGGTAGCAAGAGAGGTCCACTTCATACCTTTTCAAATTCTGCATCTATCTGAGAGAGAAGGGCTGGCTTCTCATCTTCAAAAAACATTCGCAGAGAAGGTCCCACATAAAGATACATTACTCCCAGCAATGTAATGGCAGAAGTCCTCACAGCCTGCCAAAAAGAGGAAAAAGCACTCAGTCTTCAAATTAAGGACTGATAATAATTCAGGACTAAGATTCTAAATTTACTCACTGGGTTAGTTGCAGCAAGAGCTGTCTTCACATTACTGATGAAAGCTTTGACATTTAATCTGTGGAAAAAAGATGTCTCCCATAAATAAAACATAACACAGGAAACTGTTGTGATAAGGCACGAAATGATGACACAGACACTGCTGCTCTCGAGGGGAATAAAAAAAAGAAGAACTTTATTTTCTGACTTTAACATTTATAGTTTTCCAAAGGTGACAGTGGATTGGAGGGTGACAGTGCCACCTCTCCAATGCCACTGGACAGACTAAGAGTCCATCAATTCTCTCCACCTCCATAAAAGAATGCAAAACATAAGTTATTTACAGAACTGTGTGTGAGAAAGTTTGTTGAAAGAATGTAAACATCAGACGGCTTAACAAAGTCTTACAAAATCAGGGCGACAAGGAAACAGCACCAACAAACAAAATCATCACAGTATGTTAAATAAAAAAGATACCCCTAGACAGATTTACACAGCTAACTTAGATGCAGAAAACATGTATACTCATAAAACATCATCACAGGTATATGATAGTAGCTGCTTAAATAACTACTGAAAGATCAGTTTGGAGAATAGCCTACTGTGAAAATCAATCAGTAAACAATTTATACAAAAGCCTACTATTATCACAGCAGGAAAGTTTCTTAAACTACATAATCCATGTGACTGCTAGAACTGAAATACTGAGGAATGAATCTAGAAACATTTTAAGTCTGAAACATGACTATACAATAAAAGTGAGGGTATATTACTGTTGTGGTGGGTCTTTTTTATTTTATTTTTGTTAGTTAGTCTCATGATCTTCCAGAAAAAGGCACATTTTTCAAAAGGATATTTACAAGAGAAATAAAGAAAGGTTTAAAATCCTGTATGTATTATCTGTGCAGCCTCGAACACTGCTGTCCTAATAACACATCTATACACATTCCATTTTGCAAATATATTTTTTTAGGTAGAATTTACTAAAGAAGAGTTTATTTCCCAGACTTAATCAATGTCACTATCCATTTAAGAGCCACAAAATATCTCAAGGCAGGCATAGTAACTGCCCAAGTAGTCAAAGTGATATTTGACATTTTCTCTGCTTAGAGATTTTCTGTCAGGATAAACTGTTATATGTACTTAACCACATTCAGTTAAAAGACTAGTGATTAAAAATTATGGCACAGTACCCCTGGTTCTGATTGAGAAATAATTTCTCACACTCACAATGCCAGACATAATAACAGCTATTTTGTTAATAACAGCTAAAACATCATCCACCTGTAATCAACCTCAAAATGTCTCCCAAGGAGATTAACAGGCATGCTGGTTATGCACTCTTCTGTAGGTTGTCAGATTCAGTTGTGGTTTTTAATTTTCAACTATAAAATGTATAGTGGTCCAACTGGGTGCAGGTGTATCCAAGTAGGAGTGTAACAGGTATGCCACGCCACAGATCTGTGCCCAGTCCACACCTTTAAGTACCTTAAGACACATGCTCTTCAGAGAAGATAGAGTGATGAGTAAAGCAGCTACAAGTGTAATCAGATCCCACTGTACTACTAATGCCAGATACTTTCAATTATATACTTAAGAGCCAGAAAAACATGGCTAGCATCAGAGTTTAAGGAACTGGAGTTCAGATGAACAGGACCTTAGTTCCAAATTAGAAACATTTTCATTCGGGTTGCTCTAAAAGACTTACCCAGAAAAGCCAAACTCTTTAATTGCATTTGAAAGCCAATTCAAAGCTTCTGACTGGTTTTTAGGATTCTTCTGAGAGAAAGCCATAGCCACAACCTGGAATAGAAGAGAATTAAGTGTAAACTTCCACTGGCAAACCAGGTGTCAAGACACCTGCAAAAAAACACAGGGCAATTGAACAGAAAAAGCTGGGGTAACAGAAAAGGAAAAAGCAACTGTGTCACTGCAGCAGGATACAACTGGAACTGAAGTGAACCACAAGTTCCTGAAGTACTTAGAGGTAGCCAGAGACACCTTTATTACAGATTCACACCTGCTTTTTAAAAAAAAAAAAAAGCATTAGATGATTATTCATTATTACTGTGCCTCGGAAGATCATAAAAGAGATCCTCCTAGAAGCTGTGCTGAATCACATGCAGGACAGGGAGGTGATTGAGACAGCCAGCACAGTTTCACCAAGGGCAAGTCCTCCCTGACCAACATCATGGCCTTTCATGACAGAGCAATTACATCAGTGCAGTTACAAACACCATTTATCTGGACTTCTGTCACGCCTTTGACAAGCATCCTTCACCCACAGCATCCTTCTCTCTAAATTGGAGAAACATGGATTTCATGGGTGGACTATTGTGGGTGAGGAACTGGCGGAATGATCACATCCAGAGGGTAGTGGTTAATGGCTCAGAGTCCTGATGGACATCAATGACAGGCAGCACTCCTCAGGGATCCATAATAGGACCAGTGCCATTTAACATCATAAATGACAGACAAAAGGATTGAGGGCTTCCTGAGGGCAAGTTTGTGATGAAAAAGCTTGGTGGACACCTGAAGGATAGGAGGCCATCCAGAGACACCTGGACAAGCTTGAGAAGTGAGCCCATGGAAAGCTGAAGAGACTCAACAAGCCAAGGTGTTGCACCTGGGTCAGAGCAACTCCCAGTATCAACCCAGGCTGGGGGATGAGTGGAGAGAGGAGAATGTGCGCAAGAGAGAGCACCCAGCCCCTCCAAGGAGGCTGGACACAACCCAGTAATGCGTATTTATAGCCCAGAAAGTCAACTGTGCTCTGAGCTGCACCAAAAGCAGTGTGGCCAGCAGAGTGATGGGGGGATTCTCAGGAGATTCCCTCTGCTCTTATGAGACCCCACCAGCAGTGCAGCATCCAGCTCTGGGGCATTCAGCACAGGAAGGACATGGATCTGTTAGAATGAGTACACAGCAGAGCCACCATGATTTAAAGGATGGAACACCTCTCCTATGAGGGAAGGCTGACAGAATTGGAATTTTTCAGCCTGGATAAGGCTCTAGAGTGATCATTTTGTAGCCCATTAGTACCTGAAGGAGGCCTCCAAGAAAACTTTTGAAAAGCACATACAGTGGCTGGACAAAGAGGACTGGGTCTGAACTGAAAGAGCAGCTGTGGCTGCCCCATCTCTGGAAATGTTCAAGGCCAGGGTGGATGGGGCTTTGAGCAATCTGGTCTAGTAGAAGGTATCCCTGCCTATGGTGCGGGGACAGGACCTAGATGATCTTTAAGGTCCCTTCCGACTCAAACCATCCTATGAGTCTATTTTCAGCTTCAGAGGGATATATATTTAACTTCTGCCTCGGGAAGCATCTTGGGAGCAAACAAATCACTTTCATGCAACAGAGAAAAATCAAATATTTGGGATTTACTCCTCAGACTGAAAGGACACCCTACATATTATTTCTGATTTTATTTACTGAAAGAATACCTTTGCTGCTCACTCACCTGCTCAGCAGTCCATGGCAACTGACACGCTTCTGCTATTGCTGTCATGGCCTCTTTTGCATTAGTTCCACATTTCACATCACCAACCTTGTCTACAAGACCATCCAGCACAACCTGTGCTGAAGTTTTGGAGAAGTTTCCTTTCTGTGCAATTAATGCAACTATATGCAGTTTCATCTGCATCACCTGCAATATCCAAAACAGCAAGAAAGTTATTCATGTCTTTGTGTATTTTAGATTAATTTTTCTCATTCTATGTATCTATAGATACATGCAAAAATTATATGGATTTGTGGGTAAATACTATAGATACATATAAGAATTACATGGATTTGTGGGTAAATACTAACATAGGGACAAAATTTTTATTTGTACATATATACACACATTTGAATAGCAGAAGTATTTATGCACACACATTTTGTACACACAGGTGTTTTGTGTGACTATGAACAAAACGTGTACACACACAAATACAAACTATTATATATATACACACACACAACCACTAATACTGGGCTGCCATTATCTACTTTTAGAACTTATATACACACACACATGCTTATATATATATTCACATGTATACGTATACACCTAAAGACAATCTTTAGAGACTCCTTAGATGACATCTAGAATCTCAACTCTCAACAGAAATAAAATCCAATTTGAGAGTTTATGTTCTCATTGATTACAGTCAGAACTGTGGCCACAGTGACATACACAATTACAGCCCTTTAGCTGGAAACTGCTTTACATTAACAGAAATTGACTATTTAGTTACTAAAGGATAATGTATTACCTGAAAATTTGTTTCCTTCCAACCAGGTTTCTTGGCCAGCATTCTTACTAGGGCTTGGCAAGGCATTTCACTTCTTTCCATAAGCTCAACAGCCTAAAGGATGAACATTAAGTTAGCCAGTGGGTCACAAATTATACAAAGCTAACAGAAATTCTCAACTGTCCTCAAAGTATTTTTTTTAAGATTGAATTAAATTAGAGAAATTCACAGCATAATAATTGACCTGAAGAGCAACTTTTACAGAGTCTGAGGTACTGAACCAACATTTAACCTACAGCATTCACACCACTATTCCTTTAATGTTCTTTAACAAATTTCCTTAACAATCACTATTGGCCATTCCAATCCTAGGAATTTAATACTTAATTAAAAACAAACAAACAAAATACCCTAACAGCCCACCCTCCCCTCAAAAAGCTGCTTTTGTTATTAAGATGAAGTATATTATGGAGCTTTCATGTTGGAATGTTGACTACACAGCAGAGATTAAGCCTGACTATGATCTAAATGACTGGGGTTTAGCTCTTAGGCTTATTCCTTCAATTGAAATGGCAATATTTTAATAAAGCAGGCTTCTGCAGCAGCATTTAAATGCAGCCAGTCACCATTTCCCAACTGAAGTTAGTCACTTTTCCCACTAAAATACTAAAAGCTCAGTCATTACTGTACTGGTATAGTGGTATGAACTACTTGTACATCTACAGTTGAAGCTTTTTTTTTTGTTTGTGACTACATGAAGCACTTTCCACTAGCTGTGAAGACTGCTAGTATTTCATAAGCCTCTAAACATAAAAATTTCAACTGATAAATAGTTGATTATAATCAATTACTGCCTAACATACAAACAGCAGGAACTTCTTTGTAATAGATCTGGCCTAGTTGTTGCAAACCTTTTGTTTAAACCTAGCTGTCTTTGAGACCAAGCTTTACAATTATTCGGAGTTTTGAAAATACCTCTAAGTATCCTCAATCAAAATACAAGTATTTTTGACAAAAGCACAACTGTCTACATTAAGGTAAAATACTTACTCCACCAATGTTATGGAATTTAAACCATATAAGCCATTTGGCTTTTTCAAGTGTTGTTTAGTCCACCTGTAGTGCTGACATACAACTACTAGTAGTCAGCATTTCAGAAGACTTATCAGGCCTAAGGAGCTAAAGAAATTATTACTTGTTTTCTCTTTCCCCTATAGCCTCTCTTATCAACTGTTCCAAACATACCTTCTGAAATTCCTCCATGCAGGCAAGCCTCTCTTTCCAGTTACCACTGTCCAACTGCTGGATACAAGAAGCTGGAAGGACAGCAGCAGCTTTCTCTTCACATACTTCTATCTGCAGCCAGATCAAAACAAGGTTAACACTCCACTGGGTCCCTTCAGAGGGGGCAGCAACCTTAAGGACAGGTAATATACTGGACTGACCCTTGTACTGTGGTGCATTTACAAAATAGGAAAAGGGTTCTGTTGTAAATTGAAAGATTTTAGTATGGATTGTGGTTTAGGAGTCTTATGGGTTTAGAAAGCTGCTAAAATTGCTCTGCAACAGAAAAGTAATCTCTGGAAAGTATAACAAACTCTGCAGATAGTCAAAAATAATCTTGAATACCAACTATCTGCTTAAAGAATCAAGCAGAGGTAACCTAAAATTTGCAAGGTAATGTTGGATCAAGCCTGAGTAGACAGTGACAACAACAAATCAGAAGTTGATGAGGGCAGACAGAAGACCTATCTTCTGTCTCCATTTTACCAAAATGGAAAATGAAAGTTATTTAGTGATAAAAACTTCCCTTGTTTCACAGGTGTCTGCATCACCTTCAGGAACTGTATTCTCATTTTCAACTGTATAACTAACAATATAAGCTGGATACACAATACAAATTATTCACTCTAAGCAACACTCCAAATATAACTGTGGTTTGGATGGACAGTACAAACCATATGCTAGATGTATTGCAGATACATCTAACAAAACTTTAATAGGTTTTTTGGTACTGTTTGAGCCACAGATACCTGAGTTTGTCCAGTTCCCTACCAAGAAAGTAGGTAGATGGTCAGCTAACATGCAGAATTCAGTAATTTTTTTGAAATGTAACTTAATATGAACAGCACAAAACATATTAGTTCATTTAATTATTACTTTATTTCACTTCAGATTTCAATGTAAACTCCAGAATTATGTATTCTCAGGCTTTTAATTCCAGACTCCTTCAGCAAATCATGTGTCCTAAATTACATATGAAGTATTGCTGTTTTTTTCATCATCTCTTCCTACTTCAGGGAACACAATATACCCCTGTCATAGTATAAGCATGATTTATTGCTTTATGTCTTAAATGGCCTGGTGCCAACAACACCCTGAAGAACAGGTGTATTTACCACAGTCCTATTTCACCAGTTACAAATTCATACATACTGCTTTCCCTTCTCCTAACAAAAACAAGAAACCTCTGTGAAAAACTCTAGTACCTGAAGAACTGACTAACCAAAGCTACAATCTTTGGTTACAGAGGGCTTCGTATTTCAGAGAATAGCAGAATACTCACAGAGAGCTCTGCCTCAAAGATTTCTTTGGTCTCAGGACCCTTCTTGCCTTTAGGCCCAGCACCTCCTGTACCTGCAGCTGTAGCTGGCTTGCCTTTCTTCGGCGGGACCCCAGCCTAGAAAGTAACAGACAAGTTAGCCAAGATCAAATAGGTCTCTAGCTCAGATATCAAAAGAACTGCTGTCTTTGCTATACTACACTTCTATATATCCTAATGTCAGAAAAATACATCTCTCTAATAGCATAACAACTGCAGGCAGAGATAAGCTAGAGCTTATTTAATTAATATATTGCTTTTAGACTACAGGTTGCACAAAACATAACAGGACAATGGAAGATGAAAAAGGAAAGAATTATATATTTGTGGAAGTTCAGGAAATAATGACTTAATCTGTATGTTTTCCTATGGATACTGGTTACATATTAAACTTGTGACTGGTGTCTCTTCCACGTTATCTACTTATCAAAAAAATTTCAAAAATTTTATCTGTTCTTCAATTCACTTCCAGGTGGCCCACTTGAAGAACTACGTAACATATTACAGACATCTACTGCAGTCAATTTTTAAAATCCAAAGAATAATTTTAAAAAAATACAGGCTAATAGTTCAAACTACTTCAAAATCTACAAAGGAGCAAACTAAAAATTATGTTGAAAAAATACCCAATACTTAACTAGTAATCTTGCTAGTTACAAGAAATGTTGACTTCAGCCAAGTAGTATTATATCACAGAGCACATCAATCTTACAACCTCTGAGGCTCCTCTGAATGCCTCCAGTCTTTTATCACTATTTCAAAATCAAAATCTGGTATTAAGACGTAAGCGTCAAGACAGTTTGTATCATTAAAAACTGAGATTTCATTACATTCCCAGAAAGTCACAGATTCCTTCTGCTGTTAGGCTCACCTACTCCTGCAAAAGGACAGTGATAGCTCAGTGGAGGCAAATGTCCAACATGCTACCTTTGATCTGCAGTAAGTAACTATTTGATGTAACCACAGACAACTGATTGTCAGACAACCTCTCACCTTCACTGCAGATGCTTTTTTCAGTGGTCCTGGTTTGGTCACTGCATCTTTTGTTTCTTTATCTCCTGCAGGCCCTGGAACAGCAGTGGCCTTTCCAGTAACAGGCTTGCCTTCTTTTTTCTCAGCTGGTCCTCCTGCTTTTTTACCATAAACCAATTCCACCTTTTCAGCACACTCTTTAATCTGCCAAGCAGTGGGGAAAAAAAAAAGGGGGGGTAGAAAGAAGCTATTTAGCTACCAGAATTGGATGCACAGTGTCCCTTTACCAGCAGTGGCTCAAACTTGACTACTGTGGAAAAAATGTGAAGAGTTTAAGTACTTTACTTTCCAATATATTATCTGATGCTATTATTATCTGATGCTCCTTCAAAAAGTAAGGTTATCCAGTCAGTGGCATTAACCATCACCATATTGCCAAAATAATTCTCCTAGTTCAAAATGAAGTGCATTTATATACTAAGAAAACATTGACATTCTACTGATACTCATAGATGCTCAAAGACGAAGTCTGAGCATCTCAAACTAAAAAAACTTTCATTCAATCAACATACCTGCCAGCTTATGCAAAAATACAACTTCTTTGTTGGGAAGTAAGTCTTTAATACCAAATACTATCTAGTAATACGAAATTAGACCATGTGGTTGTAACCTAAAAGCTTGTTTCAGACAAGGAAGTGTTAAAAAACAAACAAAACTCCATATACCACCAACCAAAGCCACAACTAAACCTCACAACCCACCTCACAGATAATACAGCCAGATACTTTTATATAAGAATGAAGAGATTTTCAGATTCCCTGCAACACCAGTAACACTTAAGTAAAAAATACATATTCAAAAATCTGTGCTGAAATTAATTAGGCTAAAGCATCATCTTTCACCTTCTCTAGCCTAAGATGCATCTTAAATGGATAAATGGAGCCTTTTTTACAACATTTATAACAATACTCACGCGATCAAGCTTTAGTTTGTCTACATCTGCTAGAAATGGATTCACAGCTTTCTCTCCAGCTACTTTCAAGGCAGTGCCTAATGCTTCAAATCCAGCATCTCTGACTTCAGGTGCAGAATCATTGATATGCTACAGAGAAAGACAATTTATGTCATATGACTTGTGGCTCATATCTGAACATACTCTATACAAATCCTCATCCCTTGTTTAGAATCCAAATCTACTACAGAGTAATCCTTGACATTCCACTGCAGAAAGAAAAAGGCTGTTTTACACTTCTGTTTCCCTATGTACTGACCCAATCTATTTTTTCTCAGATACAGCCATTTTCTCATATTTGGGTTTTTTCCACAAGAAGAGGTTGAACATTCATTCTTTAAACATCATAAAAGTTCATAAAGAGTTTAAAGTTTTGTAATCTTGTAATAATCTCAACTTTTTAAGCCAGGGATATTGCCTACACCAAGGAAAGGGCCATTTGCAATAAGAAAAAAGTATACATCATTATCACTTACATTGATAAATGCTCCAGTGTCACTGCCATGTATGAACCAATGATGGTTGTTCTTTTATTCATACTCAACAATAGCATTCCAAAAAAAACTTAGATATGTGTGCAAGATACAAGTGACAGTATCTGGGATAATAGCTGTAAATCACTGTCTTAATCTACTACCAACTTAGTGAGTCTACAGCTTCAAAAAAGCTAAGATAAAGGAAACCAAATTGCTCCCCTGACAGACACCTTCAAGTTGGACATCAGTAAAAACAAGCTCTGAGGGCTACATAGCACACAGGAACTCTCTGGTCTCTGCACTACCTTCAGGTCTTTCTCCCCAAACTATCCAAGGTTTCACAACAACAGTGCTCAAGTCAATGCCAGAGGAGTATCAACTCCTCCTGCTTTACCTTGAGAAGTGCAGCACAGAAAGGTTTTAACAGGCTTTTTGGAAGAGTAGAAGGTGTGCAGTGTCGGAAGCTTCTTGCAATGAAAAGGGATGTTTGTTGCTTAATTGTTGGGTTTTTGTTGTCCATGACTGCCAAAATATCTTCACTTATGTTCTGCAATGTGGTCTACAGTGTTGAATAAAAAAGTCATTATTTCAGTAAAGAGAAAAGCAAATCCAAGTTCATGACCAATTCTCAGACAGTGGGGAAATTTTCACTGTTACTTACTGTAAGAAAGATTGCATCAATGGCCTCCTGCAGTGCCTGCACTACCTGGGGCTTCTTCTCTTTGAATTTCTCCAGGATTGTTGGAACAACCTATGGAAAAGGGAACAAAAATGTCAAATCCCTCTTCACTAACATAACTGGAAAGCCTGATAGTCTACCACACAGTACTTTGCAGAGAAGCCAGTAATTCAAACATCTCCACTGTACCCCTCCAGAAGTACACAATGGCAGTCTGAACTAGCTTATTCTTGGTGTTTTCCAACATTAAACTCATTCCAGTCACTCTATTAACAAATACAAATTTTTAAACAAATTCATAACAAAAGGCATACCTATAAATTCACATAATTACAGATTATGGAATTATGCTGGAATACAGAGCAATAGAATGGAAATGAATGATTTCACAACATAAAGGGTGCTGAGCTGCTGTGTTCTAAGAATCCAAGAAGGCAATTAACCTGTCCCCTCTTTTCCAGTTTTCTGACAGTATTAAGCATGGCTCATTAAGAAGCCCTCATCTGATCCACAGCTGGTAAGATCATGATTCTAAAGCAACTGGAATCCTCTCTGCAGCAATATTTTTAAGATCTACCACCTTGAAAAATCACATCTGACAGTAAACTATGCCATACTGGAATTTGACAGCAATTTCTACCTAGTCTAGGTGCTCAGTCAGTCACTGATAAAAAAAACCCCCAAATAGATAAAATATTCAAGGGGGGAAAACAAAGTAAAAATAACTACACTGCAGATGTGCCAGTAATGTGATCAAGTCCATTTTAGTACGGACTCTGTAAGAGTAAGGACTGCTGTCACTGAGCCAGAAACATGCAGATCTTAACTATGGAAAGCAGGCTATTCTCAAAATTTTCATAAACGTAACAGTTCATCATCTGGAAGCAGTCAGATGTTTTACAGAAAGTTATACACTCCTGCATAACAAAAAATAGATTTGCTTTCTACTCAGAAGCTGACTATGGAATCCCAACCCCTTGTGAAGTACTGAGGTGGTATCTTGGACTGCAACCTCCAAATTCCCAGTTCACAGACTTCAACACTCAAAAAACCTTCGATAATACAGACAGCACCACAAAGACAAACACGCTACTGCAGGTGCTAGATACCCCTACACCCCACAGAGAACAATGTCATAAGGAGGAGATAATTAAAATCATTAGGCCTCTGTTTTAGAAAATACTGACAGGCAAAATGAGCATTTTTTTAACATGGAAGTTAGAAACCATACCCCATGTGAGAGGGAAAGAAGAAAAATTAGTCCAGGGATACAAATGCAGTCAGAGGTGAAGGTGGCACACATGTACTCAATTACAGTGAGGAGTATGATTTTAAGCACGATTTCACCACTCTTGTTGGAACACAGATTGCAGATTAGCATTGCAGTCCTACATTTAAGTAACAAGAGTCTATAATCATACAATTCTAGCAACAATTCTGTTTTGTAACACTTCAATGCCCACTCTCAGGAGAAGTCTGCATCTTCCTCACAAGTAAATAAATCCAGCAAACAAATCAAGTGAACTGCTAAAATGAGTACTGAGATTATGCAATTCAGAGCTGCCATTACACTACTGAAAAAGACATCTTCTCAACGCCATTTGCTTGGCAACCACAGAGCTACACCCTTGTTTTAGAAGCTTGGCTTTTTCAACACTAACTCTGTAGCAATAAGGGTTAACCTTCAGAAATCAACTATAAAACAAATGCCAGAATCATTTTTATAACTACAGACAGCTTTCAGAATGAAAGTGACTGTCCAAACTTTTGTTCAGCGTTCAAGAGACCTGAATGTTTCCGAAGTAGTGAGATTCAGCAACTTCCCAATTCAGAGACAACACTACCTGCAGCCAGGCACATCAGTTCTCTAACCTCATTACTCTTGCACACCACATGAAAAATTTGACTCAACAGCTTAAAGAACACAGTGACACAGGCTTGAGAAACGAGTGAGAACTGCAACTTATTAAAAGCTCTCTTTGCTTCCACATACTAGTTAAGCTTCCCTGTATTCCCTGATTTTAGCTACTGGTAAGAAAAGAGCACCATAGGAGAGAAGAAACAGCACTAAACTGGAGCACCAGAACATTTTGGTACCAAAACTCTCAGAATTTTTTGCTATTTAAGGCAGACAAAAACCCCCACAAAATCCAGGCAACAAGGAAACAAAACACCCACCACCTACCTTCCCCCAACACGCAAGAAACCCAACCAACATAAAACATACACCAAGGAGGTGCTAAGTAGAACTCTGATTTAGAAGCTGTTTTTTCCACTGTGGTCTACAAATGCATTCCTGTAGGGGTATCTCTAGGACAAGGTAATGTAAATAAAAGTTCATTTAATGGCAAAACAATTAAATTTTCTTAGTACAGAAGACTTATATTGCAACAGAAAGTTTCATGTTGCTGAATACGAATGAAGAAGGTCCTTTCAAACTTAAGCTACAAAGATCTAGGCAAGTATTTCAACGCTTACTCTTTTAAGGGGTTGGTAAGCATTCCTAATTGTACAAAGAATACCTTTGATAAATACCAAGGCTTGACAGGGAAAAGGGAAAGGGAAAAAAGGTGTCCAGCATGAATAAAATCAGGAAAAAAAAGTACATACTCAGTTACTTACATGCCCTGCATACTGTCCAAATTTCTTTCGGAGGCCCGTAGCTAGTCCAGCAAGGCATTTGGCAGCCAAAGCAACTAACATAACATTTGTATCCTTTCCAACAACCTGAAAAGAAAAATCAGTTTCAGAGAAATGGAAGAATTTCTTACAATAATCAGCAGGCCACTGATTGGGTTATTTCAACTGTTCCATTTAGTAGTTTTCTACTCATGAGTATTATATCAACTGTAACTTTTAAACTATCATACAAATAAACTATAAAAATATTAAATTATATGTGCACTCTGAGTTTTATTGATTACCTTTTTGAGTGCTTTCACCAAGTCTGCATAGTCTCCTGACTCCAGCTTGGGATTTTTCACTAGCAGTTCAACAGCCTCTAGAGCCTCTTTCCTTTCTTGCCACTTTTTTGCTTCCTGCAGAGCAAATAATTTACATTAATCTATAAATAGAAACAGTTCTAGAGAAGCCTACTTGCCACAGGCCTTAGAATAAAACCCTTGATTCCAGCTTGAGAAAATCAAGGTCTCCCTACAGTTGAACATCAGTAACTGCAATGAAATATGAAATACAGTCCTTTCCCAGGACACACCTCAGCCCCTTAAAATGACAGCTTTCTTGCAGCTAAATCAAACTTTAAAACTTATTTACGATAGCCCGTATGTTATTAACGCCAGTTTGTTATTACCCACATGGCACTAAAGCACACATTGCAGAACTGCCCCTAAGTCTTAAGACTCATCAGCGATACAAAGAATTAACAGGTAGTATTCAAGTTTATGCTTACTATTTTCTCATGGAAGTCTTTGGGAAGCTTGGAGAGAATTTCTACAGCTTCAAGCAACTCATATGCATCTACTTGTGGTACCGCCTCTTCCTCATCATCATCTCCTGCAACCAGGAGAGAGAAATGTATAAGCAGTGACACAAAATTTTGACTCGAGCACCACCTAAGGCTCATTGCTCAGAAAGTGCCATCAGCAGTTGTGAATTTGCTACTTCAAAAGATAGATACTCTTTCATATAAAGCTTCTTCCTCAGACACGTTTTCTTCTTGTGTAGTGCACTCCATGTTTTGCACCAGCTTGAGCAAAAGCTTCTTTACAATTTAATGCATTCCTTCACCAACTATATACAATATACTTGCCAATAGAGTTCACAGATTAAATAGATTACCTCCATCTGCATCTCCTCCAAGTCCCTGCTGCTGCTCAAATTTTGCTTTCAGCTCCTGTTGGGAACGCAGGAACCTGGTCTGCTTAGGAGCAGCTGATGACACTTTGATCCATTCTTCTTCCAGCTCTTTTAGCTGCCAAAAGGGAAAAGAATCATATCAGAGACATTACGGACATACTCCAAGACAAGCAAGCCATTACAGTTTTCCCATTTCAAAGCCAAGACAGCACTACCTTTCATTACTATCTTTTTTCTGCCACTAAAGGAGTGACTTCACATTCACTGTTCAAAAGTCTGTGGATATACTCAGTCAAAGAAGAGAAAGTTATTGCACAGCATTTACATAAGAACTAATAGTAGAAGAGTCAGAACAATGGCCCCTCTCAGAATGGTGTGGACCCTCTGTAGACACTTTGAAATAAAAATGGCTGAGCATGGAGGAAGCTTTCCTTTACAGCCATGCACACTAAAACTGAGATGAAACAAACATGCTGAGCTACATTTGATGAATCTGTTTGGTTTTTTTTAACCATGCCCATTTAAAGCAAGCTACTGTTTTCCACCTGAACATAATTAACTCAAGTGGGTAGGAGGAAAGGATGCATAACTTGTAAAATTTTAAAATTATGAAATAGTCTATCATAATTCAATGCTATTTCCTGAAGGGAAACAGTCACATCCTGACCATCATCAGAATAAGTATGAAGGGATGCACAGAGGAAAAAAATTCAGGAAAAAAGAAAACAGAATGAAAATTATTGACTCAAAGACTTTCACTGCAAGGGTCTTTTATAAGGGCAACTATTCTGCTACATTCTACTGCTGAATTGCCATCCTCAGTTCCAATACAAAGCTTCACTCCACAACTTCATGTATGTTCAGAGCAACCAAACACTGTTATAATTTCCTTACAAATGACTAGGAGTGACCAACATTTTGGGTAGAGTTAAATGGAGCTAAAAAAATACATTCCAGTTTTGGCTTTAAGAGTGCCAGCATCACAGAACCAGGGAGGATGAGAATCAAATGTTTGGATACAGAAATACTTCCTGCCTACCTGAACAGAATTTATGTTCTGCAATGGAGGTCTCAAAGCATCCCTTATCCAACGGTAGATTTCCACAGCAAGGAGCTTGGCTTCGTCTCGAACAGCCTTTTCCCGAGATTCAAAAAGTTTTGGCAATACTTTGATGATTGGCTTCAGTGAGATTATCTTTGAACCAAATTCACTGACAGTGAAACACAGAATAGCATCAGTGTCCATGAACAGGGAGTGATCCACAAATAACTCATTTTCTAAAAAACAGTCTATGAAAGTCTTCCAGCGCACATTTAGCAATTCTGTCATCTACTCAAACCATTATTTTGAGATGCTACCATAAAATTTAAAGAACATATGCCCTATCAAAATGAACCTCCACACCCAGCTTGGAATTACAAAATCAGGCCTCTCAAATTACTTCAAAGCACTTAATCCAGTCCAGTGCTTAAATCAGCTCCCCTGCCGGGGGGGAAAAAAGACGAAGAAAGAAGTTGTCCTCAGACCAAAATTTGTATGACCTACTTTTTTTTTTTTTAATCAGAATAGAACCTCCTTTGTCTATCCTTGGAAACAAACTGCAGTAAAAGCATTAGTCACTTTTCCACTTGTTGGACCAGATAATTATAGTGAGCTTGGGTCATCTTCACAGAAAACATATGTGCTGAAATACGTGCCACTGAAGGAACACATAAAACAAGCTTCACCAGCCAAACACCCTTCCTTGACAGAAGATTCTGCATGCTGTTGCATTTAATACACAAAACTTCCTATTTCAATCACTGATGAATGAGAACACAATAACTTTCTTTTCAAACTCATAATAAAGTTAACTGCTGTATTTACTAAGGCACCATATATAAATCACCTCAAAAGCATTAATTTTTTTTATTCAGAAACATTTCTTCTTAATTCTGAAATCACCTTTCTATTAATCACACTTTTTCTTATGGCTCCCTCCAATTCAAGTTCCACATAAAAAAGCTAGCAAAAAAGTCTGCTCAAGAACTAAAATCTACATGTCTCACTTTCCAGAAATTCTAGTGCACATAATTTTATTTCCACATCAATTTTAAAAAAATACTCCGTATAAACACCTTCAAAACAGGTCTTGGAAGTAACATGATGTAAATATGTGAACAAATGAGTTGCCCAATAATTCAATTTTTCTATCATGACTTAGAAGAGAGCATATTTGGAGAAATGCCCATGCAAACTTATTTGTATCCAATTCATATAATCTAATTTATATAACAAGAAAGAATAGAAACCTTAGCACATGATAGAAAACACCAGAAATTAAACTAGTTATGCATTCAAGCTACCCACCTAGGTACAACACAGACAAATTTTGTTATCAATGCAGAAAGCCTACCAAAGTATTAGAAAAATTTAAGTAGCAACACAACTCAGAAGTAGAAGATGGAGTTTAAGCCAACAGGGCTGCATGCGAGTATTTGATCTTAACATCACAAATATAATAAAATACTGCAAGTAATAAAAAAAAACATGTGGCACATTTTACAGAAGCAGTTAGTTGAAAGATACTGAGGAAGTTTATGCAGGTTTCTAATCACACTGCACTGTTAAAAGGACATTTAACCAGATAAGCAATTTAAAAGAGCTACAATATATTCTCAAATATAGGACAGTAGTTTCACTTAGCAGAATCATAGGTAATGTGTTAAGCCCAAAGCTTTATTTTGATATTACTAAAGCCTGAAACAATCAGTTTAACAAGGATCATCTCTATGTATGCCTCAGCAAGTCCTCTAAAAGACGTATAACATAAGGCACTCCCCACATACATTATACAGTTTTCACATGAGCTGCTTTACTCAGAAAGAAGTATTCTGTCCATTAATTTCAAAATTTTCTGTTTCCTTAAAAAAAACCCTAATGGTCAGTAAATAATATATACACCAAGTATAAGAATTTCATAAAGCCCCAGTATTTTTCACTCAAAGGCAGCAAACAAACTTGATGTGGAACCAAAAAATAATCTAATACTGAAGCCTACTACATCATCTTAAATTGGATTTGATTTTTAGGGAGCACTAGCAGCTCTCCTTATCCATGAAGGAATTATTATATGGACAACAGAAGCTTACTGTGCAATGAACTGGTTTTTTTTCTCCTTTCTTCTAAAAACACACACTGTGTACCCAATTAAATATGCTCACATCAGAGAGGAAAACAGTGGTTTAAAAAAAACCAAAAAACCAGAACAAAAAACTAAACTATGTTTTAGTTTTCACATCAGTGAGCTTATTACAGATATTCAGAAGAGAAGCTTCACAGTCTGGAACAAGACACACTAATCTTGCCCTTCTCTCAGAGGCTGGGAAAATCAAGTTTGGTAAACAGTTACCATGAATGAAAGAGATCCAGATTAGGCTAGTACAACATAGACAACCCTCACATCTAACAAATCCCATGATGTTGCCAACTGTTGCTGTCAAAAAATACCAATTCAGGAAAGATGCATTCTACTCAACAATAACAAAATTGCCTGCTAAAGACGGCAATAAAATTAAACTTCAGATATTGCTGGAGTGAAGAAAAAGCAAAGAAGAAAACCACAACACCATGAACTAAAAGCTTACCTTAGTGCTTTCCTCAGTGTCTCTATACATGCTACTATGATTTTTGGGTTTTTGTTGTCCAGACCCTTTAATAATTCTTCTTGTATTGCCTCTCCTTTCTCAATTTCTATATACATGAGACATATATCTTCACCAAGCTCTTTTGCCCTGGCCTTTGGCTGATTGAACACTTTATTTACAACTCCTGATGCTACTTCTCCTGTTGTCCTGAAAGATGAGAGAGTATTACCTTTGGAACATTTATGTGAATTAAGTGTTCTACTTCATTATCCACAGAAAAAAAAACACAGCACCAAATCCAGATTAAGACCCAACACGTCTTCACATAAAAGAGACTACATCCTAAAATAACCTTGGAAAAAAACCCCAACATTTTTAAGGGATAGCTTTGACATCTAGTTTTATAAAAGAACGCAGATCACAATTATATTATCATTCTAATACCAGACTACAACAGTGAATAGCAGACATTCTCAAGACTGTATTAACACTCTCTAGTTGAGGTTCACAAATAAATGCCATGTCCTGGAATTATATATGTTGTAATGAGTTAAGTGTATCTGTACATAATCCCAGCACAGTATTTCACATACACTTCCAACCTTCACATAAACTAAATCATTAACACAAATTTTAAATCAAGGAGTGCGCAAGGTTGTTAGATTTTCAAACACAGCTTTGGGTTTGTTAATTTGTTTTTAAGTAAGACCTTTATTCAATTCATCAGGTCACAAAGTCAGTGGACCAAAGCACTAACCTGACCTATTATGTGCTTTTTCACCCTCAGGATTATGGTCTACTTCATGAGCTAGACAACACAGAAGTACTACAAGACATCCAGTGAAGAAATTGGCAGGTATGAAGATTCATAGTGGTTATGCTGGATGCAATGTCACAAACATATTTCATTTAATGTATGAATTACACAAATATCCCACTGAAAAAAAGGGCTCCCTCCTGTACAGGTAAGACTGTTTCAATCAAACAAGAACAGAGATTCCAGTTCACAGCATTTACACCACCACATTAGTGATTAATTTTTTTCACCATTTCAGAAATGTTTACTAGTGCCTTCAGTAGTTTTTTAGACCACTGCAAGCAAGTTGTGGTAAGTTAATATGCACATGGAGGCCATCCACAAGGAAAGCCTGCCATTCGGCAAGTTCTCTAGATTAGAAAGCAAGTTCAGCTCTTAACAGTAGAGATCAGAATTGATAGCGGCCACGGCACAATTTACATGCAGCTGCAGCCTTTCTCAGAGAGGCATATGAAACTGTCCTAAGAGCAGCAAGAAAAGGCTACTTACTTCCCAGCTACATGAGCATTTTCAACATAAGCAAGCGCTGCTTCTAGTCCTTTCAGCTGAGCCACTGCATTGGAGTCGGTCACAAATTTCTTTATCAACCCAAGATACTTGGACCATTCAGGACTCTTTTCATCATCTATCTTCTGGAAGAGCTTAAGGGCTTCTTCATAACCGTTTAGTCTGGCTTTCCATAGCTGGAACCAGAAATTGGACATTTAAATGTTGTGCCATTACAACCTTAACTCACCACTCTCACAAAGTTCTTCAATCATATTTGAAAGTATGCTCAGCAAGCTGGCACCTGCAGATTTCTCTTCAATGTCTACATGAAAGACATGCAACAGGACAAAACACTTGTTTTTTCTCCCGCCAAGAATGATATGGGATAGAGAGATGCCAGTCTTCCCCCTGCTCTTCATAAGTTCCAGCAAACAGCAATGAGGAGGTGGGAGCCAAGCAACAGTTTCAGCTACAGATGAGTAATTTCTCCAAGTGAATGAGTGTACTTATCTGTCAGCACACAAGCTTATGCCATATAACGCTACTAAAATCTGCTTAATAGAGGTTATTCAGCCTCTAGGTTGGATAGAGCTGATGCAGTTTCAGATCTGTTGACATTCTCACCGTGCAGCTGTCAAGATTACCCAATTACAGAGTATTTAGTTACAGAAACACCACAAAATCATAATGAGCAGAGATATGCAGCAAACCAAATCCATGATTACCAACCTTATGTTCACATTTCTGATCAATGGGCAATTTCATCCACTCACTGTCGTCCCCCATTGTAAATCAGGCTCTTTCTAGAACTACAGTAATTTCTGTGGAGATAAGAACAAGTTAGAAAACAGAATACATATTGGGTGAATACATATTTATACCTAAAAATACAAAAACATAAAACAAAAACATAAAAAGAAAGAAACCAAAAAATCAAACCAAAACCAAAACACACACAAAAACGCCCAAAACAAGTGAACAAAAAACAAAACAATCCAAAACAATACAACTCCCCAGTTCTGTAGCAAATCTCATTGCTAATATGCAATCCAAGGTTGTAATTATATTTAGATGCACACATTGAAAATCAGACCACTATTTTTTTAGCTCTAGAAAATTACCAGAAGCCATTAAAGATTAGAGAGCAGTGCAATTTGTAGTATTTCTCACGCTACAAGTTTGAATAGGTGAAACTTTTAGTAAACTGAAAAGGCATGTGGAATATAACCTCACCTAAGCTTGAGGAAGAATGTACTACAGCTAAGGCACTAAACCAAAATGAGTTCCCATCAACACTAAAAACTGGCTCTTACTGACACATGCTTTTAGCAACAGGTGCCATGAATCAGTGTCAAAAAATAATCAGATGCAAGTGTAAGGACAGCCATTTTAACAACTTTACAAACAGCACAATTGAAATGAAGATTCACCAAGAGGAACAAAACCCATTTTTGCCCTAATTCTAATGTAGCCAGCATCAGCAACTGTCAACAAGAGATCAATTTCTTGCCACATGTAGTGTTTAAATCCTTAGTCATTCAAGTTTTAGTGGTTTCCCCCTTCTCCCTTTCCTTTAGATTAAAATAAGAACACTGACTATTAGGGTATGACAGATGAGATCTTAGGCTCAATGCCCATCTCAGACTTATTGTACAAACAATCTGACTGCTCAGAAAATAATGAGAGAACCAGTCTGAAGAAGAGAGGTCAGCAAAATGAAAATAGCAGTAGAAAGGGCTCCCAGTGTTATTTATAAGCACAAAATCAAACCAGAGAGGGAGTAACACATTTCAACACATCAGTCTGAATTCACAGACCAAGCCAAAACCCAGCCATACACAACAATTTATCACTACAGGCATATAAGTACACAACACTAGCAAAATGCTCCTAACAGAAATTCAGCCTTTGGCCTACAAAGTACTTCACCTAATTCAGTCAGAGGGTCTCTGTAGACAGGTAATCCCTTGAATTAGAGGCATATTTTCACTCACATAAATTAATGTAAGCAAGTACTTCAAAGCCTTCTATCAGCCACACAACACTAAGACATACAGCTAACCTGACAGCAAAATTAGGCTAGCAACAGCTCTTTTTTTATTCCTTGCCAGATAAGTTAGAAGATACTTAAGTAACAACCCAACCTCCCAATAATTAAAAAAGAAAAACCATAAGAAACACAAAGAACTCCAAAATCCCTACCTGTCACCAATACACACAGCCCCACAGCAAATTATACTAAGCTTGCCTTAAATATTTACAGGTTTCTATGGATGTTAATACTGCTCTCACTATAATTGCATAAACTATTAATTTGCCCAATGGCAGTAAAACAAGAGTCAATGTCAGAACACAAGCTGACTACATACATAAACAAGTGTATCCAAGCGTTATTATGGTTTGCCCTTTTCATTCCCTTTCCCATCAAAAGAACAGTATGGATATTTTTTCTTGACATCAGCACAGTGGTAGCAAGCATGCTTCTAAAGAAGCACACTTTTTTCTGAGGGCCTAAGGACTGTAAGCCAGTGAGAATGAAAGGATCTGCTTATTATGTAAGAAGCAAAGTACTCAAAAGTGAGGCTACCTAAAACCCATCCTACTGAACTGTTAATTCTGTTTCACTATCTTTTTTAATGCTCAACTTACTAAAACAAACAAACAAAAAACAAACAACAACAAAAAACAAAACAAAAAAACCCCAAAACAACAAAAAAAACCAACAAAAAAAACCCAGCAACAACAAAAAAAAAACCACAAAAAAAAACCCCAACAAAAAACAAAGAAAGAAAAACATTCCTCCACTGGATTTTGTCAGGAACTGCCAAAAACATAGTCCAAATTAAAATTCACAATGAGAATAGAACTCAAAGGCCATACCAATCCCAAACAATCATACGACGTCAAAGGGCAATGAGTTACTGCATCCAAACCCCACCAGCCTTTTGCAATGGATCTGCTTTCATCTGCTTAAACTCCTGCTTATGTTTTCTCTGCCCCAGCCTCTCATTTGTTCTCTTATCCCTCCTTCAGTCTACTGAGAGTTCAAAATGAAATAGAAATGAACAGACTCCTGATTCAAACTCAATGCATTTTACCTATTAAAAAACCAACAAAAAACACCCCACCAAACCCACCAAAAAACAGAAACCAAACATGCACACCAAAACAAAAAAAGCACTACCCCACACCCAAAAGCAAGATGCTCATGGCAAATACAGAAGTGGGGGGTAAAACATATCTAACTCTATGAAGACCATGACTTCTCTCCAAAAGCAAGAAATAAGACTGAATTCACATGAAAAGCTTTCCAAACAGTCCACCTAGCAATGGATGCAGGCATGCCCTACAGCGAACAGTTTCCAGCAGTAAAATTACCCATCCCTCAAGTTAGTTCTGCAGCCAAGTGCTGTCAGCAAAGACAGCTTTGCCAGTATAAACTGGCATTAGGAATATCTTCATTTGAGTGCACCAATATAGAAATAATGGAGAACTTCCTCAGTGTGGATGCAGACAACATAAATAGATGCAGTAGTCTCTCCCCAAAGTCACACGCACCTTTGCAAAGAACAAGCAGAATGAACTTTATAGAAAATTAGGTAGCTCTGATTCTTAATCACAAACTTGGAACAAATTCAAGCTATTGCCTCTTTATACTTTTTTTTGTTGAAGAACACATAAGGAACAATACAAGGATAGTAGTTATTCTGAACAAAAACCAAAAGGGGAAGAAAGCATGAACACACATGCCAGCAACAGAAACACCAGGATAAAATTTTGGCACCTGTACTAGACATCTACACTGTTTTTTAAGAAAACAGACAGAAGTATGAACTTCCTACTTCAATAATAAAAAGAAACATTATTTCTCTCCAGAGATCTGTCCTGCCAAGGAAGGAAGCC
Source organism: Onychostruthus taczanowskii (assembly GCF_017590055.1). Taxonomy (NCBI): domain Eukaryota; kingdom Metazoa; phylum Chordata; class Aves; order Passeriformes; family Passeridae; genus Onychostruthus; species Onychostruthus taczanowskii. The sequence continues at coordinate 2,330,193 of NW_024496525.1, read as the reverse complement.
TTACTATAGGACAGTCCTCAATCAAGTACGCAGCAAGTACTACAAACCTCAATTCAGCCCAAACCCTAAAGTCAACAGCAACTCCACTAAAAAGGCTTGTCCATTACCAGACTGATACTGATTTACAATTATTTTTATCCTTACCCCTACACAACAGTTCACTGCCACAAAGTACAACCTCTTGCTTGTACAGCAGTGATACACTACAGCATCTCAAACTTCCCTTCCCACATCATAATGTGCTTAACTTGAGGGGAATCACACGCTCTAAGAGAGACGTGGGGAAGGGAGTTGAATCACCATGAAACAGTGTTTCACCTGGTTTTTTTCAGTCTGGTCAACTCAGTTCCCCCACTATTTTTAGTCATTAACATCTACAATCGATACTTCAATTACAAAATGGGTTAAGTCGCCTTCTGCACTGAATCTGGCATCTAAAAATAGTGATAAAATTGCACTCCCCCCAGTAATTTACAAATCCCTCTAGAACAGACAGTTTCGCAGAAAGTATTCCACGGTCACAGAGGGAAAGCTCCTTCTTACACATCCAGTATTTCTAGCTTCATCACTGCTCATGTCTGCTAATGCCAAGATTTTGGACTGTCTACATCTTGCATTTAACAGAATAAAAGACAATTGTTTCTCTTTTCAATTAAGGCGCTGGATTCTGTGTGATCACAGAGTATCCCACATTTGACAAAAAGGTTTTTCTTAAAAGCTTCTTTGCAAAGACACATAAACCTCAAGCCATTACTTCTCAACAACCAAATAGCAAGTGGCCTCATTATACAATAACACAGCTAAATTCTGTTATTACTAGTGAATGTGCAGCAAGGAAGTGTTTGACCTACATAGATTTTTTTTTTTTTTGGAGCCACAACTTGGAACAAACAGAATTAAGTGTTTCAGAAAGAACACTCATTTTGATAAAATCCAGAAAACAAGCAACTGAACTGCCAAAGTAAGTTTTGTGAGAGACACTTGTCATAAAAGTGGTCAATGCAACATTTCCAAAAGCAAGTCACCCAAGAAATCAGTAGTGGAGGTGAATAACAAATCTTTCCTGACAGGTCTTGGCAGGGCACCTTGATATTACAGAACAGTGAGAAAATGAAGACCATCAAGGAAAGAACAGGATCTTTTAAAGGGAGATCATGCAAAATGCAGCAAGAGTGGAAAGCATGTACAAGGCAGCACAAATGCAAGAATTTAAAACGTAAAAGTGAGAATTCCCAAATGAATATAAGTCTGGGAAACAAATGTATCAACACACTAAAAGATTGCGAGAAAGTACGAAAACATCAAAGTTTGGATTCACCATGTACTACTCTGAACAGCTCTTAACTTCTAAATAAATGCTTTTCCTGCTACAATTTGTAGAGCTGAATCACATTAACTTATAAGCTTATAGTATGCTAAGGAAAAGTCCTTACACCATTAGCATTCTAAAATGTGATTTTTTTTTTTGAAGCATACATTCATCACCAATTGTTGCAGTGTACTCTGTGTGTGGAGACACAAGGCTTGACTCTGTTTCAGAAGGCTGATTTATTATGTTATATATTATATTAAAATACTATATAAAAACTATACTAAAAGAACATAGAGAAAAGAAATATCAGAAGGCTACAAAGAACAAGAATAGAATAGAATGCATAACAAAATTCTGTGACTGCTCACAGCCTTGGCACAGGTGGCTGTGATTGGTCATCAATGGAAAACAATCCACATGGACCAATGGAAGATGCACCTGTTGCATTCCACAGCAGCAGACAGTTATTGTTTACATTTCTTTCCTGAGGCTCCTCAGCTTCTCAGGAGGAGAAAAAAAATCTTAAGATTTTTAATAAATATCACAGCTACAACCTATCACTGTATTTTATTGTGAAGGGTCAGCTTCCAGACCATTTTCTACAGATGCACAATAGCAAACTAGGAAGCCATTTTATGCTAAACAAAACCAGCTATTTATTGATAATTATTGTCTATTTCTCCCTATTGAGAAGTATTTCACCTATGAATATTCTCCCTATTTCACCTATTGAATATTACTGTTGCACAAGAACATAATCAAATATATAATAATTTGAAAGGTTCTCAAAAGCATTACTCAAGAATAAGTTCAGAAAAATCAAGACAGGTCTTTAAAAAGGAAAAATCAGTTTGAAATGCTCCTATACAACAGGGCATAAATTTGGAGTGTATATAGTTGGATGTCACATTTCAGATAAAACTACACTTCTTAGCAGACAGATCTCTGGTAGTGCAGCCACAGTTTTCTCAGAAGAAAGAATTATTTGTTTATTTGTTTAATGGCAGTTTTGGGTCACATTTGTTCTTTGGCTCTGAAAGGACAAAGTTTCACTTTCTTAGAAGTTTAGCCCAACACGGGTATTTTTTTTCATTTGCCAGCCAAACCTTCCCATTAGACACAACATAAAGTAGCTCTGAAAAAATGTTGAAGACTTGAGTAATCCTAACACAGTAAGCAATAAAAATTTAATATAATTTTAAAGGCTGGCATTTTCAATTGACAGATGAATTGTAAGTTGCAAGATATACAGACCCATGATGAAAAAAATAAAGACCTCAGAATAACAATAAGAAAAAGGAGAAATGCATGCTAAAGGGAAGCTACTGTTTCAGCAGCAATGAAATGGCATTCAAAAACAAACAGCGTTAAATTCTCTCTTGCCTGCTTTAACTTGTATGTCCTAACCCACCTCAGTGAAATTTTAATAGCACAAACGACAAGCTGCTCGTAAGAGATACAAATACCTAATTTATCTGGAAAAATACATTTTAATACATGCACTCTGAAAGTAACCAGGGCCGTTCTTTTCCATTCATATGAAAGTGAGAGAAAATGCAGAATAAACTGACCTTCTGCTACAGCTAGGACCAAAAGCAATTTGTAACTGCATGGGTAAGCCTGGAGCGAAGCCAGTCTTAGGGAGCCGAGAAGGGCAAAAGGGAAAAGGGCAACACACGGGCAAGTGCACAGGCATGCACTGACATAATTCTAAGGGTGGACAGTTGGGAGTGAAAGATGTCAGTGGGACTCTGCTTGTAAGCTGCAAAGGCCCCCACCTCTCAAGAGGTTTTACAAAGCTCAGGCGTGAAAAGGCTCATGCGATTTTCTTTAAAAGGACGGCCTGAACTGCTGATGAAGGAAAGCTCCCGCGGAGACATCACTAGCTCCCTCCTTCTCCGAGGGAAGCTCCCTCCAGCACGGCTTCCCTCTCCAACTAGCGGCGCCCCCGCCATCCCCAGCACCTTCCAGAAGGAAACCCCCTCCACTTCTGCCCGCAGCCCTAGAGGCGTCCCCGCAGCCCGGCGACGTTTCCCACTCCGCGGGTGTCTGGCCGCAGGCCGCGGCCGGGCACGGCGAGCAGGCCGCCCGCCCGCCCGGCATTGTCTGTGCCCGCCGCCCCCGCCCCGCGGCCGGGCCGGGTCGGGCCCTGCCAGCGCCGCCCGCCGAGCCGCCCCCGCGGGGCCGGGCGAGCGGCAGCAGGCGCTGCTCGGCCCTGCCGGCGGCCGCGGTGCCGCCTTTCGGCAAAGAAGGGGCCGCCGGGCCGGCGACCAGTGAGCAGCTTGGCCCGCCAGGCCTGCTGTCCTCATGAGTCATACCCCGAACGCCCATGCCCGTCAGAACAATCACTGCTCTAACAGAGGGAGCTGCGGTCAAACCCGAGCATGCAGCAGACATTATCCCAGGCCACCAATCATGCAGCAATCCCTAATTGAAGGAGGGAGCGGTTCTGAAACCCGACAGCAGGAACAAGGCCAGCCGTGGGGAAGGAGAAACAGTGCCTTCCAAAGAAGATACGAACGAAGAGCCTGGCACCATACCATCCCCGCATTTCATGCTGCTGCAAGATGTGTAATGACAGCACTCTGCTGGAGCTGATTCATCAGCAATCTCTCTAGCCCATCGTCTGACATTTTGAGATGCCTTTTCTATAGCGACAATAGCAACTGAAGAAGCTGGTATGGTGGGAACTGGGTGTCACTTGCTTCCTCCTCACAAGAGCATCAAGCCATGTGATGTAAGGCTGTATTTCTCCAGCCATCTTTTTAGCTAGCTGAAGAAAGAAGCCTCTTCCAGGCACCACCAGCACCAGCCATGCTTCCCACTGAATAATTGCCCAAGTTACTTTTCTCACCACCTCACTCTACCCCCTGCAACAGGAAGGCACAAACATGCACAGCAGCTTCTGCTTTTCAACATCTGACATTGGCAGCAACCGAGCTGTCGTAGACAACCCAGACAATGTACAAATGCTCAGGTCAAGAGACTATTCAAACAAGCCAGAGCAATACTGCCCAGTGCAAGGCAATATTTAGTTTAAACAAAAGGGTACAAGGCTTTTCAATGTCACCTCAGAACTCCACCCATATAACACGAACCACTGGGAATAGTCTACAACAAAGCATCAGCAAAGCAACACCATGTTAGTCTCAGACTATATTGTCTTAAACCAACCACTCTGCTACAGATGCAAATGGCTTTAATGCCATCCTACTCTGGCAGACTTAACAAACCATTTACAGTAAATAGTTTACAAACAAATTAGCAATACACGCTTATACATTTATTTTATAAATCACATAAGGACAGCTGCTGGTAGTGTGAAACAGAGGAGAGGTAGGAACAGGAAAAAAGGGAACCAGATGAACACTGACCGTGGTTTTGAAAACCTTATTTAAAGGTTTGCAAGCATTTACATCTCTCAAGTGTCCTTCCAGTCACGCATCCTACACAACAAAATCCTCCAAATTAGATAATTAAGATTAGTTATCTCTACTCCACAAAATATGCAGAGCAGTTTCTAATTGGATGTACTGTTCAAGATGTGCTTTAGTGATGTATAAGAAGGGGCAAACAGAAGTGCTGCATTTGCAGGTGACAACTGGGTAGAAAAAAAAAGTTGACTGAAGGAGCGTACAACATACTAAGTGCTTTTCAGCTGTAAATTTATCATCAAACACACAAAGTGAAACAATTTATAACATTACACTGAAATTCAGCTTTTCTGCATGGACTATTAAACAGAAACAAGATCTTTGCATTTTAGCAGACTCTGGCATGAGAGCACAGACCCACTGTGGCAGACCAAGTTCTCAGAGGCAGAGGCCAGCTTACATGCAAGGCCCATACAAGGGGAAGGACAAGAGCCAGCCTGAAAGTTAAGTCTGGCAAAATACAAGTCCTATGTGTACAAGAACCAGGAATCAGGTTCCATCACCATGCATTCCCTTTTCCATATTACAATATCAAGGGAGAAACCTTCCATCGATACAGATCTAAAGCAGTCTGAATAACTCCCATACTTCTAAAATTCAATTTTTTTTCATCAAGTCGTCACATAATTTCTCCTGTAGCAGGTCACCTAGTTACCCAACTTGGTGTTTTTGAGAATTACTCCCAATACATCTGCAACCATTTGTTCAGAAACAGTCTGTGGTACCTAAAGGCCCTTTTTGATATATCACTCTCTCAGTGTTGCTTATAAGGCTTAGCCCTACCACAATTCTTGAAATAGAAAAAAAAAAAAAAACAAATGGTGAATCTGTAAGTCCAATATGAGGGGAAGCTATCAAAACAGTGAAGTTTAAAGAAAGGCCAAGCCTGAGGCAAGAAAACCAAACCAAATTCTAAATTTTGTACAATCAACTGATCTCACGTTGGACACTTGTAGCCATGATATTATGAAAAATCCTTTGCTGAGATTTTTCCTCTCTTGAGAAGCTGAGGAGCCTCAGGAGAGAAATGTAAACAATTACTATCTGCTGCTGTGGAATGCAACAGGTGCATCCATGATTGGTCCATGTGGATTGTTTTCCATTGATGACCAATCACAGCCACCTGTGCCAAGGCTGTGAGGAGTAGCAGGATTTTGTTGTTCTGTTCTTGTTGTAGCCTTCTGATCTCTGTTCTTTTAGTATAGCTTTAATGTAGTATTTAATATAATATTTAACATAATAAATCAGCCTTCTGAAATGGAGTCAAGCCTCGTGTCTCCACACGCAGAGAGTTCGTCGCAACAGACACTAAAGAGTCAAAACTATACAGGCAATTTGCACTCAATTATTCTACCTTCTGAGGTGAACCTGTCTCAAAGTTTTAGTAACAGACTTCTGTGAGTACACCTTTAGAATACTCCAATATTCAAGACTCCATGCATTCTGAACTAAGCAGCTTTACAGTTTCAAACTAATAGATTCACTGAAAGCCTATAGCATCACTTTCTTTGATACAAAAGTAATACATTAGAAAGGGCTCCCATTGCTGGTAGCTCAACATCCCGACAACGACTCATCCCTTTCTCACCTGCACAAGGCAACTTGCACTGCAGTTCAGCAGAAAAACAAACACTAAAATCAGCAAAAACTGCAGCATAATCAGATAGATGATACAAAACAAATACAAATCAGTTAGAAAACTGTAGCACATATGATTTTTTAAAAATTTTTTATTCTTAGACCAAAATCCTGGTTTGCCTAAGGCACACAGAAGAATCAGTCCTCAGCCTCTGTCTTCCGACCCAAAAACGTCCAGACTCAGGAGGAAAACCCTCTGCACGCCAACTTGAAAAGTACTGTCTATCTGTTTCAGAAACAAAATCAAAATGAAATGCGGGAAAGGTGTGTGCGCAGAAGCATGGGACACACACTTCCACCCAGCTCTTCTTCACATTATACCAGAGAGGATTCAACAGGAAGCACCTCCTGGCGAGGGGCTCCGGCAATCTTAACACTCGCACCCAACAACACAGCTGCAGAAATAAGAGATCAGCTCGCGCTTTTGGTTTTAGGACTACAATCACCCCAGAGAACGTTTTGCTTAGGACACTCTAGAGGGAACCGATGCTGCACGCAGCCTCAGGGGACAGAAGGCGCCCGGTCCGCGTTTCCCTTAAGGGGTGCCCCCTTCCCCCGGCCGCCTCCCACGGAAGGCCCCCACCGGCAGCCCCAAGCCCACGACGAACGGAGGCGGCCTTGGCGGAGCCGCCGAGCCCGCGGCTCCCAGCGGCCCCATCGCCCCCCGGCTGGCGGCGGCCTGAGCGAGCTGCACCTCCGCGGCGCGGTACAGGCCGCGGCCTCTCCCCACTACCAGCCGCAATCCTCACGCCGCCGGGCTCTGCGGGCGGATGCCGCCGCAGCCCGCGGGCCCGGGCCACCCCCGTGGGGAGATGTCTCACCGCGGGGACTACGCCTCGACACGGTCCCCGGGAGAAACGGGGAGGCTCGGGCCTGGCGGCGGAGGAAGGCCTAGCCAGCCTCCCATAGGCGCGAGACAGCGGACGGAAAAGGGACCGAAGCTCACCGGGGAAAGGACAAGGACAGCGGGTCTCACCTGGGCCCGGCGGGTCGGGCCGGTGACGGTCCGGCGGCTGCTCGGCGGGGTTTGAAATCGCCAGCACCGCCCGCACCTCCCAGTGTCCGCCGCGCCCATTGGCCGCTGCCGGCCCCGCCCGCGCCCGCACCTCTTATTGGCCTATTTGAATCCGGCAGCCGCAGCGCGTGCTCCCGAGACAGCGGCGGGGCCGCCGCGGGAACGCGCCCCGCCGCGGGAACGCGCCCCGCCGCGGGAACGCGCCCCGCCGCGGTACCGGCCCGGCCCGGTCCGGTCGGGACGCACCCTGCTCGGGAACTACCGAGACGTGCCCGTCCGCTCTCTCGGCCGCCGCCGTGTCCCCAGGGAGGGTGCAGGAGGCGGCTGCCGGGCTCTCTACGGCCGGAGCAGCGCCTGGCGAGGCGCGCACGTCCTAAGGCAGCCGGGTCAGGCCGCGGGACCCGTTGGCAAAGGGCTAAAGCGTCTCGGAGCTGATGGATTCTGCTTTGGGGAAGGTCCTGTTACAGAGGAATGGGCCTCCTCTTTGCTATGGTCAGTGAGTTTGCAAAGCAGCAACTCAAGAAACGAGTGAGAGGGCACCTCACCAGTGTCTGTCAGTATCTGAAGAGAGGCTGTCAGAGGAGAACCAGGCTCTGCTCGGTGGTGCCCGGCCATAAGACAAGAAGAAACGGGCAGAAATTGATGCACAGGAAATTCCACGTGAATAGGAGGAACTTCCTTACTGTATAGGTGACCGTGCACTGGGAAATGGCCCAGAGAAGCTGTGGAGTCTCCCTCACTGGAGATCACAGGATTTGTCTGGACACTGTCCTGTGCCATGTGCTCTGGGGTGACCCTGCTTGATCAGAGAGGTTAGCTCAGGTGACCCACAGTGTCCTCTCCACCCTGACCTATTCCGTGAACTGGTTTTGGAGCACAGTGTGTTTTCTCTCCTTTTCTTCACTTCACCTTAAAAAATTGAAGGAAAAAATTTTATGGGTGATCAGAATAGAAGACAAGGGACAGCAGAATGCCATGCAACAACCGCAATTAATCTTACACTGCCCTCTCCCCACCATGCCATGTGAGCACCATCAGTTTTTTGGAAGAGAGGCAATTTTTCATGACCTGACTGAAATGGCTTCTGCACTGTGCTTCAGTTGTGAAATGAGCAGAAATACAGTTGTTTTAAATGTTTTAGGTAGTTCTTTTCATCAGAAAGGGACAGAATGTGTTACAAGATTAGCACCAGTAGTGCAGTGTCAGTTATTAGTGGACGTTTCATTCATTACTCAGCCTTTGGCACTATTTAAACTCTTGGTTGTAAAAAAAAAAAAAAAGGCAACAGAAACTTAAATAAAACCCCCTACAGAACGAAAAAGCAGCTCTTCTTCAGAACTTACTTTTCCACTCAGCAGAGGCTTGAGATCTCTATAGTCCTAATACACGCCAAAATGAACAGCCCCTTCTGCTGTTGCCATGTTAAAGAGGGGGTGAAAAAGCAAGCTGGGGCAGAGTGAGAAGTATTACATGTGTGAAAGAATCTGCAGAAGTGAGTACAGATATTATGTCCTTGATTCAGAACAATAGGGGTACAGTGTATGCTACATTCAGCTTTCTAAGAACCCAAGTCTGTTCCTATCTTATTGCTCCTCTCAAATGAAGCAATGTTGAGGTTCTGTCTGAGCAGGTTTAGGAGTTCCTCATTCAAAGGAGAGTCCAAATAACACGTATGATTCACAACCAAAAGCCAGGCAGAGTGGTTAAGAAAAGCTAAATTTATATTAAATTTCATCAACCCCTAAAATATTGAACACAGTGGTTAAATAACTCCAGAAAATCCAATGTCTCCAGTGAGTAACGTTAAAACCATTACACAGGAACACACGGAAATCACTGACGTTAGCTTGGGACAGACAGGAGAGAGGTTTGCTTTTTACACAGTAAATCAGTGCTCAAGAGATCATCCTCCAGTAGCCTTTCTACATTCTTAACATCCTAAGTGCAAGGAGGGTCTTCTGTTCCCCAGAATGGGGAACCACGATGCATCCCCAAGGCAGCATCTCACTGGGGCTGTCTCTAGAAAGAAAGACACGAATTTCTGCCCCCCTTACTTGTGGAGGAGGCTGTGTGACATTTTATTGCTCCTTTTCACCATAACCATTTGAGGAAGGGAGCAGAGAGCAGTTATGAATGGTTGTTAGGCTGGAGTGCACAGGGTCTCTCCTAAGAAGCAGCAGAGAATATTGATCAAGGTGGAGATCACAAACACCATAAGTTGTTGAAAAGACTGACTATGTTTTTCCTTTCCCTTCCACACTTGCAACTTGGACAGCAATTACTCTGACAGGCTGACTTAATCTTAAGTGACAGGTCTGGGCAGATGTTTCCCTTCACCCCTGTCCCACCTCAGGATTTTGGTGCATGGTCACATAAGCTACTGGGAGAAAAAAGAACAACCCATTCCAAAACCCTAAGGAACCCTGCTCTCTTACAGGTCAGAGCCTTCCTCTCCCATCTCCCCACTCCCAGCCCTGATGCCTCTGCCCCTACATATGGTTTCTGCTCAAATTGATTCTTCTGCTTATGCTTGAGCCCTCTGGTGTTGTCCCTGCGTGAAGTGGCTTAGATGGGCAGTGTCCATGTCAGTGATATGCACTCCTTTCTCAGTTCCCAGTCAAGTCCACACCTCAATCCAAAAGTGCCTCTGCCCAACAAAATCAATGCTTCCAAGGCTGGAGTAAAACAAATAAATAATTAAATAAAAATCTAATTTAAAAAAATAAAAATAAATCCCTCTGGGAATAGGGAAGAGTCCCACATTAACACAGGGAAATCCAAGCCTTAGCTCCAGTTCATTTTCCACAGGAATATACTCCAGTCAGCCCAATGGTGCAGTTAGGGACAGAGTCTCAAGCCACCTAGCCAGGTCAAAGCTGCAACCTTCCCCCATGTATCCCAAAGCTACCTCTACTGTGAAAAGTACAGGCAAACTACTGGCAACTGTTGTGTTCTTCAGGGGTAGCAGGCCTGTTAGCATATAAATAAGGTTCGAGCAGTGTAGGATGATTCTCCTTTTTAATCATCTGAAAAAAAATATTGCATGGGAGATGTACCCTCCCCCTACCTCTGAACCACACCCCAGTGTATGTTTTGCTCTCTTTACACCATGGATGGGAATGTACTTGACCTCCTTCCACACGATAAAAGAGGTTACAAAGTTTGCAGTGAGAAATTCTTCTCAGGGAAGTTCTGCTTCCAAGGATCTGACTCAATGCTTAATATTTTACCATGCGATTTGAGGGGTTAATATACATTTTGTTTTTGAACAAGTGTCAAGCAATATTTTCTCTTTTTTCTTTTTGAACAAACAGATGACAAAGGAGTATGAAAAGGTGGCAATAGTCCTTGGGAGCATGCAGGACCCAGCTCCAAATGCTGCTGGGTTTTGGCTGCAAGGGTAGGATGACATTCCCTAAAGGGTAAGAGTCTTGGAGGCCAGAGAACTAAAGCTCATGCAGCTGATGGGAAAAATTATATTGGCAAGGAGAGCTATTTTGTGGTAACAGAAGAACTTAAAGTGCAATTCTGATAAACAACTACTTAGAATGGCCCTTGCAGCTCCTGATTATTGTCTCCCATTCTAGGTCAAATGGGCTCAGCCTAGTAATAAAGCAGTTCCTAACTGTCAGCACTGAGCATTCTCCTGGGAAAGACTCGACCTAGGAATTTTCTCTTTTCCCTTATTATGGTAATCAAAGGTCCTAAAGGCCAAACTAATTGGGACCTTGCAGAATTGGGACTAGTGGGGACCTAGCAAATTTTCTTTTTCTTTTTTTATATATCAGTTATGCAAAGATCAGTAAAATTTAGGTCTTACTGAGATCCATTTCCCCCCATTAGCTCTGTAGAGCTAAGTAAAATATCAATTTCTTCTTGTCTGAAGTTCAGCACTCAGACTCTAGTACCCACAGGGAACAGTTGTGAAAGGGGGATTTGCTGACTCTTGTTTTTCCAGAGTAGAAACGTGTTTTAACAGGAAAGGGGAGAACAGGAGCAGTGTCCACTGCCAGCAACAGACACAGTGCTCCAATCTGAGCATTCCTTAAAGTTTTTAGTAGCAGATATGAAAGTAAGCAGTGATACTCTCATGAAGTGAGTCTTGGCAACTGTGGTTATCCTCTTTATGTCTTTACAAGGTGACCTGATGCTGTGTCAGTGTCCTCTTGAGCCCCAAAGTATATCCCATCTATTCCAAGACCTCTCTCATGTCAAAGACCCCTCAACACAAAGCCTCAAAGAGTGCTGCTAGTGCTGGAATGACCAGGGGTACTTCTGTGACCACGAGCCAGCAATGAGGCAGCTCTGCTCTCTTCATGGGCATTGACCGTGAGCTGGATGACACAGGACTTGCAGGTTGCCAGGGAACAGACACTCTGAACCAGATTCAGGCCAGACGAGTCACTGCGAAAGTTAACGTGGCAACTTCCAGGAAAAGGGAACATATAAATAAACCACACACAGTGAAAATGAGTCAAAAGGGTCTCTGGGTTCCAACCAACCCACCCGTCCTCCTTCTCCAAACACAACAACACAGCTGCCCAAGCTCCATGCTGAAAGGCAGTCCCAGTCTCAGGCCCCTTGCAAGAGAGGCTGGTCTCTGTGCCCTTCCTTGCCAGGCAGGCAGAGTCCTGTGGTTTTTGTGCGAGCAGAGGGTAGGGAGGGTACAACGGTTTCCAAAGTCACGTGTACTTTAGACCTCGCTCTCTGTGGAGGGCTTGCGTTGGTGTTTCCAGCCTGTATCTGGGAGTGAGCCCCGCCGCTCAGGAGTGGCTGCTGCTGTGTTAACACTGCTGCATTCAGACTGTTCTTCCTGCAGCAGCTGCTCAGTTTCGGTGTCATCCAGTGAACCAGAACTAGCCTGGATAGAGACCGTATCTGTCTTCATGCAGACGTGGTCCCGAAGGATCCCTCCACGGGAGCTCCGAATCTGCTTAAGGTCATCCCATTCAGAATCATCACTGGATAAAAGGCATATTCCCTCCACAATCTTGATCTTCTCCTTAGTGTAGCTGTGGTCAGGACCAGTCTAGGGAGAAGACAGATGAATGAAAAAATACGTCTATGGAAAAATATGGCAAAGAGCAATGCAGAGCTGGAATGAAGACAAGGAAGCAGACAAAGAGCTGGACCTCCATGTAAACAGACACTGGCTTTAACTGCCACAATGACAGAACCCATTTTAAGCTTCCTTTAGTTCTTTAGGAACCACCCCCAGACTAGCCCTCCCTGCAAGGGCTCTCATTCCAAACTCTATGATTCTTCAGTCATGGAAGCAGAATGAGGATGAGGCTGCTCTTCTCATTCAACTATACATATTCCCTGACAGAAAAGAGTAAGAACACAGCCTAAAAAAGAAGGAAAAAAAACCACCAAACAAAATGGGAAGCAGAAACAAACAGAAAACATGGTAAAAGTAGGCAGAAGATCAATTCTAGGTTTGCAAATCTTTACATCTGAGTCATTCTAGATTCACCTCTCAGCAAAGCACAGCTGGAATACCACTGTTGAGTCCAAGTCTCACAGCAGCACAGGGGAAGGATATTATAGGGAAACAACGAAAATGATCAGAGGCAATAGGGACCACACTGAGATGAAAATAGTGAAATCTAACTTGGCTCACTAGGAAATAAGGAGCACCTGATCTATCCCTGAGGAGAAAGTGGAGGCAGTGGGGAAATATACATCTGTGTATATCAAGGAGCATTGGAATTAAGAAAAAAACAGAAAGGATTTGGATTCCCAGATAAATAATACTGGCTTATCCTTAAAAGATGGGGCTAAAATGGCTTGAAGATTTGGGGAATCTATTGGATAGTACCTGTTGTGATGAACTCTCTGTGTGTGGAGACACAAGGCTTGACTCTATTTCAGAAGGTTGACTTATTATGTTATATATTATATTAAAATGCTACATTAAAACTACTAAAATAACATAGAGAAAAGAAATATCAGGAGGCTACAAAGAACAAGAATAGAATAGAATGCATAACAAAATTCTGTGTCTGCTCACAGCCTTGGCACAGGTGGCTGTGATTGGTCATTAATTGAAAACGATTCACATGGACCAATGGAAGATGCACCTGTTGCATTCCACAGCAGCAGATAGTTATTGTTTACTTTTCTTTCCTGAGGCTCCCAGCTCCTCTGGAGGGGAAAAATCCTAGGATTTAATAAAATATAGCTACAAGTACATTTGAAAAACAGTAAGGGAAAACTCTTCCCTTTGTAAGTCTGTGATCCCTGCCAGACGAACCAAGCGATCTAACAGATAATCACAAATAGTCCTAACAGAAATTGTCTTTTTAAAATATCAGTGAGTATGAGTAGCCAAAGCCCAGACCAAAAAAATCTGCCATAGAAAATTACTTATATGTTCCTGACAGACAGTAGAGCTAGTTTAAGGACATAAAAGCAGAGGAGGAGACCAAGAAAGAGCAATTAGTATGGACAGCGCTTGAGCCACACAGCAGAGCTTGAGTGAGGGAGGCAAGATCAAACACACAGAGTAGTGATACCTGACGTGAGGATGTGGACGGAAATCAGAAGAGGGAAGATGAGAAGCTATCTGAGTGATAAGAAAGCTTCTGAGGAGAAAAGAGAGGAGAAACTAAGTGCTGCAAGATATATTAAACTCTCTCCATCATGTGGCACAAAGTACAGACCTCTGAAGGGCCTTTAAAATGCTCTATTTAATAAGGCCTCTATTTTTTTCCCCTATCCCACCCCTTTCAGGCCATGCACAGCCAGGAGCCACTTTCTTGTTACCAAACCCCTTCTGGCTGCCTGGTTCCCCTGGTGACTGTCCAAAGCAGCCTTGGTGCAACAGTCACTAACCAGGACCTGTATCCTAAGAAGACAATGTCAATTGGCTCATGCACTTTTGAGGGCCATCACTCAATGCAAATGAAATACAAGACACTGTGGGAGTGGGTAAGAAGCAGAGAACTTGAGACAGGTCAAATTCACTACAGCTCACTAGGGAAGAAGTGCTGCTGGCTGATGTCCATAGCAGTCTGAACAATTCAATGAAGCTGTCCTTCTGTGTCCTAAAAGTCAATGCTCACAAGTTGGAATCCTTCCACATAGTGAGGCCTGTAATACTCAACAGCAGCTTGAGATGAGCTCCCATGTCCTTAGTAGCAGTTCTTACCTCTTTCTTGTAGCACAGCTGGTTGTACATGGTTGGTTTGGGAATGGATTCAATCTTCACCTCCTGGGTAGATGTCCGATATGAAGGATTACTGTAGGTTAGGTTCCCCAAGCCAGGCTCCGTAAACTTGGACTTATTATGCCTAGAGGGAGAGAGCTGTCAGAAAAGTCACAGGAACCCCCTGCCAGGATCCAAAGTTCCTGAACGCTCAGCAAATGGATGGCTTCAGCCATCTCCACTGTCCCTCAAAGACAGAATCCTGGCTTCACCTGGCTCTTCAGGAATGAGTCCATTTACTAGCTACCAGTACAGCAAGGCACGGCCATGTAATCACAAAGGCTGTCATGCCAGTAACTGGTGAAATTATCTGTCAGAAAGCACATGAGCTCACATATTTACTGAGATACGAATTATCTCACATTCCTGTCCGTAACTCATAAGCTCTCTGCAGAAAATTTAGCCAATAAGCTTTCAAATAGTAGAACTGCATGACCAACACTTTAGAGGCACAGGACTCAAACCTTGAAAATAAAATCATCAAGCACTCTTTCCAATGGAGGAAAGAAGGACTGTAAATGGCAATAAAGAAAGATTTAGTGCTTTCAGAGACCTTCTCCTACAACTCAAGAGTTTACAATTGGCCAGGAGAGGGAAAAAAGATCACTTACCTATATATAATTAAAGCAGCAATAAGCAGCAAAATAAACAAGATGCTGAGAAAACCTCCAATAATGTAGCTGACATGCAGTCCTTCTCCTGAAAGTGAATACCAAGAGTAATTTATGCACTCATGTTATATTTCACTGGATAATACTGACCTTGGTGTAATGCCTGATGCTGGGGCTTTACCCATACAGAAGTATGTAAACTAAAATGTCAACACATTAAGGTTTAGCAGAGGGTTTTGTTTGGCTTCATAGGAAACAAACACATGGTCAACTTTCCCCCCACCCAGGCCCCAACAAACCAAGCAGTGTCAAGATCTTTGTAATGGGGTTGTAATGGAGGAGTTAGACCCCCCCTTGCTGACAGGTTACTCCTTCATTGGGAAGCAATTACTACAGTCAACCATCTTCAACTAAACACAAAGGGGACAGAGAAATAGAGTACTCTTAATGGGAAGAGCCCAGTGGATGAGGTATAGGATGAAAGAAAAGACAACTATTCTTCAGACCAAAGAGTCACTTGGTAAAGTCCCCACCTAGGTTAATGAATGCCTATAGAGGCATTTTGCTCTACTCAGAGAGCATTTGAGCAATTCAAGTCTGAGTTTCAGAAATTTCAGTTTCAGACACTATGGATTGGAATGCCCTGAGCACATCTGGAGGAACAACCCTGGTGAAGAAGAGTTAAAGAAAAGCAACTCACCCATGGTGGCCAACACTGCCTCATTGGCACGAGTACACAAGCCTTGCCTGGCATCTTTGTCAGAGCAGCTGAAAGACAGAAGGACATTTCAGTTATTTACTGAAAGTAGAATCAACAGTAATAAAGGCATCAAAAAAAAAGATGGAATGGGCTAGCACTGATAACCCTTCCTTTTCCAGTTAAAAACCACAGATCTTCCTTTTTCTTCTTCCGTATTCTGCATCCAGAGAAAAGATAACTATACACACATATATGTAGGGGGTGTGCATGGATAGATCATTACCGGTCTGCACTATCTTGATATCCAATTCATTCTAGATTTGCCTCTCAGGTACACAAGTGTACTCATATCTTTCAGGAAACAAATTTCAGCATCAGTGCTGAAGCAAAAATCAAAATGTCTCCGAGTCAGCATGAAGACATTTCCATCCAATAAATCATACTCAGCTGAGTGCAAGTTTTGCTCTGTAAATAACTCAACCATATACTATGGAGCTACTCTTTTGCTGAGCTGTATAAATAGCAGGCTGCAGGGAATTAGCAGAAAAGAGTCTCTTAACTACCTGCATTGTAAATTAAATGTTAGAGCTGCAAAGATTCTGTTCTGCCCCAAGCAAGCTATGCCCTTCCCAGGGCAGAACCATTTTCTCAGCTGCGTGGGTCTAGTCTGAGATGTTTCAGTGAATTGAAGCAACAGACTCCTCTGTCCTCCTTTCAGAAATAACTTCTCAAAATTAGGAGACTCAAAAATCAATCAAATGAATGATACATGAGCTAAAGGCAGATTTAAACACTTCAGTACAGTCAGACTACACACACATTTCAACAAAACGGACACAAAGGATCTCCACCTGTTTCTTGCCATCTCAACAATGGCTCTTTGCCATCTCAACTGCATCTTTGTCATAATAGTTTCATTCATTAAGAATGTGAAATCTGGAGCTGGAATATCCTCTTTAGCTAGGGATAAGTATATTCAGATTATTGTAACCAGAGGGGGCTTGCATGTGGAGCCTTGCAAAAGCTGGGGCTTTCACACCCCAAGAGAACAAGAACACTTACTTTCCTTCCACTGTTTCCAGAGATGTGAGAGGTTTGGTTGTTGAAGTACCTAGTCTGCCAGGTGGTGTTTGACTCCTCTCACTTACACTGGTTGGTTCCGGACCAGGAGGCACCACACCAGGAACTAGAACAACAGAGAAAAATAAGTAGGACTCCAACTTTGTGGGGCAGATAAACAAGTGTGACAGGCTTGTCTAGGCCATTTCCAAAACTCTTTATATCTTGTATGAGCAGCCTTCCCATCTCAAGCCCAGTCTGTCAGCAGAAAGGACAAGAAGGCTCTATCACTCACAACCACTGGCCTCGGTTCCAATACATGACTGTGTAAGATCTATACACTGGACAGCCTCAGCTGCTCTGGTTGCCACTGCATAAGCAGTAGCAGTGGCTCACTTACGGAAGCTACTACCCAAGTGACACTCAATAAACTCACTCGTAGAACAGGGCCGCCCATCTGGCTCATCTGGACACGCACAGACGAAGTCAGAAGCCCTGGCAAAGCAGAGGTGAGTGCAGCCTCCATTGTTCACTCCACAAGCATTACTACCTGGAAGGAACAAAAAATTTTCTAAATATGTTACATCTGAACAAAAAGGGGGCTCAGAACAACAACCTTCTTTTCTGCTCAGCCAGAAATACGTCTTAGAAATCCAGCAAGTTATTATGTTTTTGGCATATGCCCATCATCTGATTGCTAAGAAAGTGATGACAATAGCCAAACACTGAATTGCATTAGGGCAGTCTTGAAAGGAAGGTACTGGAAATCTTTAGACAGAAGCCCAGACAACACAGTTGCAGAGATAAAAAACCCAAAAACCTCACGTTCTTCTGGTTTAACACAATGTTGAGTGAACACCATCAAGATGTGCTTGGCTGAAAAGTCACAGGCAGACAAAGAATGAGCTAAGGGAAGATGAGTTAGTATTTTGAGCATAAAAAAGAATGTCATCCTTACTTGACATCCACAATAGTGCAGTAGTTCTAGAGTTCTTTTGGTCTACAATAAGAATTTGCCTGAATCAAGGTCCTTCTATTTACCTGTCTGTCTCTGAGGAGAAACCACAATGATATCCATCAATCCCTCAACATTGGCTAGGACTGTCTCTTTGTTCCGCCCAGAGTATTTGTCCACTCTCTGGATAGATTTCGTTTGCCAGTCAGTCCAGTATATCCATCTGTCCTGCTGCTCAGGGAGACAGCAAAGAAAAATCACAGCCATTATTAGCATATTTAGTCATGTAGACAAAGGGTGCCCATAAAAAAACATATCCCAGTGGCAGAAGGCCCAAAACAAAGGCCTTTTCAAACCCTTACCCTCTTACTGTAAAGAAGATGACTGTGTACACCCCACTGTTCAGACAAACTTCCTTTGTTAGCTCCAGAGAAGATTTAAGTAAAATCCCCTCAGCCACCTTGGTTTCCTCAGACTGGAACACTTCCCTGTTCCCAAACTCCACTGTACAAACTCATCAATACACCAGGGAGAATGGTGGCAGCAGGAAAACCTTCTCACCTGTGTCAGAGCAAAAGGATGTGACATCTGGCTGACCAACACTTGTCGTAGCTTCCCACTGAGGTCACAACTCTCTATGCGATCAAGGTGAGCATCCACCCAGTATATCCTGAAGGCAAAGGGAAAGAGGTGAGCTTCCATCTATACAACCTCTCTTTACTTTCCAGTCATTTATTGACCAAGATCACGGAATCAGAGGATGGATCAGGAAATAAAAGCTATAGAAGAAAGCCTCAAAACACCCCAAAACCAAACCCAAACCCACAGTGCTACTCCAATAAATGAAGCTAAGAGTGCTAAAAAATTCATTACATCCCTTAACCCTATGCAAGTATACGAAAATCTTTCACTGACCTCCTGGTGTCATAATCCAGAGTCAATCCATTGGGCCATCCTAGGTCAGTGTTAATCAGGATTTTACGTTCAGAGCCATCCAAATTTGCCCGTTCAATTTTAGCAATGTGACCCCAATCTGTCCAGAAGAGATACCTGAAGAGATAAAAGGCAAGTGTAAGAAGAGAAGACCATTTCATTTGGCCTAAGGAAAGTTTTAGTTATGAATGAAACTGCCAGATTCTTCAGGTTCAAAAAAGATAATACAGTCTGTAGCCTGCTATCTGCCCAACCTTCAAATTCATTGTCTGCCTGACAACTGCAAGTCACTCAGAGTCAACCCCTTACTGGTACTTGCAGATTCACATAGCACATGTCTTCTTCCTCCCACAACCTCCTCTACCAGCCTGCCTCTGTGCAGCCCTTTCCCCTGCCCCACCAATAACCCCAAACCTACCCCTTCTTGGGAAAGACAGCAATGGCTCGAGGTTCATCCAGGCTGTTATTGATCAGCACTTTCCTGGAGCTTCCATCCAGTCTAGCCACTTCAATGGTATTGCGCCCTGTGTCTGTCCAGTAGAGGTTCCTGGCAACCCAGTCCACTGCCAGGCCATCCGTAGTCTTCAAACCCTGACCAATAACAGTTTCCATGTTGCTGCCATTCAGATCAGCCCTCCTGGATCAAAATCAATGACAAAGGGCAGTGAGGAACAGCTAGTTCCTGGAAAGCTGGATCTCCATCAATCACAGGGCCACTGCATACTAATACCTCCCTAAGACTTTTTGCCCCTGTGTCCAGCAGGTTAAACACACCTTCAGCATGATGCTGTGTAGCAAAGACAAGGTGTTAAGTACTGGTGTAGTGCTCAGTCTCCCCAGTTTACTGGTACAATCAGCACAAGTCACAGGTGACCTGGGCACCGGCCAAGCAGTTGACTGGCACCTACCTGATAACATCAAGAAATACATCTGTGTAGTAAATCTTGCCATCCACACTATCATAGTCCAGAGAAATGACATTGTTCAGCTCAGGGACAGGTATGTGCACATCTGTGTGGTCACTGGTGTCCAGCGAGATACGACGGATGGAAGCACGGCTAGAGAAAAGTAGGTAGGTCTCTGGAGAAGAGTCACATGTCTGCTCATCTCTCTTCAGCTGGATGCCAGTGGGGCAGGCACAGGAGAAGCCAGTGGGATGAGGTAAACAAAGGTGGGAACAGCCACCATTACGAACTCCACATTTATTGAAGCCTTCAGAAACAGGGAAAGCGTAGTTTTAGGATCTCACAGACCAAAGCTTTACTTTAAAGGCTACATACATGCACAACTTGCTAGCAGCTGAGTTCATCCTTACCATCCCAGCCTTGCTGGGAAGCTACAACCCTTTGTACAGAGGCTCTCCCTCTGTAAGACTCATGGTAGGTATGGGCATGATTGGCAAGGAGAACAGGAGGGTCCAGAAGAAGAGGAATCATTAGAAGAAAAATCTTAACCGGCATTCCTTGCTAATCATAGTTTTCCCAGGGAAAACTGCTCCTAAACAGCCAAGTGCTCCCAGATTTATGCAACTGCAGTTTAACTTTATTACTGCTACAAATGGTAATGCTGACAGAAAGATCCAACCCTGTAGGGAAATAGTGTGACAATGTACCAGAGGCCAGGCTGACAAAGAAGCTTCTGTTTCAACTTAGCTGCACACAGTGGCAAATAAACAAAGGCATCAGAGAAGCCGGCTGGAAGTGCCTGACATATTAGGGTCACATAATTTTTTTTTTAAATTGTAAAGAACCCAGCATACATTTACTAGGAGGGAATAAGCCCAGGAGGCACTTGCAGGGAATAGGAAGAAGACAATGTGGATATGATGGCTAGACTTTTGGTCAGCTTTAAGTTTTATTGCCCAGTTATACAGTCAAGAGTGATGTTCTGCTGCTAGTAACCACAGGAAAAACAGCAGAGCTTCCTACAGAAGCATGTATTGGCGAAATTCCACCAAAATAAAACCACAGCACAACGCAACAACTTCCACTGAAAAGCAAGGAGGCCAGATGGGGTGTTACAGGATCCCCAAAGAGTAACAAAGAATTGACTCTGGCACAGAATAGTTGGACAACATGATATATTAAGAGCAACTAAAGAGATTTTGCAGAGCAAAGAGGCAGGCAAGAAGATGAAGCCTGCAGTGATTGGGAAATAACACTAGAACTTGAAATAATATTTCAGCAACTGGTTTAAGAAGAATTAGAGTTTTCTGGAGTTATAGAAGGGAAATTGTCCAATGTCAGTACAGTCTGGTGAAGCCTAATATGGCATGACTTGTTCAGTTGTCCTAACAAAGTGGCTCTGCTGTGTGCAAGAATGAGGTTCTCAGTGCAATCCAATGAAGGAAATGGGACAAAGGGGTCAAAAAGCATGCAGTAATCAACACTAGACCTATAGAGCCGGGTAAACAGAGAGGAGTGCAAAAATAGTTAAAGAGGGAAGAAGTGATGCTTTAAAAGAAGGCATCATAAGAAAAGCTGATTTTTGAGAAGTCACTCTGTCACTCCTGCTTTACACAAAAGGACTGTTTCCAAAGAAAGCTCTGAAGGACTCCTCTCGCCACCACTGACACCCACCAACTCGGACGCAACTTACCCAGGGGCCGTGCCCTGTCAACAGCCTGAATATCCATGAGGCCAGGCAGGTTTGACCTCACCAAGATGACATTAGCACCAGTGTCCTTGTCAGCCCTGTGAATGCTGCGAGTTTGCCAGTCAGTCCAGTAGATGTAAGAGTCCAGCAAAGTGAGGCCATAGGGATGTTGCACTGGAGACAGCAGGGTGCGGCGGTTCGCGCCATTGAGATCCGCAGCCTCGATCCGCTACAGGAAGAAGTGGAACATCAGCCCATACTCAAAACACTTCTCTTGCTAGCACTTACTGTAGCAAGCAGGAAACAATCTTGGCAAGTGATGTTATTCAGGTTCACCTCTCCCTCCATAGCCCATACTCTCAGAAAAGCTTACATTCCCCTTGCTCTTTCAACAACTTGTTCAAGAGCTTCAAAGCAGCCTCCAAACACCCAATGACAAACAACACTGAAGAACAGAATCAGACCTCTGTGTGTGCATCAGCCCAGAGCAGCTGGGACCCAGCCTTATCCACTGCCAGTCCATTAGGCCAGCCCAAGTTGTTGCTGATCAGCACCACACGTGCAGAGCCATCCATCCCAGAGCGTTCCAGCTTGGCATTCTCACCCCAGTCTGTCCAGTACATATACCTGGAGAGAAGCGAGCAAGTATTATGAAAAAAGAGGTCAGAAGTCCTTTGTTACTCCTAGACAATCTCTTGACAACACTAACCCCATTTCATGGTATAAAGCTATTGCCCTAGGGCTATCCAGGTTCTGCCAGACCAAGACTTTCCTCATGGAGCCATCAAGGTTGCCCACTTCAATCCGGTTTGTTCCTGTATCTGTCCAATATATCTTCCTGCCAATAGCATCCACAGCCAGCCCATCTGTAGTCAACAGACCTGAGAAAATAGCAAAACATTTTGGTCACTGCTTTTTCTCCCAATTTAGTCAGGAATTTCTAGTATTTCTCTTGTCCATCTCATAGGCAACTGCTTTAGTCTTTGCTTGCCTTTCCACCAAAAATGTATTCTACCAGGGTATTGGAGAATCTCTTTTTTCATACTGCAAAGGAGAAAGAGGCTCTCAGACCAAAATCTCCCTCACCTGTAGTGATGATGTCCTCAAATTGTGAGCCATCAAGTGCAGCGCGACTGATTTTCCGCAATGTGCTGTCTGACCAGTAAACCTTTCCTGGGTTGAAGAAGAAAGAGAAACTTGAAAAAGCCCAGAACAAAACCAAACCAAACCCCAGCAACCAAACAGCAAAATCCTTAAAAAACAGATCCAGGTGTCCGACTACCTGCTCCACTATTCAAACTGGATCTGATTGTACAGGAATAATAACAGCACAATATTATTAAGCTAGAGTGATAAAACACTGCAAATTTTCTTGTTCCAATTCTCCCCAAAATATGTAGGATATTTACACAAGGTCTGACCTCCACACAGGGATGGAGAACACCCAATACCATCAGCTACTAGTAGAGCTCCACCTCTGACTTCTCAAAATGAGATCATCTACCTTACAGTGCAACATAGTTTACACCCACCACAGCATCGGATGTTAACTACACAAGAACAACCAGTGTTGAGCTCTACAGCTGTAAAAGGCCTCAGGAAGAGGAACTTTCTCAAATACAATGCACACAGGGACCCCACTCAATATTGCAGGCAGTGTTTTTCCATATAGTTTAGGTTCTCTTTTTTCCTGTAAGGATATTCCTTTCCTCGCTGGAAACAAATTATCTGCAGCATATACAAGGAAAATAAAAACCTACCCAAATCCACAGCCTACAGTAAGATCTGTGCCTGAGTCTTTACTCAGACATTTACATAGGAAGTTACTTGTTGCCTTTCAAACACAGTCAGATACAGAAAGAAGTTCAGACCTTCAGGAGGATCCACTCCAATTGCAATGGTGTTCTTCATGGTGACATTGACTGAGACAACAACATCTGCAAAGTAAGGGATATCCAGAGAGACCATCCGGATGTCAGTCCTTCTAGCAAAGATCAGAAAGCTGGTCATTCCTGCAGAGTGGACAATGGACAGATATTAGTGAGGAACAAGTTCAGTCAACTGTAGGCATCATTTATCAAGTATTTTGGTGTTACAACCACTTCAGTGGAAAAGGGAAAGTGTCTCAGACAGATCTTGGCTTATGGACAGTCTGTGTAAAAAAAGTTCACTTTTTTGAGCATCACTTAATGCTTCTTTACATCCAAGTTGCAAGGCATAACACTCACAGAAGACTTAGTTCTGCTAATATGTGTGGGAAATTGAAATTAGGAGTCACTTTATTCCTGCTAGGGAGGAAAAGTGGATTACCACGGCCTCAAGCCAAATGCCTCATCCACAG
This sequence comes from Onychostruthus taczanowskii, assembly GCF_017590055.1. Taxonomy (NCBI): domain Eukaryota; kingdom Metazoa; phylum Chordata; class Aves; order Passeriformes; family Passeridae; genus Onychostruthus; species Onychostruthus taczanowskii. The sequence goes on along the minus strand of NW_024496525.1, from coordinate 2,306,390 downwards.
AAGAGGGTCCACAGGAGGAGTGTTTACAGACCTATTAAAGAATATTATCACCTTGTAGTTTAAGAATTCACCTCAATATTAGGGCAAAAGTATGGGAAAAAATGTGACATTTGGTTTACTTGGCCAACATAATTTCAAGAAAAATGTCTCCTTCATCAATCCATTTATCAGTAAGTTTCTTCATAGTAATTCCCACTCAAATTGAAGGTACAGGCACCAAATGGGTTTTTCAAGGCATAAAGCATTTAAGCACATAAAAGTGAATTTTTTTCTCTAACGAGGCAGAGGCAAAATGTAGCTCTGATACAAAACTGCAATGAGGATTCCACAGAGAACACTCACCAGGGGAGCAGGTCTTGCCATCAGATTGCAGATTGATCCCTGTAGGGCAAGTACAGCTGTAGCCTTTTGGAAGAGGTGCCAAAAGGCACAGGTGACTGCAGCCTCCATTGTTAACTTTGCATGCTGTATGTACTATGGAAAAGAGGATGAAAAATCCATGAGCCAGTAGCACTGGCACAAAAAAGGGACGCAGCAGCTATAGAAAAGCATTCTAGAATGCCCTCAAATACCAAGTCAAGAGTTAATTCTCATGCTCTCATACTCCACACAGACACTTAAGACAATGAGGGCTGACAGGTCAGCTCCTTGCAGAAAAGATATGCCACATGGCAGAGCCTGGGCAAGCTCTCAGCTCAGTGGGGCTTCGGTGTGAGCTCTGTACCTGGTGGCCTGTGCCGGTGGAAAACATGAATATCCATAAGATTCTCCAGATTGTCCTGCAGTGTTTCCCGAGACTTCCCAGTTCTCCTATCTGCGCTCTGGATGCTTTTCGCCTGCCAGTCTGTCCAGTAGATTCTCTCACCATAAAGAGTAAGTCCAAAGGGGTGAGGCAGATTGTTCCCAATCAGCACCTGCTCAGATTACCCCCATCACCCAAAGAAAAATATTGTGTTATATAAATTAAAATATTTTTAAAAAATATATTTTTTATATATATATATATTTAAAAATTATACCTATATTAGTAACCATGAAGTCACTAAGGAGAAGAGGCTTCCCTTGCTCCCTCTCAACATCATAACACACAATTACAGCAAAAGGAGAATGTGGTCCAACCTTGGCCCTCAAACTTCCCTCGCATACTTTCAAATTGAAAGGGAGTTCTTTTCTTAGTGAAAGCCACTCTGTACTTTGAATTGTACATTTTCCTTTCCATTGAAAAAAGAGGCAAGAACCATCATCACTTTGTGTTCAGACTCCCAGACCTGCTCCTCAAAGACGGCTTCCTTACCTTCCTGTTTCTTCCATCCAGACTGGCATACTCGATGGTCTTCATGCCTGCATCTGCCCAGTACAAGCGCTGTGACTCGTAGTCAATGGCCAAGCCATTGGGCCATGTCAGGTTGGAGGAAATGACCACCAAGCGGTTTGAGGCATCCATCCCAGCACGCTCAATTTTTGGGTTAGCTCCCCAGTCAGTCCAGTACATGAACCTAAGAAGAAGCCCAGACAGAAGTGAATGCCCACACTTTTTCACTGCCTGAGAAGCAAGCGAGTCTGGTGCCTTCAGGCCCTAGCAGGGAGAAGCATTAAAGTATTAGTGTGCTCATGTCCAGCTTTAGGTTCTTGTAATGTACCTAAGATCACAATCAAATTTACATACCTTCTACTGCTAATGGGCTGGCCTAATTACCATGTGTAGGAGAAAAATTCAAGAAAATAGGTCAAGGTCTAAATTAACTGATTATTTAGCAATGTACACTCTTGCTGCATTTGTCTTCCAGTAGTCCACTCAAGGAAAGAATAGCACTCTTTCATTCAACACTTCTAAAGCAATGGCTGGTGAGCTTTTTCCTACCCACCCTATCCCCACCTCCAAAAGATCTGAGAACATCCTTCTAACTGAAAGTCAAGTCGACAAGCAGGAGCTTGAATACAAATTCAACATATATGTGCAACAGAGAAATAGAAAATAACTAGATGGGCCCATTCTCAACATTTTTGTACCACATTTGTAGTTATTACATCCTCAGGATAAACAAATGAAAACACCAGCCAGCTCCTGCAAGCTCCACAGCACAACAGGCAATTACCTCTGCTTATCTGGTTCTATTAGCATCTAAAATCACATCTCTACTTTCAGTCACTAGCAAGTTGTAGAACAATGGCACCAGTAAGAAGGAAAATTGTACAAAACCAAAGAACCAGAAAGTATTTAGACATGCAAGAATTGTTAAGTCATCCCAGAAGAAAGACTCTCTTACCCTGCAACAGGGTCCACCACAATATCTCTAGGTCTGTCTAGGTTCTCCCATATTAGAACAGTTCTCATGGTCCCATCCGTATTGGACACCTCTATCCGATCTGTTCCTACAAAAGTCAAGAGAAAACAACAGAAATGAAATTGGAATTGCAAGAGCTAAGGCAAAAAAACCTCCATACAACAGTGCATTCTTCCCCTATATCCATCTGTGTTCTTAGCTGGAAGAGAGGTAAGAAATCTGGCTTAAAGTGTCACATTCCATCCTCTCAAGTCACCTCTGTGCCTGTCACTGATGTGGAGTCCTGTATATAATCTACATCTTACCTAAACCCCCATACCATGAGAGAACAGCTAGAAAAGAATAATCTTCCTTACATCTCTCTTAACTATGACTCTCCAGCAGAGAACATGCTCCAAGTATGACCTGCTGCACCACAAGATACACTGTTGGAAGATACATAAATGCACACAATCACAAGCTCAGCAACAAGACAACAGTGATGACTATTTTTATAGAATTAGTACTGGGGATACTGCAAAGAGAATTAAACTAAGGGTTGTGCCTCAATTCACACTCAGTTAGAAGCACATGACATGAAACTCCATCTTTCTGCTACACAGAAATTAGATAAATTTGGAATGAAACAGACAGAACTACCCAGCTGATTTTCAGTTTTCATAACTGATAAGGAAGACAGAAGTCTACATTAAGCAGAGGATCCCAGTACCTGCATCAGTCCAGTATAGTTTGTTGGTGACCCAGTCAATTGCAAGTCCAGCTGGACTTTCCAGGCTGGTGTCCACCACAACCTAAATGAAAACAAAAAGAAAAAAATCCTTAGTGAAATTAGACCTTAGGGAGAAAGTACTTGTCCAATGCACTACCCATTCACAAATTATGTTAACTTTCAAAAGGCAAAAACCTGAGCAGAGCAGTGCTGTACAACAGAGAACATCAAGGACTTTGAAGTCCAAAGAAGGCTTTTATTTGGAGAAACTTCTGGGCTTTTTGTGCCTGTTCAAACTGCAAATCCAAACTTGGAACTCTGTTTGCCTTATTTATAGTACCATCAGCCTAGAAGTGTGAGCAAAAAGCATTCCCAAAGAGCATGACTCTTGTTCCAATTTTAATGTAACAGAGGATTTAATACTTCTTTCTTTCAGATTCTAGGGCTACAACAAAGAAATTGACCACAGCCCACAAACCACCACACTTCATGTTTCCCCATTCAAGGCTCTCCATACACCCAATTGTTTATGAAGTGTCCAGTGATCTCATCAGTTTGTCAGAACTAGGCACACTAATGAACAAAAGATCCACCATGAACTGCAGTGCCTTAAAAAGCCAGTGTATCCCACCGGCTTCAAATCTGATGCTCAAGGAGTCTCCTGGCCAGATGAGCTCCACACACAGTGAATACTGTACCTCCTGGTTTGATCCATCCCATTTTGCTCGGCTGATTGAGTCAGTGCTAACGTCTGTCCAGTAGACATAGTCATCCTTTGAGTCCCAGTCTAGAGCCACAGCACTGCGAACATCAGCAAGGGGGATGACATCATCTGACAGGTCATCTGTGTCAAAGCTGATCCGACGGATGTCCATCCTTCGGGCAAAAAGCAGGAACTTGTCAAGACCTGATCAAAGGTCGAAAGGTCTCCTTTTAATTTCTCTAAGTTCAACAATACAGTGATAGACAGACAATTCCCTGCTATATTCACAACATTAACCACCTACATCATCTCTCACTGGCAGGTCTTTTTTTTTACTGGAAGCAAAATATCACAGGGAGAGGATAGGAAAGAGGGGTCAGAGTGGCTGTGAGCTCTCTCCTGGGGTGTAACCTATGCTGAGGGAACAAGGGCAACCATATTCTTCAAAGGATGGCATAGACATGCCTCTAAATCAAATAGCTATTTTAAAATAGCTCGTGAGAATCTGGGAGAAAGTTGGTCAAATTCTTTCACGTAGTTACAAACTAAGAGAAATGTGGCAATGATGAGGACTGAATTTTTTGTTCATCACTGAAACAGCCATTATGGGCATTTCAGTAAAACAACCAGCTGTGCCAGGTAGCACGGTCCTAATAGCAGCCCTGAAATAAGGACCAAGGGTGGAATTTGTCTGCATCCCCATCCATGAAGACTAGTGAGGGCAGTGAGAATACAGAACAGGGAAATGCATCAAAAAGGTGAAGCATCCTCTGGCAGGACCCTTAATACTTCTAACTCAGTCTATTCAGCTGCATTTCCTTGGAAGCAAGTACCACTGATGCTCAGTCCCACTGCCAGCCCTCTGCCACCCACTGAACATCTGAGCACGTGGTCCCACCTCACTTACTCTGGGCACAGGCATGGCTGCTGGTCTTGCGGAAGCCCGTGGGGCAGGCGCAGGTGTAATCCTTGCTGCTCGGCAGGCAGAGGTGAGTGCAGCCTCCGTTGTTGTCCCCACAACGGTTTCTCCCTGCTCAAGTAGCCAAAGACAAGAGCAACCACACATAAAGCAAAGAGTAAAGAAATGAGGAAAAACACTAGCTAAGGTGTCAAGACCATGTGGATATAACTTCCCAACCCAGAAGTTAACTGAAAATAAGGAAACATGTAAAGCACTAACTCTATTTTTAGGGCTCAATTTTAAAATGAACATTTAACTCAATGCCCTTCGAGAGTAGATAATGGCAATTGAAGAGGAGTAAGGGAGATGTCAGTCATTACAACGTCCACTTATGATTTTTCCCCATCCCAAAACATCTCTTGTGTAAACAAGCCCCAAGTATTTCCTACTGAAAGGCCTCCAGCCCCGGTGTCAGCAGGGGGAGCTGCGGTAACACCCAACTCCGAGGCACCGCCTGAGCGACCTCAACACGAGGGCGAGGGCGGTGGAGCAAGTTCTGCCACAGCCCCGGGCACAGGCACGGGTGTGTCCACCTGCTGGGCTCAGGATGTGGCTCAAATGAGTCTCTACCCGCTCTGCAGTTACCTGCTGGCTGACGCTGGGGATGCAGCGTGTGGATGTCCATAGGGAAGTGGAGCTTGTTGCGGATGATCTCCTGGTTCTTGCCTGTGAATTTGTTGGCACTGTTGATGCTCTTGGTGTGCCAGTCTGTCCAGTACAGACTGTCCTCAAACACAGTGATAGCAAATGGGTGTGGGAGCCCTGCAACAGACATCCAATACAGGAATATGATCACATCTAACATGACTCAGGCTAGCAGGGAGACAAGGAATACTCTTTCCACTGCCCTTAGGCTTCCCCACACTCAAGCTGCTCAAATACACTTCACACTAATTTAACAGACAATTCCTCTTTGCTGTCCTATAATCAAAGATAGAACATTACGGGGCTGGAATGGACTTTAAAGATCATCTAGCCCCAATCCTCACACCACAGGCAGGGACACCTCCCCCTACACCAGGCTGCTCAAGGCTTTATCCAACCCGGCTTTGAACAGTGCCAGGGCTGGGGCATTCGCAGCCTCTCAGGGCAACCTGTTCCACCACTTCACCATCCTCACAAGTAAAAAATGTCTTCCTAATACGTAACCTGAATTTCCCTTCTTTTTTAATTTGTATCCAGTCCATTTGAGACTCCTTCTCTCAACATTACAGTTCCTGATGAAGAGTCCCTTTCCTGATTCCTGGTAGGTTCCCTTCAGATACTGGAAGGTTGCAATGAGGTCTCCACACAACCTTCTCCTCTCCAGGCTGAACAGCCCCAACTTTCTTTCCAGCCTTTGTAGGGGAGTACACCAATCCCTCTTATCAACTTTGTGGCCCTCCTCTAGACTTTCTCCAACAGTTCCACTTTCTTCTTATGTTTGGAGTCCCAGAGATGGACGCAGCATTCCAGGTGGAGTCTCACAAAAGCAGATTCACCTGCCTCAACTTGCTTTTGATGCAGCCGCTGATGACTAGATGGCATCCCTCAGTGGTGAGAGAATTCATTCCACAGTGGAAGAATAGGAGACAAGCACAGATGCAGGAGCCGGTGTCTCAAACTCAGATCAGCACTGTGCTGCTCTGTGGGCTTTACTGCAGAAAGCATTCCCTGGAGAAAGCCTGTTACTTACCCTGGCTAATAACAGCCTTCCTATTGCGTCCATCAAGGTCAGCCCTCTCAATGACGTGATGTTTGGCATCCACCCAGTACATTCGATGTCCTGCATAGTCAATGGTCAGTCCATTGGGCCAGAAGAGGTGTGTATCCGCAATGATGCGCCGATTAGAGCCATCCATGTTGGAATACTCAATGCGGGGAGTATTGCCCCAGTCAGTCCAGTAGATAGTACTGAAGGAGACAGGGAGAGACAGCTAGAAAACTTGTGGCCCACATACTGCACCCAACATCACTCCCTATCAAGGCAAAGCAACATCAGTCCTCTGACCTCAAGCATGAGACTGGGTCACAGCCATGGGAGAAGTAAAAAGTAACACCCAGCCTGCTGAAAACTGCAGAGCACGTTTAAGGCTCTGAAGGGTCCCAGCATTGCCAGGTTTCCCATACTGTTAGTGCCAACTCACATTTTCAGTCCCAAGGTAACCTTTGTGACCAAGAATGGGGTTTTCAATGTTCAACAAAAAGTATGTACATGGAGGGTTCACTGGGGTTTCCCCCTGGTTTCCCATATTTTCACTCACCCCTCCATAGGATGGAGAGCAATTGCTCGGGGCTTCTCCAGGTTCTGCCACAAAAGCACTTTCCTGTGAGTGCCATCCAAGTTTGCTACCTCAATTCGAGATGTCCCAGAGTCTGTCCAGTATAATTTGTCATGGATCCAATCAATAGCAAGTCCACCTACGTACAAGACAAGAGTTAAATACAGAATGAAACCATGGATCTGCATGGAAAAAATAGTTCCCTTTCTCTGTCCGCTTCAGAGGAGGCCCAGTTTCTTCTCCTGCTAGCCAAGATTAACTCCACAGTGACACTCACCTAACACCCATTCCATGCAACCTATACCCCTCCTCAGGGAGATGCACTTTTTTCTAAAGGCTGGGTCCCCACTTTCCTCCACTCACCCACCCTACACCACTGTCTTTTTTGCGGTGACGCACCTGGGCTCTCCAGCCCTGTGGAAACCACCTCTTCCACATTGCTACCATTCAGATTGGCCCTCATGATGCGATCAAGCGTGACATCAGACCAGAACACCAACTCCTTGCTGTGGTGGAAATCAAGGGCAATGGCATTCTCCAGGTTGTTCAGGAGCAGCGTATACTCAGAGCGATGAGGCAACACTTGTCGGATATCAATTCGATTGGCAAAGAGCAGCACGGGCTCTGGCCCTAAGAATACACAGGAAGACAGCATTGGAGTATTTGACAGCGTTTGACTGGGTCCTGCCTACCATTCCCTCTGCACCAAGTCCCAGAACAGAGTTTTGCAGTACTGGCAGCAGAAATCAACCCCAAGAACACTTCAGAGAGCTGTTTTACATCCTGTATACATAGTCCTAACTCAAAGATGAGCAGTTTTAAACCTGGCAAACATTAACTCTGCAAGAAGCAATCATTCCAGGTCCTACCTAAGCCTGCCTCCCCTCAGCCTCTGAAACCATATCACTATACACCCACTTGGCAGCTGGACTAGAGTTTTTTTTTTCCTATATGCATTTCCTAGCCATGCAAACACACATGCTCTACTACATCTTCTAATACAGACAGGACACAGTTGAAATCTGCCTCAGCCAGATATAAACTCAGCAGGTATTTCCATTGCGAAAAAACATCCCCAAAATATCAACATCATTCATGGATATCACTAGGGGAATTCCTAATGAAATCTAAAGTTTTTAAGTGAAATTTCTAATTCCTCAGCTCCTACATTAGAGGAGGAATAAAGTTAAAGAAGTGTATAGATATCTTTAAAAAACCCCCAGCAGATCTCCATACAGCAGCCATCCACAGCATTCAGGATTGGTGACCAGCATAAAGGGTCAAACCACAAGGAGTTGTGATACAACCTCACTCATTGGAAAGGATAAGACACTTCCTGAACAGAGGTAGAAAGCTTGTTTTGTCCCGGGTTCTGAGTCACAATGAATGACAAAAGACTAGGAAGAAAAGGCAAGGGCCATCACCCTGGCAGAGAAAGTAAACAGCGTAGTACCTCTCTCCGTGGTCAAAATCACACAAAATTTTCACTAACATTTATCAACAACGTAGGCATATCTAACACAAATCCAGGTACCTCCTTTCCTTCACATGTTTGTTTGGTGAACAGCACAATGCTGCCAGTGAAGCACTAAAGACATAATTATGATAACTGGACCAACAGACACACACCAGCTGTGTTGTTAGGTTGAACTCCCCTTTACCTAGAGCTTTGCAGCTACGTTTGTCAGGGCGCAGCTCGTAGCCTTGCTCACACCAGCACTGGAAGCCTCCTTCACTGTTGGTACAGCCTTGGCTGCAGTAGCCTTCCTCAGCACATTCATTCACATCTGCATGTTACAGAGAAAGTTACCATTAGATAGACCATCAAAAAACCCGAAAATCTCACGACAGATTGCATACGCTTTCATACTCTGATTTTCACCCTATCACAGCCACCACTTTCAAAGATACCAAAAGAGCAGGGAGGAGGCTACTGCTCCAAAAACCCACCTTGGCATGATCGGCCATCTTCCAGGAGCCTGTAACCTGTGTGGCAAGTGCACTGCACCATCCCTCGTACCATCTGGCATTTCTGAGCACAGCCACCATTGTTGACATTGCAATTCTCCTCCCCTGTTCGTGGACCTGCAGAAGAAACATGTGAAGATAACTGAGCTGAAACCACAAAGCAGCTGCTCTTGCCTTCAGCTGTTAGGCAGCAGTCACCCTTCAAAGCAGGCTGAACAAGAGGGGGAGGACACAAGCTGTGCTGGAAACTTCCTCTTTGCAGCCAGAGCTCTCCTCTGCAGGCCACAACTGAACGGGACAACGGAGCTCAGATTAACATGTTTTTAGGATTGAGTGTCTCTGCAGACAAATGGTGATATCTTTTCCTCATCTTTCCTTGTGTGCAGTCTTTAACTGACAAAAACAACAAGGTTTTTTTCCTCAACCTTGAACTTGTCCCCACTATCACAGCTCAGACTTCCCTTCTACACACACCCTTCAGTAACACCAGATAGACTCCCACACATTAATGGGCCTCCATTTACGTCTAAGACTGAACTTGGGAGGACTTACGGCAGTTTTGATGTGGGCTCTCATCACTGCCATCTCCACAATCATTTGCTCCATTGCACAGCTTCCTCTGGCCAATACAACGCCCATTCCCACACAGGAACTGGTCTGGGGCACACTGAGGGGTGCCTGCAATAGAAGAAGGAAAAAGTAGCACATCACAGCTTACTGATGGAACAATAGTCATGGTGAAGAAAAGAATACAGAACATTTTCCAAGATCTGTTACAAACTTTTCATATGAGCACAAATCCATTACTTTCTCTTCCTTTGAATTCAGCCCATCTAGCAGTCTTTACTGCTCCACATATTTTTATGCTGATTTGGAGGTCTGCAAACTGTCCGTCAGTCCACGTCCACTGTTGCTTTACTGTGAAGTTATCTGACTAGTTTCTCTTAGAATGACTGGAAGGTTCTGGCTTAGATCCCTTCGGTTCCAGAATCCACAACCCTACTCAGCATGTGCAAATGAGGAGTCAGTTCCTCACTTTCATAATCTCATCTGTCACACCAGAACAGCTATGGATCTTTAGCCTGCCTAGAAAGGAACATCTTGTCTAGCCCTAACTGTACTTTGATGGACTTGGAATAAGATTTTCATGCATCCCTGAAATCTGAATTCAGGCAACAGGATTTCACATGACCTACACGCTTCAACTTTTGCTGTTGGCAAGGGGACTGTACAGAATTCTTTTAAGCAAAGTAATACTGTTTGTAGGGACTTTGCTAATCTGATTGTTTCTTCAGCAATAATTGCACTGTCCTGTTGCCTCTTACTTCTTGTACTTCTTGAGCTAACTTGATTAGCGGTCCCTAAATCATCATCCTCTGATAATCTTATAGAGATAATAGGACAATACAGTTCCCAGCAGAGAAACAATCAGATTGGCAGAATGCCTGTAAACAGTGTGGAAAAGGGTAGTTGTGAGATTAACAAGTACAGTTAAGAACTACAGACATAACAAGTGGGAACATAAAACCAGACAACATGCAGATTCACTTTTCAGAGCACAGGAATACTGTATATGAAGGATTCTGAAACTTGGACTTTATTTGTCATATCAAACATAAAGATCAACCAGCTGGTTGCCTAGTATTTTAGGAATCTTCTCTATGGCCAATAAAAATATAACTCTGCTCTAAGGCCAAGGGGATTTTAACTCTTGCTTCAGACATTGGTACACCACACTATGTCACTTAGATGAGCAAGTACACTTTCTGGAAAAACCAGTTTAATTTTCACTATAGGCCTAATGTAGAATTGCACAAATAACCTTACAGTAACTGTACCTTGTGCTTGGTTTGATATGGAGACAGTGAATTTCAATGGCTCTGGAAGTTTGACTTGGCTTCTTTCAGCATCTCTAAATACCTTCGTTACCAGGAAACAGGGTTACCAGCTTGTCTTTAAGTACAATTGTTTTTTCCAGGATCACCACATTGATGCTCACAACAGCTAACCAATCAAGAGCAGCTGCTCTCAAATGACTACGAAGTGTGCCTCTCCAGGTCCTCTGAGCTCAGCTGTCCTCATGGAACAGCCATTCTCCACTCCACAACAGCCCCAAAACAAGAGGTACAGTTTCACAAATCCATTTTGTCACCCCTAAAACCACTGTTCAGAATACACTGATGCAGAAGGATCAGTACACATAGCTGGGCTCCACTCACTAGGATAAATTCATGGACCAGCGCACTCTAGTCCTCAACAAAACCTACAGGCATCCTGAAGACTTTAAGGAAAAGAGAAGATTCTAGACCTTCCTTGAATCCTACCATAACACTAGGGTGTGTTGAAACCCTCCTGCTCCACATAACCACTATCACACAAAGGAATAGCAATATGTGAAATGAATACTAGAAAGAGCAACTCCTAAGCAAAAATCTAAGTGGGAAGCTGACACCCTTAATCCTCTAAAAAAACAAAGGTTTTGTTCTTCTCTTCCATTAAATGTCCTTCTTGATTCCACTGTCTACTAGAATTGTTCAGCAACTTCACAATGCAGCAGGAAATCTATCCAGAACTACCTAGAAGGCAAAAGTTAGTATAGCCCATGTGACAAAGGTAGTAACTTGGTAACATTATTGATGTTTCCAAGTCTGAATGGAATTGTCCCAGAGCCCTGTGGTAATTCACAGTGTAGGGACAAGACAGGAGGACACCTGACCAGAAAACACCTTCACCTAGCTGTAAGCACACAGACCTGCACAAGTTGGCAAGCATATCAGACAGCCTACAGATCCCATTCTCTGGGAAGGACAGAAACTCTAGGCTCAAGTCCCTGAAGCAATACAAAAGAGACATTACTACCTACTATCGTCAGGATTTAGGAAACTTTATTAGCTATTAAGCAGAAAAGTAGCATGTCAAACCTGTGTTCTCACAGTTCTCCTCATCACTGTTGTCAGAGCAGTCATCTTCCCCATCACAACGCCAGGACAGACGGACACAGCGTCCTGACTTGCAGCGGAACTGGTCAGCTGTGCACATAGATGTAGCTGAGGGCCCAAAAAAGGAACATCAGATGAGCAAGAAGGATCAGAGGAGACCCAATTCCAAAGCTAACTGTCCCAAACACTCTTTTGCATCCACAGAAACAGAATGTTTCCACCAGTTCCCAGCACTCACTGCAGTTCCTCTCATCTGACTGGTCATCACAATCGAAGTCGCCATCACACCTCCAGCCAGCATTAATGCACAAGCCACTGTTGCACATGAACTCTCCGGAGCGACAAGGCTGGTGAGATGCTGCAGAGATGATAAAACACAAAAAGAGCATACTTTGGGGATTGTTACCAATGTAACAATCCCCAAAGATCTTCAGTTTCACCCTTACCCCCCCATTATTAAGGAATTTGGTCCTGAGTAGATTTCTTCTGGAAACTGTAGTATTTCTTGTAAGCAGAAGTGCACTGATTACACAGAATAGTGATTACATCACTATTCTCACTTTCCAGAGTTAAACAAAACCCCTAATAATGAAGGAGCCAGATTATGTGTGAAAATTAGATTGCCATCTACACTGTAACCCCTTCTCCAGCCAACCCAAAATGCATTTAGGTTTGCAACTCTGATTCTTGGACAAGGACATCACCCTGTGCTGACTTACAGCAGTCAGATTCATCAGACCAGTCCCCACAGTCATCATCACCATCACAGTGGTAGATGTCCAAGATGCAGCGTCCATATGCACACTGGAACTCCTCCAAGCTGCAGGTGGCAGCTGGAACATCTGATGCTAACAAGGCAATCAAAGAAAAAATATGTGAGGTGACAAGGCACAGTCTAGTTTAGAGGCAACATTTTCAGTCCCATAAGGGATTGGCAAGTACTCATTGCTGCTTATCACTGCATGATTTGTATTACAGAGAAGAATGCTGGTTTTGCTTCATTGAAAAGCAGGTTAAACTCATATATAAAGACACTCATGCAGACAATCCAGTAAATACAATTTTTAAAAAAAGTTACATAGGATATTAGGCTATAAAGATGGAACTTTTCAAAAGCTGTTAAATTCTAGAGAAGGAAAAAGATATGAATGAAGAATTGATGGGAACACCTCAAAAAGGATCCAAGAGTGTCACCTTCCATCTTATGTTCAAAGCACTAAGTCTTAGAGCCAAAAAAGTGTTTAAATTGTTTAATAAATCTGAAAAAAGATAGATAGAAAAACAGAAAAATAAAGAAACCTTAGGGATAGCTCCATATTAAGGACTGTGGCATGTCAGAATGCAAAGTTAAACTAGGGAATGATTGCTTTAAAATTTTAACAAAAATAAGCACTTGAAGACCCAAGGAAGCAAGCAAGCAGCAGGGTGTCCAGGCCAGCACCTGACCTTTGAGGATTTCCCCCTCCCTTTCCTCTCAAGCTCTGGCCAAAACAACCATGCCTATTCAGTAAGGAGCACTGCCAGAGAGATGATCCTGGCCAAACAAACTAATGGCCAAGGATTTGCCTACTGTTCTCTGTTCAACAGTACACTAAGTGGAAAGGCATGAAAAATATTTTGAGTCCCACACAACAGAATCTGACATGTCTTCTCATACTATCTGGAGAATGCACTGTACGTTTCAGATATACAAGTCTCCCAGCTGAGGAGTTCTGAATAAAAATCTATTAAAACAAAAAGGAAAAGAAAGACTGAAGAGGAAGAGTAGTCTAGGAAGTGAACTACACCTGCCTGTCCGACTTGAAGAAATGGGCACAGCCTGAAGGCATGAGCTAAGAGCTTTAATTCAGTGAGTGTCAGTGGCTGGATATGAAAATGTGTGTCAATGTGTCCTTCACCAAAGGAGCCTGAGTGTTTCAGTTTCCTTGAGAAAATTAAGTCTGTGACTTAAATTATCATGTTATATGATTCAACTGTAACACACACATCCCCAAAAGAAACAAAAAGAAAAGAAAAAACGCAGACAAGAAAGAAGAGTATAATCCCACCTTGTCCCAGATGAATGACAAACATGATTGTAGATAAGAAAAAAATGACAACCACATGGATGAAGATAAAAGAACAGGAGGTAGCCAAACTGAACTTCTTAGCAAGTTACTTAAAATGTCTTATAGAGACAACTGACAACTAGGACTGAAATAGCATTTCAGCTCAGAGAAACAGGGACACCACTTCTGGGTGCCCCTCCACTCCCATAGGAGGAAACGTTGGAACATCTCTCTTCCCTTCCTGAGGGTCTATTCATGGCCTTGGGTGAAGTGACAGGCAAGGGAACGAGACGGGCAGAAAGCAAATGGAGAGGGAGAGAGGCTGGCTTCCTCTTAGAGTCCTCTCCTGGCTCAGAAATGTTTGCAGCCCCTGGCTTTCTGCCAAGTCTCATTATCTGGAAAGATAAAAGACAACTCCCCCATGCATCCACTCCCCCTGCCCTTCAGGAGCTGGCGGCCCTCATCCCCCTCCCAGAGCCTTTTGAAGTTTCCTGCTATCTAGAACAAATTCTGCAAAATGCCTTTGAGAGCAGGGAGGGGGAAGGGACCACTGCAAGTTCCAGAGACATGGACAGTGCTCACAGACTCAGGAGAGAAGCAGTGTGGATTAGAAAGGGACACAAACTCCTGTCCCACTTGCTACAAGCCTGTGAAGGTGAAGAAGGAAACAACTGTTGTGGGTTCTCATGCCCCAACACCACCTCCCTCCTTCAGCATTGGTCACTTGTTGGGCAACATCTTGCAAAAAGCATTTAAGTGAAAAGAGACTGGACAGGTAGGAGATGTCTTCAGAGTGCAATACCTGAGGGTGGTTTCAATAAGCAGAGTACCCCTCCACTTCCAATATTTCAGTCTGGAATCAGACAAGAGGAAAAAGAAGGGAATAGTATTCTCGCCTTCCAGCTGCCCTTCAACTCCTCCAGTTTTACAGAGAGCTATATTCAGTAAAGCATAAACCTCCTGCTCTGACTCAAGGTCACAGCTATGGGAAGGAAGAGAAGCAGCACAGCACAGATGAAGTATGCCTGTGAGGTAACACAAGAGAGGCACCACTCTTTTGTGCCCTCAGGGGTAGGCAGCAGAAGGTAGCATAGCTGCCAGTACAGGCAGAACTAACTTGTTTTTGATCTCTACTGCAGAAAACATGCCAAAACCCAAGGCAAGAGCAGGTCCAAAGGGCTATTTCCTGCGATTACAAAGAAAAGCACTTACGGCAATTCTCTTCATCTGAGCCATCCTTGCAGTCTGTGTCCCCATCACAGAACCAGTGTTCAGCTATGCAGCTGCCATCACTGCAACGGAACTCCTTCTCTGAGCACTTTCTCATATCTGCAGAGACAGCAATGCAAACAAAGCCTTGGCTTTTCTCAGAGTACCCAGGAAAGCACCACAACATGCTCCTGAAGCTCCTAGGGCACCCACAAACAAGATTGCTCATGAAAACATACATACCCATGCCAGGCAGGGCCTGAGCAAAACCATCATTGTTCACTGAACAACACACAGTGCTGGATTCAACAGGAACCCAAGGGGACTTCACAATGCCACATCAAGGAATGAAAGGTCTCAAGTGATTTTTTTTGCCTGGCAGGTAAGGCACATAGTCCAAGATCCTAAGAAGCCAGCCTTGGAATGGAATATCCCACAAGTTCAGCCCAGAAAAGCCAGCTGGGAGCCTTAGCTGTGTTCTGGGAATCCTAGAATTGCACAGTCTGGACAACTCCTTTTAAAGTACTGTGAGGGCAGTGTTTATATCAACTCACCACACTGCTCATCACTGTTGTCCCCACAGTCATTGTCACCATCACAGTGCCACAGGCTGCGAATGCAGTATCCATTCTGACATGAGAACTCATCTTCCTCACACTCCCTTGGAGCTGCAAGGACACAACAGGGGTAAGGTGAAGAAAAGGCAAGAAGATTTAGCTTGCAGAACACCAAATATGTGACGTGTTACAAGTCAAGCAACATCATCCTCCAAGGACACAGTGATGCTGGAGAGTTGATTCTCCTAACAAATACCAGGAGAGCCCCTGGGAGATTTCTTGAGTGTCTCTTTTCCACTCCATTCACACACCAACAGTACAGCAGGCTCTAAAACTTGAGGTTTAGGTTGAAGGAAGTAGCTGGAACATGAGAGAGATGAAGCCACCCATCCTATGCTGGTATGTATTCTAGCACTGTACTCAAGCCAGACTCAAGACAATCCCACACAGAAAAAAGGAATCCAAGCCTCTTTTTAAATGAGTTAATAGTCTCTATCATTATCTAACAGATAACTGCTAGCAGTGTTGTATTTCCACCCTCTTTTCACAACAATGTCAAAGCTGTCTTCAAAACAAAGGACATGTTCACTGAAGAGGGAGAGAGAAAATTTGAACTTCAGTATTTGCAGCCTACTTCCACTCTCCTTGCCAGTCTCCTAAGGAAGCTTGTCTGCAGACAAGTAAGGAAAGGAAAGGAACTGCAAATTTAGCACCTGAGGACTCCAGTCCAACAAAAACCCTCCTATGGTTACTGCTAGCCTGAATAACCCCTCCAGGAATCTCTCATGCACAGAACCTTGTCTTCCTCCTTTCACTGGTCTCCAAATCTTTTGATCACACCCTTCTCAACTGTTGTCTTACATATGAGGGCATTTCAACCTTTCCTGAAAAACAGAAAACCAGAGATTCAGACCTACACATCTTTTCCTTCATTAATGTATTTGAATGGACTGGAAAACTGAGCTTAGTCCTGCATTCCAGAGGATCACACAGGACGTCAGCCCCTGAACTTTACTTCCCAGTTCTTTGCCCAAAAAGGCAGGCAAAAATCAGGGATAAACTGATTAGAAAGTGAACTCATTTCCATGCATGCAGTGGACATGGAGTACTTTACAGTCAAAAGCTTTATTCCTACATTTCTTCAAATGGGGTTCCTCCAACAGAGTCACTCTGGAGCACCATGCACACAATTCTGTGTAGGCAGTATCCCTACAGCACCTCCCTCTCCTCAAGGAGCCCTGTTTGAAGGGACAGGATGCTGGTGACAGGCCAGCACCACAGAAAAGTCAGACAGTGGAACCTGAGGCCACAGGAAGTCAGCCAGACAGGCAGTTCAGTAGGATTTGGCAGGGGTTAGGTGTTTCCACTAACAGGGGAGGGCATGAAGAGCCCAGCTCAGGGAAGTGCTTCATGGGACATTAACTAGCAAGGCTGCAGGGCATAAACGGTTCTACAGCTGGATGAAGAAGCATCCCCTCCCCCAAGACAGGCAGCTGAACAGCAAGCCAGGTGCCAAGGCAGCAGGGCTTACAGGTACACAGCTCTGTCACAGGCAGAATATAGCTTATTACAACCCAGTGGTTCAATTCAGTGGATAGAATCTTACATTCCTGTAATAAAAAGGGTCAACTTCCCCCAGTCACAGCAGGCAAGCACTGCATCCACCCTCTTCCCTCAGACAGGTGACTTACGGCAGTCCTGCTCATCAGAGTCATCCTCACAGTCATTGTCTCCGTCGCAGACCCACGACCGGCGGATACATTTTCCATTGTCACAGTGGAAGTCCAAGGGGGAGCATGTGGGCAGCACTGAAAGAGCAAAGAAACACCTCATGGAGCTGCAACCAGCTTCCTTCCTGAAAACAAAGTTCCTTCCCTCCTGAGGGAGTAAAGCTAAATCTCTTAGAAACAAAAGACAAAATTTCAAGTCATCAGGAAGAGCTGTTCCTTAGAGGGGGGATCAGGGTAGGTCTGTACCTTGGCAGTCTCTCTTCCCCAGAGAAACACTGACCTTTCCACAACAAAGCTGTCTCAATTGCCCCATTGAGTTCCTTTTTCCTCTTTCAACCTTGAGCCTGCTGTCCTCCCATAATTGCACTTGGTTTACAACAAGCAAAATTAAACTATCTACCTCTTTCCTGCATGCTTCCCAGGGCAGTCCATCCTGTTTCTATTACACAGCAAGTTCCTTAGAGTGAGAACTATCAGAAGCAATGTTTTGACTTTACGAAGTAACATGCTATAGTGTGTTTCAGCATAGGGACTCTGTCAGGTTTTTTTGCCTAAGAAGTCTGCAAGAAGCTGAGAAGCAGGAATCCACTGATGGGGATAATTTTCTGTACCTCAGGTGTGGACAAGAGAATCCAAAGCCTGCTCAAGGTTTCCATCCAGAAGAGATGGAAGAAGGGGACAGACATAGGATGATGCTTGCCTACACAAGAGTCTGTGTGCAATGGAGTGGAACCACAACATCCACAGTGTCTGAAGAGGCCTGGAGCCACAAAGCTGGAATTCAAGGGGGAACATCATTCCTGTTCTTTCCCCCACAGATGAGAGGAACACTCAACTCCAAGAGGTTAATGCTTTTAAGTGCTGCCAGCTGTGGTAAGCAAGGGGCTGCACAAGACTGTTCCTGACAGGTGTGTTCTCCAAAGAACGGCATTTGCTTGGCGATGTGATGGGGCGAGGGCTAGAAAGGCTACTGCCTGAAACCCTTTCATCCCAGCCCAGCCTGCCGACAGCAATTCCCATCTGTCACCAGGCAGGCCAGCCCTTTTCTGCTATGCTGCTACTCCCTTTCCTGCCAACACTATCCTGGAGGTGGGAGTGAGAGTGGAGGGAGGTGAGTAAAAAAGGAAGGTGAAGACAGCAGCCACACACAAAAGGAGGATGATTTAATAAGGTGAACAAACAGTCACATTTTCAGTTTTTCCAGCTTTCTCAACCCTCAGTTTCTCCTTGGCCCAGGACTGCCACCGGTGTCCTGTTAAAGAAGCATGCATTATACATACTAAATCATTCACTGCCCTCCATAGAAAGTCGTCCAACATTTTTCACCGAGGGCCTGTCCTAAAAGCCCCCCTCTCTAAGAATATATTAGGGCAGATAAATTCAGACTTTCTCTAACATGTATTTTTCTAACCACAAATTCAGATCATCTTTTCAGTTGTTGTGTAGCAGGCATTTCTGTATCTGAGGACATCACTACAGATGTAATTGTTCTCAACATTCAAAGAATTTGGCACTGGCCCTTGGGAAAAGGTCCTTCCCATCATTCTAGGCTACCCCATGCAGATATCTATCCATCTCATATCCAGCTACTTCTAGGCTCCAGAAGGGTATGAAGGAGATGGAAGCACAAAAATCTGTATTTTCCCTCTACAGGTCTGACAGCTATTGGTCCTGATCTTCCAATAGCTGACCCCTTTCCTTATATTTCACTTTCTCTGGTTTGCTGCAGCAAAATGAAGAAGGAATTTTGTCTTCTTCCTCAGGGCAAGTAGAAGTAGAAAACGCTCCACTTTCCAAACAAAACCAGGACATTTTTGGACTCAGACGATCAGTCCCACAGATCAGACCTCTCTCCCCTAAGAACAACTTCCAAACACTGCACGCTGAGAAAAATCTTCCCTGGCCTCAGCTACAATTTCAGGACTAAGACCATCCTCCCAGCATATGCTTTAGCATGACTAATCACCAAAGGACTGCACAGGAGCCACCTGGAAGGGAATTTGCATGCTCACTCTCCAGGGGAGAATTCTTCAGGCTCCCAGAGGGTTAAGCCATTAGCGCTGGTTCAGAGCAGATACCATTATCCCACTGAACTGCTGCATCCCTTCATGAGCTAACAACATTAAATGAAATTCCACCCCTACAGGGAACAGTTCAGCCAATTTCATACTGCCCCTAGATATAAAAATCAAACTTCAAGCACAGGGGAAGAGAGCAAAATACAAACTGCCATATACAAAGGAGGACAAAATTCCCTAACCCAGCAGAGAGCAAGTGTGTGCTAGCCTAGACAACACTGGAGTGGGGGCAGGGTGGGATTAAATCTCCTTTAAAGCTCCTACAGGAGCTCTCCTTTAAAGGAGGAAGAAAAACCACAAACCCAACTTGAGACCAAAAAACCCAAACTGATGAATGAGGGATGATGTCTCCTAGAGCAGAGGAACTGCCAATGGGATCAGGGCAGGGATCCACATAAACCTGTAACCTGAATCTAATAATGGTCAGAAACAGATGCTTCAAAAGAAGATGCAAGAAATTCTGGGAGCAGCTTTCACATGGGGGCAATCTTCCTAATCCCCCTCTTCCTAGCTCTGCCCTCTCAATCCCTTCTTCCCACTAAAAAGCACACTGCTTACACAAAAACATTCCAGTTTCCTTCTATTTGTTCTAAGGACATCAGGCTCCAGTTCCACTGCACAGCCCTTTGCTCTAGGGTTCTTACTAATCAGCTCTTCTGTTGGCCATTTATCACCTCATATTTTGATGAGCTTTATTTCTATAGAGTTAAAGCCAAGGCCATATTATTAGCCCACAGTGAATGTTTAATACTGTTGTAAATACATCCAAAGTGTTTGGAAATTTCAAGTTAAGAGGAAATTCAAAAGTTAGGAGGTCAGACTTAGGACACTCAACCATCTCTATGTCTTGTTCTGACATAATGGAGTCTGGTAAGTGTATTGCTTTTACTCATACAGCTAACTTTAAAAGCCATAGTCACAAGGTAGGCACGTGAAATACAAATGAAGCAGCAAGAACTCTTTTCACTGACAGAGGTGGAACAAGACCTCTTCGTCTTGCTGGAGGACAAGCTGGATTAGCGTCAAGAAGACTAGAAACTGAATCCCCATATTCTCATCCCATCTTGATATTGATGCATGACCCTGGGACAGTTCTGCCTCTTTTCCTCTCTTTTCCAAATGGTAAAATGAAGGATATTTATTAATTTCTGAAACAGCAGCAAGTCCTTCATAGGCATTGCTTCCCCTGATAAGAAAGCAATCATAGATTGTAGTAAGATGCTTTAACCAGTACTCACAGCAGGATTAGGCTACGCCAACAGTAAACGCAGTTAAGCCTCAACCCCCATTCTCTGCTCAATTCCAGCTTGATCTCTCCTTATCAATGCAAATAAACAATATTTTCCTAAGAGAGATGAGCCAAGGCAAGTCCCAGGATGGAGTTGAAAGCAGGCAAATGCCCAGACAGACAGGTATTAACTTGCCTCCCCAGGCAGAGCCAGAGGCAGGATGGGGAGCAAACCCAAGGAAGGGGAGTCAGTGGGAAGAACTAGGCTGGGCAGCAACAGCTAAAGAGAGCACATCTGTCAACTGACAGTGAGTAATACAAAAAGGCCTTTGAACTTCCAACCATTTCCCTGAGCTCATCCCTCTGCATGGTCACACTGGACATCATCCAATGTTTCAGCAAAGCTAGGTCTATCATAAGCCTGCTATTCCTCCCCCTCTCCCAACTCCTATTACACAGGACACTCTTTTATTGCCAAGCAGAAGGAGAAGGGGGAGGGCAGGGGAAAAGGGAAGTTTATAAGGTGAAACACAGACTGAATCACGTCCCACTGTCCTTTGAACACTTTATCCCTGTTGCCTGTGGTGAGCAGGTTGCTTTGTACACAAGGGCAGCAAGCAACTGGTGTTCAAAATTCTGGAACGCAGAGAGGCTTGAACAATACTGGCTGCTTAATTAGACAAACTCCCACTCATGTGAAGAATGAGAAGTCAATTTCAAAAATAAAAATAACAAAATAAAAAAATAAAAAAAAAAACCCAAAAAAAAAAAAAAAACCAAACAAAACAAAAACAAAAAAAACCCACACTACCGATATTAGAAAAGTGCAGCCTGACCCCCAGCTATGTTCATACTCGTGCATATGTATAAACACACACATACCCTCAAACAGATCTGTTTGCTGAGATCTGCAGCACAGCAGGCAAAAAGTCCAGGGACAAAAATAGAGGTTAGTCCACTCTCAGGAAGAAAAAGGAGGCATTGCATTTTACTAACAAACATCTTGGAAAATCTAGTTCCAGTTTAACGTAAAATGTTATTGCACTGCTGAACTGTATTTAAGGATGTTGTGGGTCAAAAGAAAAAAGAAAAACTAAAAAAAAAATATAAAGACTATCAGCATCCAATCTTTCACAGTCCTTTGATCACAAGCACTCTGCCTGAGGGGCATTGCATTAATTCTGGTGCCTTTTAAAGGAAACATACATACTCCAGGCCCAGTAACATGACAAAATTGCAGATAGGGAACTGGTGTGTTTTCAACAGAATACTGAACTCGTGACAAGAGCTACTAGATTTTAAAACTTGAAGTTTAGAAGTGAAGCTTCACCTGAGCCTTTGCATCTGAGCTCCTGATTAAGTGAATGGCAGAAGGAAAATTACTCTTTCAAAGTTTCCATTAATTTTAATAAAAGACCTGTAAGATTTTTATCCTAACCTCACATTAAAAATGTTTCTTGTGGGGCTGATGAGCAGGTGATAGCAACAGCCCTGCCTGGCAAGGAAGAAACCCTCTACTGGGCTTGAATGAGCTGTAGCTCAACAGGAACTATGTAGATTTCTCCATGAGATGGGAACAACAGATCACTTTCAGTAATCTTCGAGGTAGAAAGTAAATGTTTCTTCAGTCCCTTCAAATGAAGGAGTATTGTACAACCGTGCACAGAGGTAAGCAAGCACATCTGCACCCAGAAAAGTAACACATTTACAATTTAATTATATATGATACAGATCCAAACTTCAGAGCAAGAAAGCTCTTCTGGGAGGATGGTTATGGGGAGATTTGGTGTATCTTGTGAGAAACAGAACTATGTATCAGTCCTCAGGCCAAGTTTACTCAGTTGTCCTTTCACCCTTGCCACAGGAAGTACGACTCATTCACACCACAGGGACTTCAAAGCGCGTGCAGGAGGGCAGAATGAAAACCATTCCTCTTCTTACATGCGGCTTTCGTTAGGGACAGCCCAAAGCAGTCTCTGCTGGCACAAGGCAGGAAGGCAGCTGAACTACTCTGTGCATGTGCAGCGAGGGCTTCCAAGCCAGACACTGTCAGCAAGCCAGAGAGCTGACACCAGGCAAAGTCTACGGAGCTGGCACGACAGCTGGCAGGTTACTTATTGCTATTTTATTACTACAGCACTCTGGCTTGTAAACATGATCCAGAGCAGGAAGCAAACATGTCACGGAATAATTGGCTTCAATCACAGCAGGGCTTCAAATTTGCAAGGAGAGCCATTTCTGTCACAGGTAAGCAGAGGGAGGGCTCTCCCAAAACTAATAGAAAATACCTATGGAGATGTTCCAAGGACACTGATACAAATGTAAAGTGCCTGGGGTGTGCCGAAACAGTGACAGTTGAGGAAAAATTTAGTGCAATCAACTCAGGAAGTGGTGATTTGTTTTATAGTGTGCAACACAACATTAAAAATACAAACAAAGTAAAACACCATATTTAAACTGAAAATATCTCTCAAAAGGAGTGTTTCCCATGTCTGCTCCTGCTTTTCACAGTTGTAACTCCACTCGCTATCAAGCATCTCGCTTTCTTTCTTTTTTTTTTTTTACACCACACACTGCATTTCAAGCTGTTATTCTTTAACCAAAATTACCGATCACCAATTCAAGGCTAGAAAATTGCATTGACACAGAATTTAGCAAATTCCAGCCAACTACTCAAGCATATATGCAGTACTGTATAGACACAGGTGCAAGACTGAATCTTGACTGCTAAAGTAATTTTCACCTTAACCCCCACCCTGTTTCAGTCTCTTGTTTATTAGGAGTCCAGTAGGCCAGTGTCTTCCCATTTTCCTCTCCTCTTCCCAAGGAAGTAGACAGAACTCATTCTTATTGTATTGGCTTAGAGTATACATATGAGCATATAATACACTGAAGAAAAGTACACTCTAAAAAGGTATGGTTGCATGTTGTGATAAGGTACGAAATGATGACACAGACACTGCTGCTCTCGAGGGGAACAAAAAAAAAGAAGAAAAAGAAGAACCTTTATTTTCTGACTCCAACATTTATAGTTTTCTAAAGGTGACAGTGGATTGGAGGGTGACAGTGCCACCTCTCCAATGCCACTGGACAGACCAAGGGTCCATCAATTCTCTCCACCTCCATGAAAGAATGCAAAACATAGGTTATTTACAGAACTGTGTGTGAGAAAGTTTGTTGAAAGAATGTAAACATCAGAAAGCTTAACAAAGTCTTACAAAATCAGGGCGACAGTTGCAGACTTATTTCTCTGGAAAGTTTGGACATTCACAGGAGAAAAAAGAAAATCCTGTAACTCTAAAACTAGCTTGCAGCAGATCAGTGGAAGGGTGGGATTCCTTGTAAAGACATCTGTTCACTCTTCCAGTCAGAGACGTCTACTTGATATTATAATTCCTGCTTGTAAAACTCAGAGCTGCACATCCATACAATTGCTGAAAAAGAATCTAAATAGCTTTAGCATCTCAGAAGACTCCATATAAAGTGGATGCAGATTGTGGTTCATAAGTCAGAAAAAACAACTGGGCCCACTACAGCATGAAGACTAGCCCCATGTTTTTTGAAGAATTTTTAAAGTAGGCCTTTAGTATATCTAGGTCTTGCTGGATGACTTAAATCAGAACAACCCAAATCTTTAGCTCGGTATTTGTATTAAAAGAAATTTAATAATTTCAGTCAAAAAATAAAACGATAAATCAAGTTCAAAACAGAGATGCTCAAAATTTCACTCCAACCAGGAAACTTTATGCATGTCACAGACAAACAGCCAGGGAAGGAAAGAAAAATTAGTGAACCAACTGTTCTCATGTACTGTGTGTATCACTGCTGATTTGTGAGAAGCTTAAATTGATTTAAAGTTCAAGCTGCTGTTCCAAGCGGCTCAAGCCCCACTCCTGCTCTTGCACTCCTGCTGCCCTGTTTATGCTTGGCACAGTCAGCAAGCAGAGCAAATGGAAGGTTAACCCCACAAACGAGTACACATTCGAAAGGCTCCTGTATGCCAAGCAGAAGAGAGGGATTTAGCAAGCAACCTGTTCTGGCAAAAAGGTTTGGTGCTATAATAACTAAGTAAGACACGAAACAGTACAGACAATTACCACAAACCTACACTGTAGAGCTGATCTAGTTTGTACAAGCTAAGAATAGTATCATTCTTGGATTCATAATGAGCAGCCACTCAGAGCAAGATATAACAAGCTTAAAGGAGTAAGTGTTCCTCAGTCTCCTCCACTGCAACCCTGAATGTGCACGCTGAAGTCATGCACTTAAGAAATAGGGCAAAGGATGCTACAGAAATGTTAACTTTTATTTCTGCTTTCTTCTTTCCACTAAATTGCACTTCAAGTACTGCTGGCTGTCAGCTGAAAAAGTTCTCTTCGTATCTATTCGACCAGGATGCAATATTTTAAAAGGCAGCTCCTATTCTAGTCCTTCCCCCTTGAATGACTTTACTACTCTGAATAAATGGAGCTCCTTATCTCCCCTTCCATCTTGTCAAACCTACAGTCCTCCTCTGTACATGTTAGCTTTCCTCTATCACTAAACTGCAGAGACCTATAGCACAAGTTATATCTTGAATAAGATCACAGAAGGTTGGAAAAGACCCTCAACACCATCTAGTCCAACAGTCAACCTATACCACCCCCAAGCCATATTCTCAAGTGCCACATCCAGACATCTCTTAGACGCTTCCAGAGACCATGACTCCACCAACCGTGGGCAACTTATTCCAATGCCTGGCCACTCTTTCAGTGAAAAGTTCTTTTCTAATGTCCAACTGTACCTTGCCTGGTGCAACTTGGGGCCATTTGCTCTCATCCTTTCACTTAAGACATGGCAGAAGAGATCAACCCCCACCCCACTACAACCTCCACTCAGGTAGTTGCAGAGAGCAATGAGATCTCCTCAGCCTCCTTTTCTCCAGGCTAAACCCCAGTTTCCTCAGCTGCTTCTCCCAGTACATATTCTCCAGACCCTTCACTAGTTCAATTGTGCTTCTCTGGACACATGCCAGCACCTCAGTGTCCTTCTTGTAGTGAGGGGCTGAAACTGGACACAGCACTTCAGGTGTGGCCTCACCACTGCCAAATACAGGGGGACAATCACTGTCCTGGTCCTGCTGGCCACACTATTGCTGATACAGGCCAGGATGCCATTGGTCTTCTTGGCCACCTGGACACACCCACACTGGATCATGTTCAGCTGCTGTTGACCAGCCCCCCCAGGTCCTTTTCTGCGGTGCAGCTTTCCAGCCTGTAATACTGTCTGGGGTTGTTGTGATCCATGAGCAGGATATGACACCTCACCTTGTTGAACCTTGCACAACTGGTCTCAGCCCATCGACCCAGCCTTTTCCTCATCCACTAAATGGGTCATGTTGTCAGGGAAGGAGATCCGGTTGGTTAAGCAGGACCTGCCTTTTGTAAAACCATTGTCTGGGCCTGACCCTTGGTTTGTTCTGCACATGTTGCATGATGGCACTAGGATGATCTGCTCCATGACCCTCCCTGGTACCAAGGTCAGGTTGACAGGCCTTGTTCCCTGGACAATCCTTCCAACTCTTCTTGTAGGTGGGTGCTTCATTTGCCAATCTCCATTCAACTGGAACTTCTCCAGTTAACCAGGACAGCTGCTAAAGGACTGAAAGTGGTTTGGCAAGTTCTTTCACCCTCATTACTTTTATGTGCATCCCTTTGGGCTAATAGACTTATGGGTGTCTCATTAGCATAGCAGGTCTCTAACTATTTCCTTCTGGATTATGGGGGTTTCACTCAGCTCTCTGTCACTAAGTTTCAGCTCAAGGAACTGGGTATCCTGAGGACAACTGGTTTTGGCATTAAAGACTAAGGCAAAGAAGGCATTAAGTAACACGGCCTTTTTCTCATTTCCCTGACACTATGCTACCCTCTACATTCAGCTAAGGGTGAAGACTCTGCTCAGCCCTCCTTTTGCTGCCAATGTATTTATAGAATTTTTTTCTGTTGTCTTAACTGCAGAGGCCAACCTTCTTAGAAACTGTAAATTAAAAAAGGCAGAAGTCAAGCCCAGTTCCCACATTCTCTGCATCACTTTATATTCTGTCACTTATATGTCTTCCTCTATTTCATATTGTTCCTAACCTCCACTGCCTGAGAATATCAGCAGATTGCTCACACTTCAGTACTGTTTCCTAGTTTGCACAGCTTCCATTCAAATAGATACAGGCCAGAGCCCCTTAATATATTGTATCTCCTTAATATATGATATCTTATTGTGCAAGACCAATAGGTTCTTCTCTTTAAGGCCACAGAAAGAGAGACATGATGCATCAGTAGACACCAAGAGAAGAGTGGAAGAAAGTAGCATGAAAAAAATGTTCTTCCTCGAAACACAAAATCTGCCTGTACTTGTAATACAAAGACTTCCCAAACAAGAGGTGGCATATTAATCTTTAACAGCACTTAGTGGATTATACATCCACAAACTTGTCTGATTGCTGTCTGAGAATGTTTGAAGTTTCAGAATCAATGTTTTGCGGCAAGGAGATTCACAGTTTAAGCGTATGTTGTATGAAGCAACATACTTGTTAGCACCTCCTGCTAGTTCCTATGGAAGATCTTATCTTACTCACCCCTAAGTCCTACCATGCCTGCTTAGCTTGAAATTTTTGGTGCTGGAAGTTGTTGAATTACCAGGAAAATCGTATCAAGAAGTATTTCTTGCCTAAATCATTACTGAGCCCATAAAAAAAAAAGTTAAAACAATCCCACCACCATCCCCCAATCTTCTCACCTAGCTGCAAAAAAAACCAAAAAAAACCCACAAGAAAAGGAATTTTTTACTGTGTTTAGTAAAAAGCCAGTAAAACCAGTTTAGCTATTGGATATGCCTCACCTCCCCAAGACTCAAGGTCTTCCATGTTGCTCAATGTTCACAAAATTTTAAGAAACAAGACTTGAGAAGGCAGGAAATTTTCATGAAGCTGGATTTACATCTCCCACATTTAAGGAAGAAGAGATTCTTTAAGACAACATTTGAAAGATTAGGAAAGCTCCTTTCCATACAGTAATCAACAGCAGAAACCAGGAAAGGTTAGAGAAAGATCCAGCAGAGGAAGATAAATCTCTTTCATGTCCATTTACAGGAGCCTTAAATTTTCAGCTCTAGGGCAACTTTTAGGAAAGGAGTTTCATGAAACCAGCCCTTTTATTCTACTCTTCAATTCTACCATGCTCTGTGGAATCAAGGAGATGAGGTAAAAAAGGAACTTGCTTGTGTCTCAACAGAAAGAGGCTTTCTCTATTCATCTCTATCATGCTACACCCACTCAGAATGACATGTCCCATCAGTTCTCACCTTGCTGGGCTCAGCTACACAGAAGCCAACACTATACAGATACACAGTACCTGCAAGGTAATGTCTCTCAGCAGATCCCAAGACCAATGAATGTTATTTCAGTGCTTGCCTTTCCCTCCCTTCACAGGGCAGCAAGGACAGAAACTAGAATGTTCCTTAAGAGGGCAGACACCCTCAATATGCCTCTTCACACTGTTTATTTTCCATTAATATTTACAGCAAAATATATATATATTTTATAATATAATTTAACTCAGTGCTTTTGCAAGTTGGGGTTTCACTGTGTTTTATATCAGTGGACAATGGCTTTGTTTGACTCCAGTCAGTCAAAAGTACAAGTCATCTACAATCAAAAACTTTTGTCACACAAATGGCAGGATCTGCCTGTAAAACAGGGCAGCACCTGCAGAGAAAAAGATATTCAATTTTCCCAAACACAAGTCAAGGATGGTATTCTTACTGCAGCCATCTTCATCACTGTGGTCCCCACAGTCATTGTCTCCATCGCATTGCCACTGAGCAGGGATGCACGTGCATTCACCAAAAGCACTGACAGCACAGGTGAAATGATTACGCCCACAGGAGCACTCAGTGCTACTTGTAATACCTGTAAAGGAAGAAAAAAAAGAAAGATGTTTTGAAGAGATCCCATCTATTTTAGAGTAAACATTAAATACAAAGTGACATCAATTTTTCTCTGTGTACACACAGAGTGTGTACACACAACTGTGTAAGAACACATCCTTGCCTGCCAAGGAAAATATTCACCCTCCTCACATGCTGAAATTGGAGATCAATTACTATGCACAGTTTCTTGGAAAGGGGGTCTTTGAAGGCAAAAGCAAAGTGCAATCTGCCAAAAAGAGACTTGGGAATCAGCTGAAAAACAACTCAGCGCTAATCACAAACATTCAAGGAATGCCAGGTATCAGAACATCCCTTTTATTTTACAAAATCAGTCCTCTGCTAGACCACAGTGCTGCTGCTGCTCTTCACTTAGTTCTGACACTACAATACAAGGGAAAACTCTCTGAAGTAGAATCCTTGCTGTTTGAAGTCTTCTCCAAACCCTAAACTTTTTAGATGCAAACCTTTTGCATGTCACTATTTTAGACATTTCAGTTTCCAGTGAAAGTGGAAAAATATATTTTATTATTTACCTGTAAATATTAAACTGTTACACTAGGCTGTGCATAACTGACATTTATGACAGCAAGAGGATTTTCAGCTTTACAAACTGAAAATGCAGTCCACCTTATAAGAATATTTTTTCCAGCCTTAAAGTTAGCCCAAAGATCTCCCAGCCCTCCTTTCCCACATTCAAAACAATACTCTAACACAACCCGTGACTTTCACCCCTGAGCAAATTCAACTATTTAGGATATTATCCCACACTTTCTCTTAAAAAAAAAATCTCTGCCTTGAGAAAGGACAGGTTGTAACACCCCCCACCCCAAAAGGAAAAGGTCATGCCTGAAGTTCTGTCTGACATTATGCAGACAATCTATGTAATCAGTATCACTGTTAAACAAATGATTATCAATAATCAACTTCCTCAACCCAGTCTGGTTGGATTTTTTTGCATGGTTCCTTCTTTCTGCAACTCAAACAAACCTAAAGCTCTTAAATTAAACAACAGATCATAAGGAAAGAATTATGAAGAAATACCTGCCCCAAGTGGTAATCACATACTGAACTATTTTCAGGCTTTTTGATTTCACTGATCTCACTCATGCATTTAGTGTACCTGTGATTAACCATAGTCAATTGCTGTATCAATTAAGCAAAAAGAAATAACAAGCCTCATAATTTCCATTCTAATGGAGAAGAGCAATATCTGCAAAATGGATGTAACACTTCTGCAACTCTTTGAACAGCAGCATTCCATCCAGTGAAGACATTCACTTGTGCCAGTAAAGCAAAGATTTCATTTCAGAGAGAATGCACTTCCTTGAAAAAGGATTACATTATGTTTCTTCTGCATAAAACTGGCTGAAGAGATTTCTGCCAGCCTCAACTGCCTGCTTGCAAATGTTACACTGCAGGTTGCAAGGCCTTAACTGCAAACTATTTTCCAAGCTGAACTGCACCCAACAAATGGTTGTGGGATTTATGTTCAGTCTGTCATGGGCATGAAAACCTTTTACTCTTTCACTCATGTCCATGACAAGTTACCTTTGAAAGGTTTAGTACAAAACATACATCTCAAGGTATTACTGCATACAACAGAAAAGCAGCCATCATCGGGTGTAACGAGGGACAAAGGCTAAAAGAACAGGAGGTGAAAAAGGAATGCAAGAGGCCAGAGCAGTCACATCTTCAGAGGACTTACCAGGTATGGCCAGGACAACGGCTGGCTCAAAAGGACAGCAAGTGGGTGATGTAGCCAGAGGGCAAGAAAGCAACAGATATTCCTAAGGAAAAGCAATTCATCATCTATGCAACATTTCAGACTAGCAGAAATAAACTAATGGAAATTCCAAAGAACCAGAACCACCCACAAAAATCAAACAGGTTAAAAAGCAATGGATATTACTAAGGAAAAGCAATTCGTCATCTATGCAACATTTCAGACTAGCAGAAATAAACTAATGGAAATTCCGAAGAACCAGAACCACCCACAAAAATCAAACAGGTTTCTTCAAACCAACAACACAGAAAACTCAGAACAAATCATCTGCTGTTGTAGGTGCTACAACCTTTTAAAAAGGCAGAACTAGTTGTACATTGTAACCAAAGTAGCTGCTCTTTAAACTACCTTTTCCAAAGCAATTTTCTACCATTATCCTCAAAAGCACCCCAAAACACTCATCCCAGCTACCTTAAACTCCCCTTCCTGTTGGAGTACACAAGACCACTATCATTTAGGTTGGAAAAGATCTCTAAGGTCACAAAGTCCAACATTGCCAGATCCACCATTAAAATGCATCTCCAAGGGACACATCCACATGCCTTTAAATACCTCCAGGAATGAAGACTCTACCATTCCTTGGGTAGTCTGTCCTCCACTGCTGACAACCCTTTTGGTGAAGAAATTTTCCCTAATATCCAATCTAAACCTCCTCAGACACAACTTGAAACCATTTCTGCTCATCCTGTCACTTTGTACCTGGTAGAAAAGACACCTACCTCCCTACAACCTCCTTTCAGGCAGTTGTGGAGAATGACAGGGTCTCCCTGAGCTTCCTCCTCTCCAGGCTAAACAACCCTAGCTCCTTCAGCCCCTCCTCTGAAGACTTGTTCTTTAATCCTTTCACCAGCTTTTCTGGCCTTCCCCGTGAGCAGCATGGCAGTACAGCTCTGCAACAGCAAGGAAAGAATTAGTGCAGCTGTCCCAGTCTGCAAACTGTAACTTAATCTGCTCTATTGTCAAACGCACAGCGCTCTTCAAAGTTGCTACTAATATTAGGTTACATATAAGCACACACACACTAAATCTGTTCTTCTCACCTCATTAAAGTTGCTATGTTCCATCATCTCTGCTCTGTGATTTTATCATGCTACTGAAACTGTTGGAAGCTGAAGGACACGCTATGACCCAGATACCACCACTCTCTCATATGCACTAGCTGGTGTCTGTAGGGCCATTATGTAAGCATACTTTGCACAACTATTTCAAATTACAACCAGTGCAGATCTAATGGTTTGTGATTTGTGACCCTTAGGAGAAATAGCCTTCTAGTCATTTATAAGTCATGATCTACCCTGGTTTTGCACTTGTCAAGCAATGCACATGATTGCTGGGAAAGTACACTGATTTCAACCTAGAACAGTTTCAGAAGCAAATCCTGGATGGCTAGTCTTTCCCAGCCAAAAGAACAAGGTGAATGAAAGCTGGCACACCTGAAGGTAGCAGGAATTTTCTCAATTATTTTACTGTGGATAGTATTTCACCTTTGGCATTTCATTAATATTTCCCAGTGCTCAGAGTTCCAGTCACACTATCCTGTAACTGTATCTGTAACAGTAGAGGGTCAGGAAGGATCAAGATGAGAAGCATGTTTTTTTCCAACTCCAAGCGGAAATGGTGCACTTGGTGCGAGAAGCCTTCGCAGGAGATCTACTGTCTTACCTCAAGCTCTCGTTAAACACTGGGAGAGTGAGATAGAAGGCTGACCAAACACACATAAAGCTCCAGCGTCACATTTAAATCCCAGTTAGTCAGTGGGCCAGGAACAGGATGGAAATCAGTGCTTGCTGTTAAGGCAACTGGACCAACAATCAAAGGGGACATATCTAATTGCACTTCTACACATTTTTCTGGAGCAGGAACTACAAGAGGGACCTCTGGGCTTAGTAACGACAAATATTTTCCTGAAACTTTACATTACATTGCAGGCTTGGACATTTTACTAGCTCTGTATTCAAAAATATTTTCACTTATGTAGGAGGAAAAACCCTGACATATTTTAGCAACGGAGTATATACAAAATGACACAAAAAAGCTAAACAGAGATACTGCCACATGCTGAGCTGATATCACTCCATTTTCATGGCCTCTCCTGATCCCTCATGTAACTACAAAAAAACTTCCTACTCTCACTTGCCCATGGGTACAAACAACTAAATTATCTTCGCTGTCCGTAGTTTGGTTCCCTCCAGATGTATACCAGCAGGATCCAGTAACCAAACAGTTTTCTAGCAAAGTATACAAACAACCTCCAGATTTTAAAAACAGGAAGTCAGTCTAAACACAGTCTCATACTTAACATCTGCCATCACCTTAAAATTAGCATAGTATGCTCAGTTTCTTCAGATTGCTTCCAAATACCCTCCAAAACTTCATATATATCTGATAAATTAAATGCCTCATAAGGAAGGGTGAGTTGCCACCACCTCTCTTGAAACAATAGTTAGCCTCTATGTAGTTTTATGTCTAAAGTTGGCAAAGCAATTCTGTCATTTCTGGCTGAAAAGCAGAAGTCAATTATCATCCTGTTATTTCTGTCCTTTTTTGGGTTTTTTTCGGGGGTGGGGGGAAGACAAGCAAGGGCAGAGCTGCTTAAACAGTAGGTTGTTACTCTGCTTTCCTCACCTCCCAGTAACTCTTCATCAGGCCAAACAATATGGCCCCATAAAGCAAAACCTAACAATATACACAACTTCATTTTTCTGATAAAGTCACTTGCAACCCTCAGAGTATTACAGAGTATCCCTTTATTTGCCATAGATTCATAAAAATATTGACATTACAAAGAAAACTTAAGTAGACAGGATAATTACCAAACTGGGCTCCATAGCTGTTGCTTTGACAGAAACAGTAAATTTCTAGTGGAGAGTGAACACACTGTTTTGTTTAAATCCTAATGGCATGCTTTATTCCAAAAAGAAAGATTCTAACCCATTCCCTCTTCCATGAAAATAATGACACATGGCAGCTCTTAACACTACTTTGCAGCAATTCAACCTTTGACAGGCTGTTGATACAACATGGAATCATGCAACAGCCCAATTTGGAAGGGACCTCAAAAGATCACCTGGTTCAACCTTTTGTGGAGAATGAAGCCTGGATAAGACTATCCAGCACCCTGCACAGTTGCATCTTGAGAACCTCCAGTGATGTCAGGGACTCTGTCATGTTTCTGGGGAGGTAGAGGGGAGGCAGCATGATTGTTTTCACTGTAAAAAGCATCTTTTGTTGGGATCAACACATTCTGTCAGTCTCTAGTAGCATTCTAGCACTATCAGAATTTTACCATAATCACATATGGATGAAGTTACCTCAATGAACAACTGCTAAAGAATCTGGCTTTAATAGTCAATGCCATGCTGCCTTTCCAAATTTTCTTTTATCCAGGTATCAAGAACCAGCTACATAAAAGAGACTCCCACTCCACACCACCCTGTTGATTGTATCTTTTCCCTTTGATCCTAACACAGAACCTCTTATTGTTATTTTTAAAATCAGCAGCAGGAAGTTCACAGCCATCAGTTTGTTTGCACCACCCTCCAATTCCTCATGTACCTGTAACATTGGATAGCACGGCTAAAATCATGGCTAAGTATCTCTTAAGCGCTTCCATGCTACAAGGAAAACAGTGCCAACAGCTTTAGAAAAGCCAGAACTACAAACAGATTTGGCATTATTTACAGTTGCAGACTGTTCAGCTCAGAATCAGAAGCCTCTAGAAAGAACAATCATTCTCATGGACCAGCACTGAGTAACTTATGGATTTGGGTTTCTCCCCCTCCATGGAGAGGTATCTAATTCTGGCCTACAGAAGACCTTCAATGGAAGGCAGAGATCTTTCTGCAAACCTCATTATTACAAGAGACAGAACCAAAAAATATGACAATACCATATTTTATAATTTTAACTCTACCACAGAAAAACGTGTTGTGAGGACAGAAGGTATAAGTGGATATTGAATGAAGATGAAAATACAGGATACATTTGACACTTAGAGTGACAAAGAGGAAAAAAGAAATCAAGGACTGTTTAAATAAAATGGAATGTGATTAATAGCATTAAAGGTGAAAGGCGAGAACTTCAGTCCTAATAGTGATGGGTATAAGGCTGTAGGGTTTTTTCCACAGAGAAAGCATGGAAGGGTATCCCCAGATGCATTTTTGAACAAATCTGGAATAAGCATCAGAATATTTTGCCCCGGCTTCAACAGATGTACTGAATTTCTTTCTTCTGTATTTCAAGAACTCATGAACATCTGTTTACTTTGGGTTAAAATTAGTGAATTCTGCAGTATAGCCTTTAATAGCCTTTTTAACACCTTGCCCACCTACTGGTAGAAGGTCTGTGTCAGAAAACAATTATGCTCCTTTCTCCACTTCCAGGCCAGGCTCTCTTTTGCATTCCTATCACACAGACATCTTGATGAGGGGATATGTCAGATGGTCTTGAGCACAATTCAGATGATACACTTCCCTTTTTTATCTAGCACTTCCCTGAATTCCTACAGCAATGAAGCTCAGATTTATTTGCTTGCCTGTCTTGAGGAAAATGAAAATTCTGGATTCCTCTCTTACCCAAATAGCAATTTCCACTGAAGGAAAAAGTACAGTTAATCCAGCTTTAGAAGAGGGATTTGCTGACCATTGTTTAAACTCAGAGCTCTGCTGGCAGACACAGAAAAGGCAACATTACAGCACAACAGCCGGATGTCAGAAGGGGCACCAGGCACTGATAAAAGCCAACAGTTTTCTCTTCTTTTCTACTCCCACTACAGAAGCATCTGAAGCAGTTTTGATTGGGTACCCACATGGTCTTCAAGTTGTTGAAGCCTGCCTAGACTAAAGTTAACATCACTAGGAAGAGCAATCCAAAAGTTTTCAAAGCTTTAAACAGAATTGTTACAGTTTTGTTTGAGGAAGTATGTGATAGTGGAAAGGTTAAGGGGGAAAAAAAAACAAAACAAACATAACCCTCAACAAAACCACATAAACCAGAGGAGAGACTGAAGATGTTACAGCTTTTTGGTAATGGAATATGATGCCTACTTTGGCAGTCTCCAAGTGAGAATGAAAGTTTCCTTGTCCTAGAAGTTCCCCTTTCAATTTGAAAAAGCAGGGCTAACCCCAATCCTGAACCAGCTTTTTCTCAATTAGACACGTGACTGCACTAAGTGCTAGGGAGAGGCACATTATCAAGCACAATCACCTTCAGTTACCATATTAAACTGCACAACTACACACCTCAGACCTCAAAAATGTTACACTTAATGTGAGCACAAAGAATAGAAAGCATAAGGAAGAGAAATTCCACAGGGCATCTGCTAATTAGGACTTGAAGAAAAGAAGGGGTACAACAAAGTGCAAATTGACCGAGTGTTGGTGCAATGGGTGCATGACTAAGTTAGAGTGAGACTGGAACAGAAGCTGTATTTTAAGAAACACTGCGTGGGGAGAGAAATAGGAGGCCTTTAAAAATGTGCTTGAGTCTCTGGATCCCAATTCTGATCCCACAGAATTAAAGATCAGCAATCCCACTGAAAACTTCTACCTGCATTCAGGGAGTAGAAAAGCATTTACAGAAACAACTATGGAAAAAATACACTGAAGAAGCATTTGATTTGAACATAAAAAGACTCAATGATTAAGAAGCGACTGTTACAGTTCCTTCTTCCAAAACTTTAAAGTCATAAATTAACACCGTGCAACAATCAATGTGACTATAACTGAGGTCTCTAGATACTTGTCCTAACTCTATCTATATCTTCTACAGAACTTGACAAAATTACTTCTTCCATTCTACAAGTGTGTATACCACTATTATGCCACCACAATGTACTGAGGCTTAATGTTTAATCTGTTTCTACATATACAGAGTCTTTGAACAGAAAGTGCATTATTATTGCCATGAAATCCTACTCAAAATCTTATTCAAATTGGCTGGGTTACCAGCAAACACAGATCAAAAAAGTCAGCTGAAGGCCCATAAACAAAAGATAATGAGAAATGGCAGCAAGTCAAGCTGCAGGGGGTAGAGACAGCTAGTAGGTATTACAGGGATCAGCATTAGATCCAGTCCCATTAAATAACTTCATTAATGATCTGGAAGAAAGAATAAGTATCAAGTTAAAGGAGTCTGCAAATGATACCAAAATAGGAAATATTCTGCTCCAAACACAACAGAGGAAAAAGAAATAATACAGAAAGAACCTTAGAAGATTAGAATTATGGGCAGGAAATTAAGATTCAACCTTTAAAAAAATATTTTTTTAAACTAGTGCATCTGGTGGAAATTAATTTGAAACACATTGAGCAAATTAATAGAAAAGGCTGGGATGCAGCAATGCCTAAAAAACTCAAGGAGTAATAATAAAAGACTAGCCACTGCTTTCTGCTATGACACAACATGGCAGCCAAAAAATTACTTTAAACTAATTATGCATAAATGTCACATCATGGAGGAAGACACTGTCCCCCCATCTGCAGAAGAGGAATGTAAGATTAAGGTCCATACTGAGGCTTGTACAGGGAAATTAGGCATCACATTCTAACCACAGTAACCAAACATTTATCAAAAGTGTGTTATGGCCCACAGTTCCCTCAAGACTCAAGATTCTGTTTGAAGCCTGAACCAACATGGTATATTTTTATTCTCTGCTGACTGTTTAATTCTTGAAATCAGACAAAAGGCAACAACTATCAATTCTATGAGGTTTTGGGTTTTTTTCTGAATAGGAAACATATTACGCTCTGTTTCCTGAGCAACTTATTAATTGCCTATGGAAGTAGCTCACAGTGGACAACACATGAAATCTCAGTACAGAAACAGGAACCTTTCAACTACTAAACCGTGTTTAACACATCAAAATCTCAGCCTTAAGTTCTTGTCCAAAAGCAGGCATGAAGTATCAGGTAAATGACAACTATTTCAAATGGACTGAGGAATTTTAACAGGGGAGGCTAGACAGGAGAAAGCTGTATCTGAGTGACCACACCTCCAGTGTTATCTCCAGCTCTCAGCTCCTCAGCACAAGAGAGACATGGAGCTCCTGCAGTGGGTCCAGTGGAGGGTTATGAAGATGATTAAGGGGATGAAGAATCTGTCTTATGAGCAAAGGCTGAGGGAGTTGGGCTTGTTCAGCTTTGAGAAGAGATGTGACAGAGGGGACCTCATCAATGTCTGTCGGTATCTGAAGGGAGGGTGTCAGAGGATGGAGCCAGGCTCTGCTTGGTGGTGCCAAGCAACAGGACAAGAGGCAACAGGCAGAAACTGATGCACAGAAAGTTCCACTCAAGCATAAGAACTTCTTTGTTGTGCAGGTGACCAAGCACTGGAACAGATTAAGAGTCTCCCTCACAGGAGAAACTCAAAAACTATCTAGGTGTAATCCAGTGCCATGTGATCTAGGATAACCTTACTTTAGCAGGGGGTTGGACCAGAATACCTGCTGTGGTCCCTTCCAACCTGAACCATTCTGTGACTTCTTCCCTCAGCCTTCTTTTCAGAATCCTATGCAGCCCCTTCCTGGGAACACCAGAACTTCTTTGTAAGGACCTGGTAAAACACCTCTATTTTCCAGATATTTTGGCTGAAATGTGACCATACAGTGACACATTTTGCATATTTAATGGCCGTTAAATGGCAAATGTCCTTTCTGTAACTACAAGGTTCCGTCAAACATTTGGAGCTGGCAGGAGAGTAGAAAATGCTGGTTTTGTTCTGTAGCTCCACACATCTGTCAAACACTGCTGACATCCAAGAAACCAAGCACCATATCAGCCTGCTTCAAACATCATGTCCTATGTTAACAGAAATAGCCCTTTTAAAAAGTCTTTGAGCTGTTCAAAAGATCAGAATTCAGCATGATGGTTCTCCCACTCTCCCCATGGTGTGTACAAAAATATTAGATAGTGGGAGCATCTGTTTGTTTTACCAAGAATCTATGAAGGTGCAAAGACCTCAGAAAGCCATGAGCTGCAGTATGCTACCTCTGACATACTGCTTCTTACCTCCAAGGCCCTAACTGGAAGAGATTGAGCCTCCTACATACCTTTAACCCATATACGTATATTTTCTCTGGGGTCCAAATAATTTTTCCTACTTGGATTCCAAGGAGCAGGAACATTTGGTTTCCCACCATGCGAATTTTTTTCATGTTACTGTTAAAAGCATCCCTTCAGTCTTGGCATTTCATTACCTGTAGCTTTTCTCTCTTTGGCAGAGAGCATGTCATCCATTTTATATTATGAAGTGCAGAGTGATACCTGAAGGATGCCATCAAGAAACATGCTTTGCTGATTTTAACATGACGCAGCATTTTCTTACATAGCTGCAGGCTCCTGTGCAACTGCATGTCAATAGAGAACTGCAACAAAAAATCCAAGGGACTTACCCCAGCACTAAATTACCTGTCATGCAGGATCATTCCAATTTAGCACATTAAAACATAAATTAAATACTGTCCACTGAGAAATAGACAGAATGACAAAAGGCTGTTACTGCATAACATCACTCAAGGACATCATCATCCAACCTCAAACATTGCAGGAATGTTTAGCTGGACCATAACGGCCTGACAGGCAGAGCTACAGGACTCAGGCCCTTTTAAAATACACACACATGCTAGACAAACACTTTAAAATACTACCTTAAGCCTACATCATGCTTTGCAAGAATTAGTCACTTCAGCAATATGAGACACATAACTTTCCATTTCTTTCAGTGTGGTTTTTTTTTAGTCCACACACTAACAACCTCTACCCTTTCCTGTTCCACAAAGGTTGCAAACAATTTACTGTCAATTTATCATGAATCATGCAGTACACTAAAATTTAGAAAATAATAGCACAACAGCAGAAACGTTACCAGGTGACTCGCAAAATTACTATGTGCCAGGTAGAGAAGCAATTGCTAAGAGCCAGGTAGAGAAGCAACCTGCTGTTTGAAGCAGATAATCCACAGGAAAAGGGTACTTCTGATGTATTTCACCTAGTACAGTTACCCATGAGTTTCACTAGCCTGACAGCACTTATGAATGGAGGTCACTGAACAGTCAGAAAACGTTCTGCTATATCAAAGTTCATGGAAGTGAAACACTGGGGTTTGTTTTTCCAGTTATGGGGCAGAAAACATTGGCATTTTAAGTTCTGTGAGCTTTCCTTTAACTTTTCCATTACTTCATAGATATATTTCTCTCATCTTTGAAGTAATTATCCTAAAGTGATCCTTACATTATCTCAGCTACAGGATCATCAAAGGTTTATAATAGTCACAGTAAGGATGTGCTCTGTCACTTCTAGGAAACAACCTGAAAGAATCAGAATCTCAGAGCTATTGCAGAAATTCTGGAGCTTTGCAATCTTTCCCCTTCACTAAATGGAGAAGAATGCAAGCAACCTAGAAGACCTAATGAAAACCAGCTTGGCATCTGTCACTCATAACTACAGTAAGGGAAAGATTTAATTTGAATACATGCATTCGTCCCTCTTCTACTTCACTTCTCTTATTTTAAGTAACTAAAGTATTAACTTTGAAGCCAAACCAACAATCACTGCTTTTCCAACATCTATTCTGCTTCTGCTCCCATTCTTCTTCCAAGATGCATGCATCCTTGAGTTTCACTGAATTCCTTGCTTCAGAGCTGAGAAAGGCACAGCTGTCATCTCACCACTAACTAAATATGAACTGAGCTAAAAACAAGCAGAAAAAAAAATCCTCACATAGTTTTCAGTTTCATACAGGAGAGCTATATATCTTCCTGTCTTCACATAGTGTTAAACAATAACAGCTTCCAATCGTGACAAAGGCTATTTAAGGAAACAGTTACAGGTCACAGCATCAACAAAAACTGGAATTGATCCCAATTTGTTTTAATCTACTGTTTGTAAACTACACTGATTTACCTGTAGTGTCAAGAGCAGCTAAGGTGCCTTGAGGTGGGGCAAAAGGAAAATGGAGTGGTCAAAAGATGGCAGTTAAGAGGAGGCAGCACCATTAACAATCTTTGCTTGAGAAGTTGTGCTCAGAGGCTTCAGGGATCCAAGAAAAACTAGTGGCATTTTTCGATCCGGGTTGCAAGGATAAATGTGCTTTGGAAAATTCAGAATCCAGCCACTTCCTTACCACAAAGTCTACAGGAAAATCCTTTTCCTTCTGATTTAAAAGCTCCTTGAGCTTTTAGCTTCTTCTGCCACACCACTCATGATCTTTGTTAATTACTGCATCAGTGCTTCTCCAGTGCTCTCTCGACTTACAAATTACCCATAACCTTGCTCAACACAATTTCAAAGCCATTTTTATTCTGTCTTCAAGGTTTCACCTGGCATTGGCTCTCTGAACTACTCTAAGTAACTTAGTCCCACAGGAAATTATCAGCCAGCTTCTTTCATCTTTCAGATGCTCCAAGCATTGGAAGAGCTGTAAGGACATTCTACCCTCCAGAACTTCTCTCCAAAACCCAGAAAACTCATTTATTTATTTAACCTTTTCAAGACTTCTGTTCAGACCCAGAACACGCCAATACTGATAACCATACACTTCTTTTCAGAAAGTAAAAGGGGAAAAAGTCCACTTTCCATGGAAAAGTCTTCCTTTTCAAGGAACTTTAGATTCTAGCAGGACTGCAGTTGTACAGGCACATAGCGCAAAGAGATCAACCGGTTCAAAAAAAAAAACATTTTGGCTTTTGCAGGCTGCAGTCAGATTCTTCCCATCATTATGGCATGATACAAAAAAGACCAGGTTCCTGGACAAGATAGAGATTGTTTTCTTACAGAGAGAGCATGTTAAGGAGTTTATTTTGGTATTCTATAAAGAGGCCCTCATGTTAGCAGTGGAGCATCTGAGCTTTGTAGCTTTCCAGCTCTGCCACACGAGAGACTGGGAAGCCAACCACAAGAGTTCAGCCTAGCAGAGGAGTCCTCCAGGGAAGGGATAGAATACACAATGTGGTTTTGTGGCAACAAGGAGGCAGGAGCTCGTTTTTGCAATCCCACGGGCAGGAGGACTTCAAAAGCACAAACCACAAGATAAATGGAGCTATCTTGGGACAAAGAGAGTTATTCTGTATGTTGTTTTCTAAAAAATAACTCCACACATGATATTATGTTGCCCTCAGAGGATGAGGGGCAAATGGGCAATTATTAACTGGCCAGATTGAGCTGGAAGAACAGAGCTGGGTCTGGCAAAAAGAGAGGCACCACACAACCACAGAGACATCACAGCAACTGTGCAGCCTACCAGAGAACTGGATTAACTTTAAAGTAAAAAAGAAACCTTTACCAGCAATATTTTTAATATATATATATATGCACACATACACACACATACAGACGTGCACTCAAAAACACAAGTTTAATGCAAATATGTTTTATGGGCTCAGGTGGAGTAAATTCTAACAAAATTGCCAACAAGAAGAACAAGAATGTCAGTGTTGGGGTTACTGCAGGGCAGCTATACTGTACATCACCCCCTATTTAGCCCACCCACATTTGTTGGCTTTCAGGGCAGCCCATGAAGCACCGACCTACACCTCCCAGAGCACCTGGACTTCAGACTGCTTTGCAACACTTAGAACATGGTCATCAAACTCTTCCTCTCTTTAAACTGGAAGTCTCAGGTGCTGCTTCTACAAACCCCCAGGTTCCACAGTGCATTTATACTCACACCCCAGAAAAATTAAACATAATAGCAAAAAGCACCAGAGAATCCCTTACAGCCAGTTTCATACTGTTCAAATTGGGTTTCACTTTCAAATAAATAAGAGCAATAACACTGAGGAAGGCAGAGGAAGACACACAAAAAGCAAAATGGTCCAGTCATGGAACCACATCTTTCTAGGTATGTGGGTGGTCTCTACTATTACAGTGTCAAGTTGCCTTTTTCTACTCATGAACAATTTTAACACGTCTTAAAAAGCAGAGAAATATTATCTTCAATACAGGAGCAAAAAAACCGGAAGCTAAACAGCACAGAACTGTGAGTATCTGGGTGCCTAAGGCGATTAAAATCAGTAGAAAATTGGACATTTAACTATCATTACACGGCTGGCCTAAGAGTCTCAGAACTGACTCTGAGTATTACAAAATACTCATACCTCCCACCACAGGCAGTCTTCACGCTTGGAAACCTGAGCCTTAAGTGACTTCCCAAAGAGCTTGTGGCCAAACTGAGAAATTAAAACAGATCCTACCCAGTCCCAGTCCACCTCTTAACCAGGGCACAATTTGCCCTTCCATACCCAGGTTCTTACCCCAGAGAGCTTATTGAAACAAACGTGCAGGAAATCAAAGCCACTATTGCACAAACATGGAAGGATT
This sequence comes from Onychostruthus taczanowskii, assembly GCF_017590055.1. Classification (NCBI taxonomy): domain Eukaryota; kingdom Metazoa; phylum Chordata; class Aves; order Passeriformes; family Passeridae; genus Onychostruthus; species Onychostruthus taczanowskii. The sequence continues at coordinate 2,263,655 of NW_024496525.1, read as the reverse complement.
TACACACACTGCTTGGGAAGTCAACACCTCCTGCTCTACCTCACCAGTCTGCTCCCCTATACCATCTGACCCAAATTAAGTCAGATCCAAGTCCTGCTTCCAAAAAAAGAGGTCAGAGCCAGGCTCCTGAGACCCTCCTGGGGGTTCCCAAGTTCCTGTATTAGCCTTACAATTCTTAAAAGGACAACATTAAAAGGAAGTCCAGTCCTGAGGCCACTGTTAATCTAATAAACACTGGAATTAGATTTCTTCTCAGTGAAGAGCTGCCCGCCTGATGGCACAAAGCCAACATTTAAATGCTACTGTTGCTCAGAGCCCTAAATTAGTTTTGGATCTGGGGAGTTTGCCTTGAGCTACAGCCAAAAGAAACATAGGAACTGGAGGGAAATTTGCTAAACGTTAACAGAGCTGCAGGAAAGGACTACAGCAGGGCTAGTAGGTGGTGGGGAAGAGGAAGGGAAGCCACAAATGAACAGCAGAAAAAGAAACAAGAAGACATGGGAAGTGACTAAAGAGTAAGGAGATTTTAGTACAGATTTTTTTGACTCCCCTAGTCCCTCCCCTCCACACTCAGCTGCATGAACAGCAGACATTTTAAGTCCCACTTGCTCACAGGGTTTTTTGCACTACAGTGGTTAACATCTACCTTCCTATCTCCACGTTCAAAATACAGAATAAGAATCTCAGGAAACTGTCATTCCTGTTTCCTTGGGCTACACTGATGCTGAGTTACCACAAAATTTGATTGTCATCCTTGGTCAGTTGAGAGTGAGTATTTCCAGTATTCCTCAAGAGATCCCATGTTCACAAAGGGAGTGGTACATAGCTGTCTGCAGGAAGAACTTTTAAAGCAGTCTCTTTTACATTAATACGATGCAGTGAAAATAATGCAAGACCCTATCAGTTCATGTTGTTCTTCATTTTACTGATGAACTGTAGGACTTAGCATAATGACCTTCCTTGAATATTCAAACCCTTCATGAAACACAAATGACTACACAGAGTGAGTTTAAAGACTATGTTTTGACTTTTTTTTTTTTCTTTTCCCAACAGGAAGTGAGCATGAAGACTCCCCCATGTGACAGCTGCTTCTTGTGAAGCCAAGCCAGTGAAGGCACAACCTGCATTCTGAATGAAGTGACCACAGATGTAGGAGAAAAAAAGGAAGAAAAGCAATTTCCACTTCAGAAAGCTCCTATGACAAGGAGACCTGCCTAGTGGATGAGTGAAAGGCTCTGGACGTTATCTACCTCCTCTTCAGTAAAATGCTTGACACAGCTTTCCACAGCATTCTCCTGGGGAAGCTGGCTGCTCGTGGCTCACATGAGTTCACTGTTCACTGGCTAGAAAACCAGCTGGATAGCTGGGCCCAGAGTGGTGGTACCTGGAGCTACATCCAGCTGGTAGCCTGTCACCAGTGGTCATCCCCAGGGCTCAGTATCAGGCCTGGTCCTGTTGATTGTCTTTGTCAGGATGAGGAAATCAAGCACACCTCAGTCACTTGCAGACAAGTTGTGTGGGAGTGTTGATCTGTGGCAGGGCAGTGGAAGGCACTGCAGAGGGATCTGGACAGGCTGGATCATGGGCCAAGGCAAATTGCATGAGGTTCAACAAGGTCAAGTGTCAGGTCCCGCACTTGGGTTGCAACAACCCCATGCAGCACTACAGGCTGGGGGAAGAGTGGCTGGAAAACTGAGCAGCAGAAAAGGACCTAGGGGTGCTGGTCAACAGCAGCTAAACATGACCCAGTATGGGTGTCCAGGTGGCCAAGAAGGCCAATGGCATCCTGGCCTGTAGCAGCAACAGTGTGGCCAGCAGGACCAGGACAGTGATTGTCAGCTTGTACTCAGCACTGAGAGCACACCTGAAGCACTGTGACCAGTTTTGGGCCCTTCACTACACGAAAGACATGGAAGTGCTGGAGCACATCCAGAGAAGTGCAATGATGCTGGAGAAGGCTCTGGAGCACAAGTCTAATGAGGAGCAGCTGAGGGAGCTGGGGGTATTTAGCCTGAAGAAAAGGAGGCTTGGGGAGACCATTTCAACTCCCCAAAGGGATGCTGCAGTGAAATGGGGGTCAGTCTCTTCTTCCGAGTAACAAGCAATAGACAAGAGGAAGTAGTCTCAAGTTACACATGGGAAGGCCTAGTTTAGCTTTATTAGGAAAAATTTCTTCACCAAAAGGATTGTCAAGCATCGGAACAGGCTGACCAGGGAAGTGGTAGAGTCACCATTCCTGGAGGTATTCAAAAGGCATGTAGACATGGTACTTAATGACATAGTTTAGGGGTGTACTTGGCATTACTTGGTTAACAGTTCAACTCGTTGATCTTAAAGGCCTTTTCCAACTTTAACTATTCAATGAATTGGAAGGAATGAGGCGCTTTAGAGACCAAAAAGCAACCCCTCTGTCATTTTCCCAGAACCCACAAAGGACCTTTGTTTGCTCCAACCGTATCTCCACTCTTTCCACTTCTCTACAGAAACATTTCCAAGCCAGTGGGCACACATGTGCACAGGGTGCTGTAGAAAAAGATAAAACGACTGGAGAGCACACTCATTAGAGGACTTATGTGCCATCCTTTACTGTGCCACACTTGAAGCTGAGCATTGCTGGGGGGCAAGAGCATCTGCCCCCCCACCAATCTCCTCACACTGCAACACAGAGACCCCTTTCAAAGCCTGAAGAGTCTATTTGAATAAATCATCTGTGCTTCTCAACAGAAGCAAGCTACAAACAGGGTATTAAAGAAGAAGAGAATGAGCAGAGAGCATTGAACCATGTCCAGACACTAAATCAGATGAGCAAAAAAATAGGTTAAAGAAAACCACAAGTATCACAACATAGAAGTTTTTCAAAATTTGTAAAATTAAATCAATATATAATAGACATGAGTTCTTAGTCCTAGAAAGTGGTTTCTAAGCATTTTCAAATTCCATCCCATCCCTGCTGACACAACATATGTCCAAGCCGCCATCCACTTTCCACACCAGTTCCCACACTGAGCTCAACTACAGCTTTGCTCTCACACACATTATAGCATTCCTTTATATACTCACCTGGTTTTTATGTTCTTCATGTTTCTACCAAGTTCTTTTGCAATATTCCCCATGCAATCTGTCTCTTTGCAGAATTTTTCTTACTGTCACATTCAGGATTGCACAGAAGGAGAGACAGATATGGTGGACAAGGGCTACTGAATTCTGCAAAACTATTAAAATATATCCAGTAACATTTGAGCAAACCCTCATACAACCTCTCCATGAACAAAATGACCCTAAACCCTATTTTCATTCTCCAGTCCCTTGTCTTTCAGGAGATATAGTCTGTTTACAGGTCTCCTGCTGTGCACACAACTCCTTCCCCAAATGACAGAAGTTCTGTCTCTCACAAACATGTATACACAGACTGAGCAACGTTGACTCTGGTGAGGATCCCCCTCCCCCATTAGCCTTGTAAAGGGTTAAGGCCCAGTCATCACACGCTGGTAGGCTGACAGCTTTATGTCTAATGTCTGTGTGGGTTTCAGACTCTGCCTTTAATCGGGTTCCATTGCAATTAATCAGTGGGTTTCTTTATAAAAAAAAATAATAATAATAATAAAAAACGGCGAGCACTCTATTCAGCCCAATTCAATCTGTCCAGCCAAATCTCACGACCAGCTGGAATGCCCCTTTCCTCGCCTGCCCAGCAGGATGCCCAAGAATGGCGTGTGAACGTTTCTCTCTGCTCCTGCTCCAGCGTTAAAATGAACAATAGTCCCTGCCAGTGTCATTCTTCAGCAATTCATCTCTTCCTGTCGCCAGACTCTTTCGTTCCTTCTTGCCCCTTCCACCTTTTTTGTATCAAAAACAACAGCAGATCAGCAGCAATATAATAAAATAAAATTGTATTTACTTGGGAGATTTGAGGGAAGGGGCAAGAAGGGGGTTGAGAACAGCAAGAGCCCCCCACCCCCCTTCAGCAATGAAGACACCAAAAGGGAGCGTTCTCAAGCCCCAGCTGACCTGCTCCGCTCCACGCCTGGTTTCCCTGCTGCAAGGAACATCAAATTTGCCAGGGGGGCTGCCGGGGGGGACAGGGCCCTTTTCTTCTGGAGGATGTTGGAACTGTAATTACAGAGAAGCAGTTTCCGGAGGGAAATTAACATGGATCTCCACTCATGTTCCCTGTGTTTTTCATCTGCAGACCTGTGGCCTTTACTCAACGTTCTCATTCAACAGGGAATGGGTCAAAAGAGACTGAAAGAGGCTGCAAGCACAGCATTACTAGAGACCTGGACCTTCTCTTCTTGCAGGAGCAGAAAGAGAAAGGAATCACTATGGGACAAGTCCAAGTAAAAATACTGTATTATATACAAATATACTCCTCAACAGAGGAGGAAATAAGTAGTGTGACTGAATGCATTGAATGGTTCATGAAGAACAGGTTAACCAGAGGTAGCAGTAAACACCATACTAGGAGACACACCCCCAACACCAGCTCTCCCTCCCTCCACTGAAAGGAAATGAGGGGCCCAGGCCTGGAAGATTTTAGTAAATTTCATTTCACAGGTGTGAATTTAAAAGGGTTGCTTCCTGGTACACAGAACTGAACAACAGTCTGGCAAAGACAGTATCTTACGCAGCATGCTTCAGAAGAAAAATCCAGCTGTTACTGATTACACAGAACATTTAAAATCCATTATAAACAAGGTAGAAAAAGCTTTAATGAAATCCCAGAATTAAATTCACCTGCACAGCTTCTGCCCTTTTATGGCACCACACAATCTCCTGAATTCAATGCACAATTATTGTACGGTATTCATCAGGAGAACAGTCAAGCAATCCATAAACACAGATTCACCTTCACATCTAACTTCTTTAAATGGTATCATCAGCTCTGTTTTCTAGACCTCTGACAGAGTCCCATGACAGAAACCCAAGTGTCCAACTTGTTTCCAAGTGTCCAACTTGAAAAGCCAAAGAATGGTTTGCAGAAAGGTTGGATGCTTGTAAAACACTGCAGAAGGAAAGGGGAGTAACACAGGTGATATGAAGGTAAAACACAGTGCCAAACAGGTCAGCCTCAGGCCTCTCAAACCAGCAAGTCCCCTTTTCCTAAGAAAAAGGACAAGCTACAGAAAAGAATGTGAAAGACAAAAGTTGCTTTGTGGGTGAGCCACTATAGGAAACTAGGACTTGGGAGTAAAAAGGTACAGGCTAGATGAGCTTGGGAGATGAGGTACAGGTTTGAGTAGATGGAGAAAAAGAGCTCGAGGCAGAGTGTCCCATCTCACACCCACTACCCAGTATCCTCCTTACACACACCCACATTCCCTCATTTCTTTCTGTCTCTTAACAAGCTTCCCACTTCTATAATCTTCAATTCTCTTCTGCTACTCCTTTGTTCTAAACTTTACTGGTTTTTTTTCTCCCCTGAAAAATGTCCATAAATTCAATCTTGGTCCAAATCAGATGCCAGCACAGTCACTTTTCTCTCTATTCCCACTGAGTACAAATATACAAGTTTAAGCCAGGTGCATGCTGATGGCAAAAGAGCAGCTCTTTTCCATCCGGATCACTTAGTTACCAAAAAGTTAACCCTTTAAAATTACCTGGAAAAATTTGACCAGGCAGACAGATCGTATTACTTGGTATTTTACAGCACACAGCTGTACTGGTTTTGCATGTATCCCTTGTGGGATGACAGACTCAGCTCTCCATGCTATTTCTTGCATTGCAACACAATCTTCAACACTGCATTGTGGCACACAGAAATAGCCTCCTGCAGCTGCCTTCTCCTCCTCCTCCTCATGGCCTGTAGGTCAGCAAAGAAGCCCTCAGCCCACAGGGCAGCTCTCAGAAGGCATTCTCTGGACCCTTTGCAGGGAGCAGTAACTGGAGCAGAGCTCCTGGGTAACCCAAGTCTGTGTGACTGGATAGTCAATGTCCACCACAGTGAGCATCAAAGAGGCTTTTGCTGGCAGGGTTTTTAACTCCTACTCAGCACATACAAATACTGATTGAGAGTTTTTAAAATATTAGAAGTATTTGAATAATTGCAAAGTATTTACAACTCCACTATTCATGGGTGAATTTCAGAAACTAAAGAATCCTTAAGCTTGTCCTAGTTTTGGATTGGGGTTTTTCCTTTCCTTTTTTTATTTTATTTTTAAATTTCTAGAGTATGAGAGGCTCCCTAACATCCTCCAACTTTTCTGTACTATGGCAAGGTTTTAAATATGGAGGGGGGAAGCACTCTCCATCCTTATTCTCCAAACTCACCAAATAATTTCTAACTTAAGCTACACAGACAGTTTTAAGCAGAAACTCTTCTTCTCTCTCCCTCAAGTTTCAGCGTGGAAAGTCAGAAATTGGTGACACCTTAATCAACTGCAAGAGAGAATCAGGCAAGGACTGGAGTAGGCTTGGACTCTAATGTGCTAACTCCTTTCCTACATATCATCCCCCTTCTGCTCCAGAAGTATCAGGAACTTTGTAATACCCAATTCACCAACACAGTCAAGATGAACTTAAAGCGACTGGTCTCAACTTGTGCTTAATTTAAAGACTTAGGCTTCTATTTTAGTTCTCAGGACAAACTGCTCCCTAAATCTTGTTTGTTTTTCCAGCCACATTAGTTGGCCTACCTAAAGTGGTTCTCTTTTCCTACAGACCTTGCCTCACTACTAGTTGTGATGTTCTATGTATAGAATGCTTCTACAAACACTGTATCATCAGTAATAGAAAACAAAGGTGCAGTCACCAAATGCTAGTGAGGGGAAAGGTGCTTGAACATCTACATAAGGACAGATGCTATTCTAATGTTCTTTTTACTCAGATCTGTATTTGGCCTATTAGGAATTTCCTCCTACAAAAAACAATTCATATTCTGTGCTCATCTCCAAATGAAAGGCAAGGATATCCCTTATTTAAAAGCAGTAGTTATATCCATGCTAAGAACTTTACTCTCAGCTTTACCACTGCACAGTAGTCTCACTCATCCTGCATATGGCCTTGGACAGAGAGTCCAGGAAGCTCAGTCTCCATATGTGCAGCCCCTAGTTATGCTCAAGTGTGAAGCATCTGTGGAACCATGATCTTAGAGCAAAAGTATTCCCTGCTCTTGGAGAACACTGACACAGGTAAGCACCTCCTGCCCAAATTTAATTTCTGACATAACACACCTGGAACAAGGATTATGCTTCTGGTATCATTCCTACCGTAATAAAAATATCAGGTCTAAGATGACATTTGAACCTTTAACAGACATGCAACACAGCTTAACTAATGTAAGAATTTAACTCCAAACTGTAGGAATACCAAGCCAGACCTGTAGAGGCAGAAAGCAACGTTTAAAGAAAGTGTCCTGGCTAACTTTTCCTCATAATGCAACAGAGAAGTGGGCTCACATGACCTCTTCTTGACCCAATCAAGCAGTTTCATGCTGCTTAGGTATCTCCACTGCAGCTTTAGAAAGAGGAGACAAAACCAGCACATGGATAAGAACCTACCTGTCTATCCCAGGGCTATAGCAGTGGGTTCAAGCAACATCCAAGTCCAAAACCTATCAGACAGTGAAGGTGAAATAATTTGTTTTAAAGGGACATGACTTTTCTGATTTCTTCCAGTCTTGAGTTGTGAACCAGATCAAATAAACTAGAAGCTGAGAGAACTCACAGGTAAAGAGAGAACAGGAATTCAAGCATAAACCCCACAGAACAGCAAAGCAGAAATAAGCTGGACATAACACAAAAAAAAAGGCTGTACTTTCAGTCTACACCAACACTTTGGATTAAACTACACAGAAAGGGCTTGTCAGCTATGCTTCCTTCTTAAAGGAAAACAAAAAAACTAGACTGGCAGAGCTGAAACCACTATGTGCTGTCTGCCTTAATCTCCCTTCTCCTTCAGATCCAACACTGATGCCCC